>NC_053441.1:65410791-65744204 GCF_007990345.1 Gossypium hirsutum | reverse complement strand
ATGCTTAAGTAAAGACCAAACGAAGAAGAATTTTCTGAAAGATTTCGTTATATTTGAATGAAGGCACAATGCCATTACATATATCAAGCAATCTGCCGGTCAAAAATAAGAAAATGTTACCTAAACACATACCAAACTCCACTAAGTGGCTTAGTAAATTGATAAACAGTGCTTGTACACTTGGTAAAGCTGATTTATCAATCTATCAGCACCTAATTACATCAAGCATATCAACAACATAGTTCATATCTAACTAAGTAACAAAATATCTATTTGAAAGTAACAAAACAGCAGCATAAGCTTCAGCTGCAACTTGCATGACTCGGACAGCTTGGTCTGCTTCTTGGTCTGCATGCAAGCCAATGTCTCAATGATCTCTCTTGTATTTTCATATTTTTTTTACATGTTAGCAGTAAAAGGTTTGGTTATCTGGAGACGGTAATAATTTATAGCAGAGTTGAAGGAATGATGTAATGAATTGAAACATGGAACAATGCAGAATGTAAAAGGGTACATATAGGTTGCTTTAATTGGTGGATGTAAAGTCCTTATTTCCTGTAGTTAAGCTTATTAATTGAATTGGTGATTCAAAGATGCATGAATTTCTAGCTACCAGTCTGCTTGCCATCTCATTGGCAAACCTATATGTAATGGGTGGTTTCTGTGCAAATTTGGATTGTTTGTGGTTGAGGACACATTTTGTAGCCATGTAAGTGTTATATATATGGAACTTAAAATTGAATTGAATTTTATTTGATTATCATAGCACTCGTAATAGGCTTGCAAGTCCCTGTGGTTAGGATTCCAAATGTGATGAAGGAATTCGCAATCTAAAATGTTGCATTGTTAATTATTCTATACATCTTTCAATAAATGGGGAAAATTACATCCACACATTCTCCACATTTCAGACCTGTAATTCTACCCAATTGGTCACAAGCATGCATGTCCCACTACCCTCATATATCGAAATTTTTGGTTTTAGTGCATGTACTCTTTTAACTTTTGGTATTTCAATATTCAAAGGTCTGCTTTGATTATTTTATTTTTGTGTTCTGTTGTGTGACATAGAGGTAGTGAGATAAGCCCCAAAATAGCTCCACTTGGCACATCTCCATACCTTTCAAACATACCAAAATCTGCAGGCAAGCAATACAAGACAAGCTCCAGCCACTTCAACATTTGGCTCCTGTTCAGTACCAACAGAAAAACAAAAAACATTTTTTATATTTAATTGGAGGTCAAAAACACATAAAAAAAGACAACCGGACAGCTAGTATTTCACCCAATCTTCACAACATGTCTGTGTGCGTGCAGATCCTTAACTTTCCAGAATCCCTTAACGCATATTCTATTGGCTTAAAGGGCGTAAAAACCCCTCAAATTTTTTCAAAAAATAAAATAAAATTAAATCCCTCGAACATTTAAATGATAAATAAAATTGAATGGACATAAACCTAAAACTTTGAATGGAAATGACCTAAATTGAATAATTACTTTCTAACGAGGGCAAAAAGTGATAATGTTTCCATTTGAAGGGGTTAAAAGGGATTAAATTTAATTATAAATTTTTGGGAGAGGCTAAAAATGAAATTGTAACATTTAACTAATGAGGCCGAAGCCCTAGCTTCCCCCTTGGCTTTAACTTGCTCATAGTGAATTTTATCTAACTTATTCATATTGGATACCTATTAAGAAATCCGCATTAGAAACTACAATAAAATGAATTTAAAGAACGTAACCTCCAATAAACCAAATAGTGAGGGGGTTGAGTAATGGTATCTTTCTCAGCTTCAACAAAATAGTAAAAAAGATTTCGACTAGCAACATTTTCATCCCGAGCCGACCTATTGGCTCAACTAACTATTTAGAAAATATAAAATATGTTTACATTAAAAACTTCATATTTAAATAAAAATTCAAGACGAGTTGTCTAAAATTTGTGAAAAATATTGTCCACAGTCTGCCCGTATTAGTTAAGCCTATTGAGCTAGGTAGGTAGCATGAGCTTGCCTTGAAAGTGCTAATAACACCAATCGAGTCAACACTTGAAACTTCTTATTCAACTTTAGACCCAAATTGGGTAATCATATCAAAGGGATAGTTTGATACTTCAATATAATTTGAAAATTTTAAGATTTTTTAAATAATAAAAAATTGCAAAAAAAATTTGAGTTTTAATTTTAAGAATTTCTTAGATTTATACATATTTAATTATTTTTATATTTTTAGATTGAAATGAAGTTGTTGACCTAATATGTCAACTTTTTCATCCATTTTGGATGATTTGACAAAAAAACACAAGTTTAAGGGCTAAAAAAGATGAAAAATAAATTGAGGGCTAAAATGATTTTTTTTAGTAAAGGTAAAAGGACCAAATAAGTCACTATGCCAATCATTGGATACCCATCATCACCTATATATTTTGTTATTACATTCTTCCTTTTCTTTCAATCATTTGAATACAAAACATAATCAAATATGCTTATAAGTACCTCAGTTTCACAGGATAGATCAAGTAGTTTACACAAATTTCTCAGTAACAACTTAAAATGTGAAAATTCTTTTAAAATTAGAATGGATGTCTATAATTATCCCACTTCTTCAATTATATCTTAATACACCAAATTGTTCTTTTTTGCGTCTGGAATTATACATTCAAGTAGCTCCTTTCCACGCTGCAAACTTCAACATAAACCATTTGATTGGTAGCATGGTGGTGTCATGGGACTCAAAATTTAAAGACTAAACCTAATTGGTCTCAGATTTTATGTTACCTAATTAGAGGAACTGATATCCTTAGCGGCTTTTAGTCGACGGTACAAACAAGTTAGTGGATACTGCATATTGTTGTTAATTTGTGTGGAATTACTGGACATTCTTCTACAATTGTTCGAACTTTCCTCATTGCTTGTAGATTAGGTTTAGGTGACAGTGATAAGTGGAAGCATGAGTTTAAGTGATGTGAATAGACAACTTCCTCACCTAATCGCCTTTTTCTCCAGTAAACATATATACTCAACACTGCACAATTTTCATATTTGTGTGGAGTTCTGCATTATGCAAATGTCCAACATTGCTTGTGGATTAAGTAATTAATCCATGTGTATATCAAGTTAACTTTGTTGACATGATCGTGTATACCAACTTTCAGCAAGTTTTAATAGATCTGCTGTAACTAAGTCAACAAAATGAGTGAAGATGACAGTTGCTTGAGCTAGAAGGCTCGATGTCTTGCTGAGTAAACAAGAAAATCAGCCAAGACTCTTTGGACAAATTGCTCGAGTAAAACCAGAAAATGAATAACAATTTTGATGGATTTTCATTACAAATGAATTGAGGCATAATGCCATTACATATACCATTCATTCAGCTGGTCAAAATGAGACAAACATCACCTAATCATCAACCTAACTCCACTAAGTAGCCTTGAAACTTATGAAAACATAACTTGCACACATAGGTAAGCTGATTTATCAATCTATCAGCACCTAATTACATCAAACATATTACCAACTTAGTTCAAATCAAACTAAGCAACAAAACTTTAACTTAAAGTAACAAAAAATGAACAGCAGCATGAACTTCAGCTGCAACTGCATGGCTCGAGCAGCTTCTCTGCTTCTTGTCTGCATGCCGGCCAACTTCAACAAGATCAGACTGAGTAAGGCTAATTTGTCCAGAAGTTGCATCATGCAAAACTATTTAATGGCTTTTAGGTAGCTTAGTCAACGGTAAAAAATGAGAAAATTAGTCAAATTTCTTCCATTTTTATCGTTAAAAATTGGGTTTTGTCTGTCAACATGAAGTACATGTAACATGTACATGCAACTGTCTGATTATTTTGACATCTACACTAGTTTTTAACGGTAAAAATAAAAGAAAATTTTAATAGACAAGATCATTTAACTTTTTTATCTATCATACAAAAATCATTCTATACATCTTTCAATAAATGGGGAAAATTACATCCACACATTCTCCACATTTCAGACCTGTAATTCTACCCAATTGGTCACAAGCATGCATGTCCCACTACCCTCATATATCGAAATTTTTGGTTTTAGTGCATGTACTCTTTTAACTTTTGGTATTTCAATATTCAAAGGTCTGCTTTGATTATTTTATTTTTGTGTTCTGTTGTGTGACATAGAGGTAGTGAGATAAGCCCCAAAATAGTTCCACTTGGCACATCTCCATATATTTCAAACATACCAAAATCTGCAGGCAAGCAATACAAGACAAGTTCCAGCCACTTCAACATTTGGCTCCTGTTCATTACCAACAGAAAAACAAAAAACATTTTTTATATTTAATTGGAGGTCAAAAACACATAAAAAGACAACCAGACAGCTAGTATTTCACCCAATCTTCACAACATTTGTGTGCGTGCAGTCCTTAATTTTTCAGAATCCTTTAACGTATATTCTATTATAAAATCACAGATTACTATTTAAATGATAAATAAATTATTTAAAATATGAAAATATACATGTTCTTTTTATTGGCTTAAGGGTGTAAAATACCCTCAAATTTTTTCAAAAAAAAAAACAATTAAATCCTTCCTTTTTTTTTACACTCAATTGAAACTTTTAAATTGCATAAAAAATGCTCTCCAACTTCTTCAGAAAAAGCAATTAAACCCTTATTTTCTTTCCCACTCAATTGAGTACTTGAACTTTTTCATCATGTTTTTTGGGTGATTTAAGAACCATACAAGTTTAAAGGCTAAAAGAGACGAAAAAAAGAAAAGCTAAAATGACTTTTTGTTTGTAAAGTTAAAAAAAGCCAAATAAATCATTATGTATTTTTAGTTTTAATTTTTTACTTGATTAAAAGAGAAATAATTAACTAATAAAAAATAGTTATTTCCAAATAAATTTATCAGAATTTATAACAAATGAGATTTTAGATTTGAATTATGAGATTATAAATATATATACACGTTTTTATGGAATCGGTGGATTAAAATTCCAGCAGTCTTCTTCCTCAAATGTAGTGGATAGAGCACAATTTTGTTATTTCGTGTGGAAAAGAATTTCCACATTAATTAGCTTTGGTTGACATGCAAGTGAATAGAGACACACATTCTTTAGTGTTATAGGGAAGAAGACTAAGTCAATCTTAATATTTTTAGTTGTTTAGGAAGTTCAAAAGAAATACAAGATTTTGCTAAATTTTAAGAATGAAAAATATATAATAAAAAGAAGACTAAGTGGTCGTTGATGATTGTGAAAAATACAAAATTTTTGAAAATCTAATATCCATAGCTTTTCAATGTAAAAGAAATAAAAGACTGTAACACCAATGTTGTGGTATTATTTGTTGCCTATAAATACCATTCCTATCCTTCATCTTCCTCTACCAACATAACATGGCCTCCTATCTCTTTCTCTGCCTATTCCTCTTCTTTCCCCATCTTTATGCTTCTTCTTCAGGATCTCACTCCTGCTCTCACCACGAAGCTGCTTCTCTAATCCAGTTCAAGAATTCATTTTCGATCACTCAGACAGACCATGCTGCTTTGTATTGCAATGAGATTGCTGGCCATAAATCTTATCCCAAGACAAATTCATGGAAGGAGGGTACAGATTGCTGCTCATGGGATGGAGTCACTTGTGACCACCTAAATGCTCATATTATTGCCCTTGACTTGAGCTGCAGTTGGCTATATGGCAACTTCCCTTCCAATACAACTCTCTTCCTTCTTCCTCACCTTCAAAAACTCAACCTTGCCTACAATGATTTTAATCATTCCAAAATTCCATCCGAGTTCGGTCGGTTTACAAGCTTATTCTACCTCAACCTTTCCAATACATTGTTTGCAGGAGAAGTCCCATCCCAAGTCTCCCACCTGTCGAAATTGGTTTCACTTGATCTCTCCTTTTGGGCTAATGTACTAACAATTGACAAACATGCTCTAGAGGGACTTGTTCACAACCTAACCGAGGTCAGACATCTGTTTTTGGATGGAATGGACATGTCTTCTGTTAATGCTCATGTCTTCATGAATCTATCCTCTTCTCTAAGGTCTCTCAGTCTTGCTGGTTGTAATTTGCAAGGAAAATTCCCAAAAAACATTTTTGATTTGCCAAACCTCAATCTCCTCAACTTGGGAGGCAACCAAAACCTCAATCTTGATCCTTTGAAGTTGAATCGGAGCAGCAATCTTGAACATTTGGATCTGTCATCCATGTCCTCCTCTACAGAATTCATTGATTCAGTTGATAATCTACAGGCCCTAAAGTACTTAGATATATCAGGAAATTCTTTCGTTCAAGGATTGCCTGTCTCAATCACAAATTTATCATCTTTGGAGCAATTGATAATTTCAGGCGCAAATATTTTTGGAGAATTGCCTGACTCGATGGGGAATCTTGTGTCCTTGAAGTTTTTAGTTCTCTCCCAGTCCAACTTATCAGGACAGGTTCCAAGATCATTAAGGAACCTCTTGCAACTCACTCATTTAGACTTATCGCAGAACCAATTGAGTGGAGAAATTCCAAGTTCATTGGGGAACCTCTTGCAACTCACTTATTTAGACTTGGGATGGAACCAATTGAGTGGACAAATTCCAAGATCATTGGGGAACCTCTTGCAACTCACTCATTTAGAATTGGGATGGAACAAATTGAGTGGACAAATTCCATTGTCAATTCTAAACCTAACGCAGCTAGAATACTTGGCAATATATAACAATTCTTTAGAAGGTTCCATTCCAGATGAGGTAACCGCTTTTCCTAATCTAATATATTTAGAATTATATGACAATTTTCTCAATAGAACACTTCCGTCATGGTTGTATACTGCTCCCTCCTTAATGGATACGGATCTCTCTCAAAATCAATTCAGTGGGCATATCAAAGAATTCCAATCCAAATCACTAGAATATTTATATCTAAACAATAATAAACTCCAAGGTCCTCTTCCATCTTCAATATTCCAACTTCTCAATCTTACCGAACTCGTTTTATCCTCAAATAATCTTAGTGGTGTCATAGAGTTTCGCATGTTTTCAAACCTTCCAAATCTAGAACTTCTCGACCTTTCATATAACAGCCTATCCTTAACATCTAATACTACTTCTACTGTAAATCTTGCAAGCTTATTTTTGTCATCTTGCAATCTTAGTGAATTCCCCCAATTTTTGAAAGGGCTTAAAAGTTTGAAAAGCTTAGACCTCTCTTGCAACAGAATTGAAGGAAAGATTCCACAGTGGATGCAAGAGGTGGGGAATGGCTTTTTGGCTTACTTAAATGTATCTCATAACTCTTTCGCAGAAGTTGAGCACTTTCCATGGAAGAATATTGCAGCTCTCGACTTAAGCTCCAATTTGATCCGTGGAAATCTTCCGATTCCAGCTTCGAAGATCAGTGTTTTCCTGGTCTCAAATAATAGTTTCAATGGAGAGGTCTCTTCTTTAATCTGCAATCTCACTTCTCTTCGAATTCTTGATTTGTCCCACAATAACTTGAGTGGAACAATTCCGCAATGTTTTGGAAATTTGAGCAACAGCCTTGTATCCTTGAATCTGAAGAAGAACAAGTTCTATGGGACGATTCCTCCAACATTTGCAAAGGGATGCCAATTGAGTGATTTCAACTTAAATGGAAATCTGTTAGAAGGGCCTTTGACACCATCCATCCTTAATTGTAATGGTCTGGAAGTGCTAGATCTTGGTAACAACAAGATCAACGATACATTTCCTCATTGGTTGGGAAGTCTTCCACAACTACAAGTTCTTGTATTGAAGTCAAACCATATGCATGGTTCCTTATGTGTCAATAGCTCCAAGCCTAGCCCTTTTTTCTCTAAAATCCAAATTTTTGATCTCTCAAATAATTATTTTTCTGGACCCCTACCAGTGAGATACATCAACAGCTTCAAGGCTATCATAAATCTAGAGAAGATTGGTAGTACAGTGTCGTACATGGGGGTGAATGATCCTGAAGGTGGTGGCTTCTATACCTATTCCATTGGAATCGTTATGAAAGGACAAGATATGGAATTGGTGAAAATTTTCACCATGTGGATGATCATTGATCTATCAAACAGTCAGTTTGAATGGGGTATTCCAGAGGTTATTGGGAAGCTTAACTTACTGAAATGGCTCAACCTTTCTCATAATAACCTTAATGATGGTATCCCCACCTCAATAGGAAAATTAACAAGTCTTGAATGGTTGGACCTATCTTCAAACAGGTTGTCTGGGACGATTCCAAATAGATTGGAAGATCTGCCATTTCTTTCGTCCTTCAATGTTTCTGAAAATCAACTCCATGGTCAGATTCCTCAAGGAAAACAATTCAACACATTTGGAAATGATTCATATGAAGGAAATAAGCGACTATGTGGATTTCCGGTCTCAAAAGGTTGCAACATCATTGAGCCAGCACCTCCAAATGTGCTTGAAAAAGATGGCTCAAAATCGAACATTGCTTTTGGTTGGAAAGTGGTGTTGATAGGTTATGGATGCGAAGTAGTGTTCGGAATGTTCATGGGATATGTTGTTTTCCAAACTGGAAAGCCAAAATGGTTGGTGAATTTGGTTGAAAACCAACATGAGAAGAGGCGAAGAAGAAAGTCAAAGAAAGGCAGTAGACAAAGAAGGATCTAATTACTGCAAATGATGTTCAAGAATCAGTGTTGTATTTTCATAATTTCTTATTTTGTAGACCGTTTTGCCTATGGTGAAGGGTTGCTTTGGTATCTGTCTATCTTTATTATTGTACCAATTCCTTTCGTCTTTCATTGCATTTCGTACTATCTGTAATGGTTTGTTTGAGTGTAACATTTTTTATGGTGGTGTTGTTTATGTCTTCTTTCATGGATTTCAATTTTGTCTCAATAATCTTTGCTACTGCTCGGTAAAGGAGAAAGGAGAACAAAATGTCTGTAGGAATTAAGAAAACAGAATGAGAAATATTGACAGAAACTTAAGCATAAAGCATTGATATCTTGCTCAACAAACAAAACAGAAACAGCAAGAGCTTTGTGAATAGAAATGCTCAATTAAAGACCAAATGAAGAAGAATTTTCTGAAAGATTTCATTACATTTGAATGAAGGCACAATGGCATTACATATACCAAGCAATCAGCTGGTCAAAAATAAGAAAATGTTACCTAAACACATACCTAACTCCTCCAAGTGGCTTAGTAACTTGATAAACATTGCTTGTATTGGTAAAGCTGATTTTCAATCTACCAGCCCCTAATTACATCAAGCATATCAACAACTTAGTTCATATCTAACTAAGTAATAAAATATCTATTTGAAAGTAACAAAACAGCAGCATAAGCTTCAGCTGCAACTTGCATGGCTCGGACAGCTTGGTCTACTTCTTGGTCTGCATGCAGGCCAACTTCAACAATGTCTCAATGATCTCTGTTGTATTTTCATAATTTTTTTACAAGTTAGCAGTAAAAGGTTTGGTTATCTAGAGACGGTAATAATATATAGCAGAGTTGAAGGAATGATGTAATGAATTGAAACATGGAACAATGCAGACTGTAAAAGGGTACATATAGGTTGCTTTAATTGGTGGATGTAAAGTCCCTATTTCCTCTACTTGAGCTTATTAATTGAACTGGTGATTCAAAGATGCATGAATTTCTAGCTAGCAATCTGCTTGCCATCTCATTGGCAAACCTATATATAATGGGTGGTTTCTCTGCAAATTTGGATTGTTTGTGGTTGTCGACACTTAAACACACACACATTTTGTAGCCATGTAAGTGTTATATGGAACTCAAAATTGAATTGAATTTTATTTGATTTTCATAGCACTCGTAAAAGTGAGAATTTAATAAGACATTTGAAGAGTGTTATGTAATATGCAAAGCTAGAACCAAGGGTAGGTGAATATGTCTGTGTATTTATTGAAGCAATGGTTAGCATGTAGCAATCACATGTTTTATTATTATTATTATTATTATTATTATTTGGATGTAATGATGTAACTTAGTTGTATTCCAACTAAGTTTGTTAGTGGTAGTAGGTGGTGATTTATTTTAAGTGGATGTAATGATGAAACTTAGTTGTATTCCAACTAAGTTTGTTAGTGGTAGTAGGTGGTGATTTATTTTAAGTGGATGTAATGATGAATCTTAGTTGTATTCCAACTAAGTTGTCAAGTTGTAAGCTTGTATAAATAGGCTTTATGCCATTTTAAAAAAATATGAATGAATTCAATCAAGATTTCATCCATATACTCTCTATTTTAGCTTTGCTTAAAATTTATTTCATTTTTCTTCTTTGTTTCTGCCGCAAGTCTTGATTCTTGCTCGGCAAGCTTTTTGTTGAACCTTGCTATTTGTTGCACTTAGCTCCAACAATTGGTATCAGAGCCTATTTCTTAAGGGATCTGTTATACAAATTCATGGCTTCATCAAGCTTTTCACCAGCTGCACCTCAAGTCTTCAATGGAGAAGGCTACCACATATGGGTGGTTAAAATAAAGACCTACCTACAAGCTTTCAATCTGTGGGAGGTAGTCAACTCAGATGTTGAACCAGAGCCACTTAGAGGCAATCCAACAGTGGCTCAAATCAGGCAGCATGCTGATGAGAGGACCAAGAGGCACAAAGCCATGTCTTGCATCCAGAACTCAGTGACAAGCCTGGGACAAGTTGCAAGAGGAGTTTCAAGGGACAGAGAGGACAAGGCAGCAACAGTTGCTGAACTTAAGGAGAGATTTCGAGAATTTGAAGATGAAGGAAGAAGAAACTATCAAGCAGTACTCTGACAGGATTATGGCTGTGGTTAACAGCATAAGGCTTCTTGGAGAGCAGCTCAAGGAAGCTAGGATAGTGGAGAAGGTTATTGCAACTCTGCCCGAGAGGTATGAGGCAAAAATCTCATCTCTCGAGGACTCAAGGGACCTGTACACCATCTCCCTGACAGAGTTGATCAATGCTTTATATGCTCAAGAGCAAAGAAGAGCAAGCAGACTGGAGGAGCATCAAGAAGGTGCCTTTCAGGCAAGAACAAACACTGCCTACAAAGGCAAGAAGGCCTGGAGAGACAAGCCAAGGACTGATGTTGCAAGAAAAGAGGGTCAGACTTGCAAGCACTGCAGAAGGGCTGGTCATCCAAAAGAAAAATGCTGGTTCAATCCAGATGCTGTATGTCAGCATTGTAAAAAGAAGGGTCATGTTGAGAGAGTCTGCAAGAGCAAGGCCAAATCAAGGCAGAGTCAGTTTCAACAGAAGAAAGCTGAGGCTCGAGTAGCTAAGGAGGACAGTGACCAAGAGGAGCAAGTCTTTGCTGTGTTATGCTCAGCTGCTCAAGAAAGGTTCTCATCTGGTTGGCTTCTAGACAGTGGATGCACCAACCACATGACACCTGATGCTGCAATCTTCAAGTCTTTAGACAGAAGCTGCAGAACTAAAGTCAAGATAGGAAATAGACATTTTATTCAAGCTGAAGGCAAGGGTGATGTGCTGATATGCACCCCCACAGGTGCCAAAGTGATTTCAAATGTGCTTTTGGTGCCTGAAATTGACAGAAACCTGCTCAGCATAGCTCAGTTGCTGGAGAAAGGTTATTCTGTTGTGTTCAAAGACAACCAATGCCAAATCAATGATCCAAGTGGATCCAAGCTGATGGCAGTTCCTATGGCTAATAAGAGCTTTGTAGTTGACTGGACCAGGGAGTCAGACATTGCCTACACAGTCACATCAGATGAATCCAAGCTTTGGCATCAAAGACTGGGACATGCCAACTTCAGATCGATGGCTCGAATGGTCAGAGAGGACTTGGCTGAAAACTTCATCAACTCAGTGGATCATGATGATGTGTGTGAAGTGTGTCAGCTAGAAAAGCAGGCCAGACTCCCATTTCCCTCGAATCAAGCCTGGAGAGCCTCTGAAAAACTCCAACTGGTGCACACTGATGTGCGTGGCCCTATGAGGACCGAGTCATTAAGTGGAAACAGGTACTTCATACTGTTCATTGATGATTTTTCAAGATATTGCTGGCTTTACTTCCTAAAACAGAAATCAGAGGCGGCCTCAGTGTTTTGGAAGTTCAAGACTGCTGCTGAGACTGAAACAGGTTACAAGCTGAAGTCCATAAGGTCTGATAATGGGACTGAGTACACCTCAGCTCAGTTCCAAGCCTTCTGTGATAAGGCAGGCATCAAACATCAACTTACCAACACATATACACCTTAGCAAAATGGTGTAAGTGAAAGGAAGAATAGGAGTTTGATGGATATGGCCAAGTGCTTGATGATTCAGAAGAATCTGCCTAAAGCACTATGGGCAATGGCAGTTAACATTGCAAACTACATTCAAAATAGGCTTCCAACCAAGGCCTTGGATCAGAAGACTCCATTTGAAGCCTGGTTTGGATTCAAGCCATCACTGGCTCATCTGAAGGTCTTTGGATGCATCTGTTATGCTCATGTACCTGCTGTCAAAAAGGACAAATTGTCTGAAAGAGCTCGACCTGGTATTTTGGTGGGCTACAACACTGTTAAGAAGGGCTATAGGATCTTGGATCCTTCAACAAAGAAAGTGTCAGTCAGTAGGGATGTGGTATTTGATGAAAAGTCATGTTGGAACTGGGAAAAACATGAACCTGAGGAAGTTTCAGAAGGACTTGCAGCAGATCAAGCTGAGCCAGATCAAAATGTTCCTGAAATGGACATTGATGATAAACCAGTTAGAGGAACAAGACCATTGACTGAGATTTATGAAAGAGCTCATGTAGCCATAGCTGAACCAAGCAATTTTGAAGAGGCTGAAGCTCAGCAAGAGTGGAAGTAGGCAATGGCTGAGGAGATTAGCATGATTGAGAAGAACTAGACCTGGGAATTAGTTGAAAGGCCAGTCAAAAGGAAGATAATTGGGGTGAAATGGGTGTACAAAGCCAAGCAAAATGCTGATGGTACCTTGAACAAACTGAAAGCAAGGCTAGTTGTCAAGGGGTTCAGTCAGAGGTATGGCCTGGACTACCTGGAGACCTTTGCACCAGTGGCCAGGCTAGACACCATCAGATTACTGATTGCCTTAGCAGCACAGCTCGAGTGGAAGATCCATCAACTCGATGTGAAATCAGCCTTTCTGAATGGTTTCTTAGATGAATAGATCTATGTTGAACAACCACAAGGGTTTGAGATAGCTGGCAGAGAGCATATGGTCTACAAACTGAAGAAGGCCCTATATGGCTTAAAACAGGCTCCAAGGGCCTGGTACAGCAAAATCGATGGCTACTTGACTAATTTGGGATTCGATCGAAGCAAGAGTGAGCCAACACTGTATGTCAAGAAGCAAGGGACACAAACACAGCTCATTGTATCCCTATATGTTGATGACCTGCTGGTGACATGAGAAGATCGAGCAGTGCTGGTCGATTTCAAGACTAAGATGCTAGAAGTATTTGAAATGTCTGATCTAGGGGAAATGTCTTATTTCCTTGGAATGGAGGTGACTCAATCACAAAATGGGACATTTCTAAGTCAGAGAAACTTTGCCACAAAGATTCTGACCAAGTTCTCCATGCAAAACAGTAAAGCAACTAAAACACCTGTTGCTGTTGGAGAAAAACTATCGAGCCAAGGTGATTTTGAGAAGGTTTGTGAAACAACCTACAGAAGTCTAGTTGGTTGTCTGTTATATTTAACTGCCACTAGACCAGACATAATGTATGCTGTAGGATTGCTCTCAAGGTTCTTGCATTGTTGCAATAAAAAGCATTTACAAGCTACTAAGAGAGTGCTTAGATATGTCAAAGGCACTTTGAGCTATGGTTTAAGGTACAGCAAGGAAGGAAATCTGAAGCTGGTTGGCTACACTGATAGTGACTGGGCTGGCTCGATAGGTGACATGAAAAGCACCTCAGGGTATGCTTTCAACCTTGGTTCAGCCATGTTTTGCTGGAGCTCGAAGAAGCAAAGTCTGGTGGCTCAATCTACTGCTGAAGCAGAATATGTGGCAGCTGCAAGTGCTGTCAACCAAGCCATTTGGCTAAGGAAAATCTTAGCTGATTTGAAAGTGCATCAAAAGGAAGCTACTGAGATCTTCTGTGAATATGTGGCAGCTGCAAGTGCTGTCAACCAAGCCATTTGGCTAAGGAAAATCTTAGCTGATTTGAAAGTGCATCAAAAGGAAGCTACTGAGATCTTCTGTGACAACCAATCTTCAGTTGCAATTGCTAAAAATCCAGTGTTCCATGGAAGAACAAAGCATTTCAGCATCAAGTTGCATGTTGTTCGAGAAATGGAGCAAGCTCAGGAAGTGAAGCTGATCCATTGTAATTCTGAGGATCAACTTGCAGACATTTTGACTAAAGCCCTTAATGTCACAAGGTTCGAATGTCTAAGAAGGAAGCTAGGTGTTTGCTCCATGCAAACCAAGGAGGAGTATTGAAGCAATGGTTAGCATGTAGCAATCACATGTTTTATTATTATTATTATTATTATTATTATTATTATTTGGATGTAATGATGTAACTTAGTTGTATTCCAACTAAGTTTGTTAGTGGTAGTAGGTGGTGATTTATTTTAAGTGGATGTAATGATGAAACTTAGTTGTGTTGGAAAAGTTTGTTAGTGGTAGTAGGTGGTGATTTATTTTAAGTGGATGTAATAATGAAACTTAGTTGTATTCCAACTAAGTTGTCAAGTTGTAAGCTTGTATAAATAGGCTTTATGCCATTTTAAAAAAATATGAATGAATTCAATCAAGATTTCATCCATATACTCTCTATTTTAGCTTTGCTTAAAATTTATTTCATTTTTCTTCTTTGTTTCTGCCGCAAGTCTCGATTCTTGCTCGGCAAGCTTTTTGTTGAACCTTGCTATTTGTTGCACTTAGCTCCAACAGTATTGCTCCTTGATAGAACAAACATTTGTGTGTGTTGTTGAGAGTTACATTTTATACTAGATCTTGCTGCTATTTGAGTTCTCTTGAGTGGGCAATGGTGAAGATATCTTTCCAAGGAATGGACGTTGGAATTTTAACAATAAGGTCATTGCACTTTGTAATTTTTCAGCCTTCTATCCTGTAGTTGTTTTATCCATTTATTTCTTTAACAGTTTATGTATGCTTTCAAAAAATTAGCGGAGCCATCTAGGATTGAAAGTTGAGCTGCTGTGATCCAAACAGCATTGCAAGGGATTTGATTGGTTGTGGTGAAATGAAAGGAATTGTAAGTCAGCATCCTCTTTTTTATGTACGCTGTTATGGTTTGCTGGTTGGCATAGGAGTAGTTATAAAATTCAAGTTGGTGGCTGAAGTTCTTTCCATTGTCCCTTTTTCAGCGTATTGATCCTCCATTTGATGTATGAATTCAATGAGATGAACCAGAATAGACGTCTTTCACCTATGGTTCCTTCTTTGAAAAAATGTTTTGAACAGGTACAATCTAAAGTTCCTGGAGCTAATAGGCTTGCAAGTCCCTGTGATTAGGATTCCAAATGTGATGAAGGAATTTGCAATCTAAAATGTTGCATCAACATCTTTATCATTTGGATAAAACATTTCTAGTATAATAGGCTTGCAAGTTCCTTGATGAGAATTGAAATCCTAAGTTAGCACAAAAAAACCATCCTACCAAGTTTTTTCCAGCAAGGATCTCCTGACAATGTGCTTCCTGGTGATTTTTTAATAAATGTCAGGCAGGATCACTCTGGTAGTCGTTAAAGCTGGTGATTTTTTTAGGGTGCAGGTACTGTCATTGGCAACAAAGTATGCCTTCAGAAGAATAATGATTTCTATAATCATCAATCAACAAAAACAGAAACAAAATTATAAAGATAATTGTAATATCAAACAGTACACATATGTACTCATAATTAAGGATTTTAATCCAACATTATATTCATCAGCACTACGTAAATGTATCACTCCATCTTTTTTTTTTTTATTTATATAATACGCTTATGATCAACAAAATATAAAAAAAGTACTATTGACATTGCTTTAGACTATGTATCTAATATATTCAATTATACTAATTATACAAAATGCATATAACAAAACTATAAAAAGTGTTTGGGAAGGTTCAAGCATTAATCAATTTATTTGCTCCAGCAAACCTTAACATTCCAAATGGATTAATAAAAATACTTGTTACACATATTGGGTTTTGCTATTTAGAGCTATCTTTATTTGTTAATTTCATGTATGAAATTTGAAAACAAAAATTTGATGAATGATTTTATTAAAATAATAATTATTTTTTAGATATTAGATGATTTAACTAATTATATTATTGCATAATATAAAAATTTATGATGTTTATGCACCATAAAATAATACATATCAAAATAAATTATTACAACCACAAGTCTTATTACGGTGAATGATGGGTTAATTCAACACGAATCATGACCATGTGTGTAACACCCAAAATAGGGTCTAAGAGTTTCAAGTGTATTTTAAGAATTTTAGCCTATATGTGATCAAGACTATAAATTTAGAGTTAGGGTGGACATAAACCTAAAACCTTTGCATGGAAATGGCCTAAATTGAATCATTACTTTCTAATTAACTAGGGCAAAAAGTGATAATGTTTCCATTTGAAGGGGTGAAAGGGGATTAAATTTAATTATAAATTTTTGGGAGAGGCTAAAAATGAAATTGTAACATTTAACTAATGAGGCCGAAGCCCTAGCTTCCCCCTGGCTTTAACTTGCTCATAGTGAATTTTATCTAACTTATTCATAGAGGATACCTACTAAGAAATCCGCATAACATTAGAAACTACAATAAAATGAATTTAAAGAACGTAACCTCCAATAAACCAAATAGTGAGGGGTTGAGTAATGGTATCTTTCTCAACTTCAACAAAATAGTAAAAAAGATTTCGACTAGCAACATTTTTATCCCGAGCCGACCTATTGGCTCAACTAACTATTTAGAAAATATAAATATGTTTACACTAAAAACTTCATATTTAAATAAAATTCAAGACGAGTTGTCTGAAATTTGTGAAAAATATTGTCCACAATCTGGCCCCGTATTGGTTAAGCCTATTGAGCTAGGTAGGTAGCATGAGCTTGCCTTGAAAGTGCTAATAAAGCCAATCGAGTCAACACTTAAAATTTCTTATTCAACTTTAGACCCAAATTGGGTAATCATATCAAAGGGATAGTTTGATACTTCAATATAATTTGAAAATTTTAAGATTTTTTAAATAATAAAAAATTGTAAAAAAATTGTTTTAATTTTAATTTTTTTTAGATTTATACATATTTAATTATTTTTAGATTTTTAGATTTAAAAGAAGTTGGTGACCTAATATGTCAACTTTTTCATCCATTTTGGGTGATTTGACAAAAAACACAACTTTAAGGGCTAAAAAGAATGAAAAATAAAATTGAGGGCTAAAATGATTTTTTTAGTAAAGGTAAAAGGACCAAATAAGTCATTATGCCAGTCATTGGATACACATCATCTCCTCTATATTTTGTTATTACATTCTTCATTTTCTTTCAATCACTTGATTACAAAACATAATCAAATATGTTTACAAGTACCTCAGTTTCACAGGATAGATCAAGTAGTTTACACAAATTTCTGAGTAACAACTTAAAATGTGAAAATTATTTTAAAATTAGAATGGATGTCTATAATTATCCCACTTCTTCAATTATATCTTAATACACCAAATTGTTCTTTTTTGCGTGTGGAATTATACATTCAAGTAGTTCCTTTCGACACTGCAAACTTTACCATACACCATTTATTTGTTAGCATGGTGGTGTCTATGGACTCAAAATTTAAAGACTAAACCTAATTGGTCTCAGATTTTATGTTACCTAATTAGAGGAACTGATATACTGCATATTGTTGTTAATTTGTGTGGAATCACTGGACATTCTTCTGCAATACTTCGAACTTTCCTCCTTGTAGATTAGGTTTAGGTGACAGTGATAAGTGGAAGCATGAGTTTAAGTGATGTGAATAGACAACTTCCTCACCTAATCGCCTTTTTCTCGAGTAAACGTATATACTCAATACTGCAGAATTTTCATATTTGTGTGGAGTTCTGCATTATGCAAATGTCCAAAATTGCTTGTGGATTAATTAATTAATCCATGTCTATATCAAGTTAACTTTGTTGACATGATCGTGTATACCAACTTTCAGCTAGTTTTAACAGATCTGTTGGAACTAAGTAAACAAAATGAGTGAAGATGACAGTTGCTTGAGCTAGAAGGCTCGATGTCTTGCTGAGCAAACAAGAAAATCAGCCAAGACTCTTTGGACAATTGCTCGAGTAAAACCAGAAAATGAATAACAATTTTGATGGATTTTCATTACAAATGAATTGAGGCATAATGCCATTACATATACCATGCATTCAGCTGGTCAAAATGAGACAAACATCACCTAATCATCAACCTAACTCCACTAAGTAGCCTTGAAACTTATGAATACATAACTTGCACACATAGGTAAGCTGATTTATCAATCTATCAGCACCTAATTACATCAAACATATTACCAACTTAGTTCAAATCAAACTAAGCGACAAAACATTAACTTAAAGTAACAAAAAAATGAACAGCAGCATGAACTTCAGCTGCAACTGCATGGCTCGAGCAGCTTCTCTGCTTCTTGTCTGCATGCAGACCAACTTCAACAAGATCAGACTGAGTAAGGCTAATTTGTCCAGAAGTTGCATCATGCAAAACTATTTAATGGCTTTTCGGTAGCTTAGTCAACGGTAAAAAATGAGAAAAGTAGTCTAATTTCTTCTATTTTTATCGTTAAAAATTGGGTTTTGTGCTTCAACATGAAATACATGTGGCATTCACATGTAACTATCTGATTATTTTGACATCTACACTAGTTTTTAATAATAAAAATGAAAGAAAATTTTAATAGACAAGACCATTAACTTTTTTATCTAGCATACAAGAATTATTCTATACAGGGCAAAATTACATCCACACATTCTCCACATTTCAGGCCTGTAATTCTAGCCAATTGGTCACAAGCATACATGTCCCACTACCCCCATATATCGAAATTTTTGGTTTTAGTGCATGTACTCTTTTAACTTTTGGTATTTCAGTATTCAAAGATCTGATTTGATTATTTTATTTTGTGTTCTGTTGTGTGAGACAGAGGTAGTGATAAGCCCCAAAATAGTTCCACTTGGCACATCTCCATACATTTCAAATATACCAAAATCTGCAGGCAAGCAATACAAGACAAGTTCCAGCCACTTCAACATTTGGCTCCTGTTCAGTACCAAAAGAAAAAAAACATTTTTTATATTTAATTGGAGGTCAAAAACACATAAAAAGACAACCGGATAGTTAGCATTTCACCCAATCTTCACAACATGTCTGTGTGCATGCAGATCTTTAACTTTCCAGAATCCTTTAACGCATATTCTATTGTAAAATCACAGATTACTATTTAAATGATAAATAAATTATTTAAAGTATGAAAATTTACATTTTTTATTGGCTTAAGGGCGTAAAAAACCCTCAATTTTTTTCAAAAAAAAAACAATTAAATCCCTCTTCTTCTTTTTTTTTCACTCAATTAAGTACTTAAACTTTTAAAATGCATCAAAAATACTCTCAAACTTCTTCAAAAAAAGCAATTAAACTCTTATTTTCTTTCCCACTCAATTGGGTACTTGAACTTTTTCATCATGTTTTTTGGGTGATTTAACGAACCATACAAGTTTAAAGGCTAAAAAAGACAGAAAAAAAAGAAAAGAAAAGCTAAAATGACTTTTTGTTTGTAATGTTAAAAAATGCCAAATAAATCATTATGTCTTTTTAGTTTTAATTTTTTATTTAATTAAAATAGAAATAATTAACGAATGAAAAATAGCTGTTCCCAAATAAATTTATCAGAATTTATAACAAATGAGATTTTAGATTTGAATTATGAGGTTATAAATATATACACGTTTTTATGGAACTGATGGATTAAAATTCCAGCAGTCTTGTTCCTCAAACGTAGTGAATAGAGCACAATTTTTTTATTTCGTATGGAAAAAAAATTCCACATTAATTAGCTTTGGTTGACTGGCAAGTGAATAGAGACACATTCTTTAGTGTTATAGGGAAGAAGACTAAGTCAATCCTCTTCTCTAAGGTCTCTCAGTCTTGCTGGTTGTGATTGGCAAGGAAGATTCCCAAAAACCATTTTTTGATTTGCCAAACGTCAATCTCCTCAACTTGGGAGGCTACCAATCCTCAATCTTGATCCTTTGAAGTTCAATCGGAGCAGCAATCTTGAGCATTTGGATCTGTCGTCCATGTCCTTCTCTACAGAATTCATTGATTCAGTTAGATCTGTCACGAAATTCTTTCTTTCAAGGATTGTCTGTCTCAATCACAAATTTATACTTGATTATTAGAGGCGCAAATTTTTTTGGAGGATTGCCTGACTCGATGGGGAATCTTGTGTCCTTGAGGTTTTTAGTTCTCTCCTATTCCAACTTATCAGGACCGGTTGCAAGATCATTGGGTAACCTCTTGCAACTTATTCATTTAGACTTGTCACAGAACCAATTGAGTGGACAAATTCCAAGATCATTGGGGAACCTCTTGCAACTCACTCATTTGGACTTGTCAAACATATTAACTTAAACATATTACCAACTTAGTTCAAATCAAACGAAGCAACAAAACATTAACTTAAAGTAACAAAAAATGAACAGCAGCATGAACTTCAGCTGCAACTGCATGTCTCGAGCAGCTTCTCTGCTTCTTGTCTGCATGCAGACCCACTTCAACAATATCAGACTGAGTAAGGCTAATTTGTCCAGAAGTTGCATCATGCAAAACTATTTAATGGCTTTTCGGTAGCTTAGTCAACGGTAAAAAATGAGAAAATTAGTCAAATTTCTTCCATTTTTATCGTTAAAAATTGGGTTTTGTGCGTCAACATGAAGTACATGTGGCACATACATGCAACTGTCTGATTATTTTGACATCTACACTAATTTTTAATGGTAAAAATGAAAGAAAATTTTAATAGACAAAACCAATTTACTCTTTTATCTAGCATACAAGAACTATTCTATACATCTTTCAATAAATGGGCAAAATTAAATCCACACATTGGCCACATTTCAGACCTGTAATTCTAGCCAATTGGTCACGAGCATACATGTCCCACTACTCTCATATATCGAAATTTTTGGTTTTAGTGCATGTACTTCAATATTCAAAGATCTGATTTGATTATTTTATTTTGTGTTCTGTTGTGGGACATAGAGGTAGTGATAAGCCCCAAAATAGTTCCACTTGGCACTTATCCATACATTTCAAACATACCAAAATCTGCAGGCAAGCAATACAAGACAAGTTAAAAAATGACTTTTTGTTTGTAAAGTTAAAAAATGCTAAATAAATCATTATGTCTTTTTAATTTTAATTTTTTACTTAATTAAAAGAAAAATAATTAACGAATTATGAAAAATAGCTATTCCCAAATAAATTTATCAGAATTTATGACAAATGAGATTTTAGATTTGAATTATGAGGTTATAAATATATAGACATTTTTATGGAACTGGTGGATTAAAATTCCAGCAGTCTTGTTCATCAAACATAGTGAATAGAGCACAATTTTCTTCTTTCGTGTGGAAAAGAATTTCCACATTAATTAGCTTTGGTTTACAGGCAAGTGACACACATTCTTTACGTGTTATAGGGAAGAGGACTAAGTTAATCTACTTAAATTTTTTTAATTATTTAGGGAGCTCAAATGAAATACAAAATTTTGCTAAAAAAATGCATCCAATTTTAAGAATGAATAATATTGGTAAGAAGAAGACTAAGTGGTTGCTGATGATTGTGAAAACTACAAAAATTTTGAAAATCAATGTAAAAGAAAAAAAAGACTGTAACACCAATGTTGTGGTATTATTTGTTGCCTATAAATACCATTCCTATCCTTCATCTTCCTCTACAAACATAACATGGCCCCCTATCTCTTTCTCTGCTTATTCCTCTTCCTTCCCCGTCTTTATGCTTCTTTTTCTTCTTCAGGATCTCACTCCTGCTCTTCACTAATCCAGTTCAAGAACTCTTTTTCCATAACAGAGCAAGCTTCTTTGTTTTGCGGCCTTAAATCTTATCCCAAGACAAATTCATGGAAGGAGGGTACAGATTGCTGCTCATGGGACGGGGTCACTTGTGACCACCTAAATGCTCATGTTATTGCCCTTGACTTGAGCTGCAGTTGGCTATATGGCAACTTCCCTTCCAATACCACTCTCTTCCTTCTTCCTCACCTTCAAAAGCTCAACCTTGCCTACAATGATTTTAATCGTTCCAAAATTCCATCCGAGCTCGGTCGGTTTAGAAGCCTATTCTACCTCAACCTTTCCAATACAGGGTTTGTAGGAGAAGTCCCATCCCAAGTCTCCCACCTATCAAAATTGGTTTCACTCGATCTCTCCTCTTGGATTTATGAGTATGAGCAATTTACAATTGAAAAACATGCTCTGGAGGGACTTGTTCACAACCTAATCGAGGTCAGACATCTGTTTTTGGATGGAATGGACATGTCTTCTGTTAATGCTCATGTCTTCATGAATCTATCCTCTTCTCTAAGGTCTCTCAGTCTTGCTGATTTTGATTTACAAGGAAAATTCCCAAAAAACATTTTTGATTTGCCAAACCTCAATCTCCTTAACTTGGGAGGCAACCAAAACCTCAGTCTTGATCCTTTGAAGTTCAATCGGAGCAGTAATCTTGAACATTTGAATCTGTCGTGGATGTCCTTCTCTCCAGAATTCATTGATTCAGTTGATAATCTACAGGCCCTAAAGTACTTAGATCTATCAGGAAATTCTATCTTTCAAGGATTGTCTGTCTCAATCACAAATTTATCATCTTTGGAGCAATTGATAATTTCAGGCGCAAATATTTTTGGAGGATTGCCTGACTCGATGGGGAATCTTGTGTCCTTGAAGTTTTTAGTTCTCTCCCAGTCCGACTTAGCAGGACCAGTTCCAAGATCACTTGGGAACCTCTTGCAACTCACTCATTTAGATTTCTCGCAGAACCAATTGAGTGGAGAAATTCCAAGTTCATTAGGGAACCTCTTGCAACTCACTCATTTAGACTGCTCGCAGAGCCAATTGAGTGGACAAATTCCATCGTCAATACTAAACCTAATGCAGCTTGAATACTTGGGAATAGCTGAAAATTCATTAGAAGGTTCCATTCCAGATGAGGTAACCACTTTTCCTAAACTAATATATTTATACTTATCTGACAATTTACTCAATGGAACACTTCCGTCATGGTTGTCTACTGCTCCCTCCTTAAAGGAAATAGATCTCTCTCAAAATCAATTCAGTGGGCATATCAAAGAATTCCAATCCAAATCACTAGAATATTTATATCTAGATAATAATAAACTCCAAGGTCCTCTTCCATCTTCAATATTCCAACTTCTCAATCTTACACTCCTCGATTTATCCTCAAATAATCTTAGTGGTGTCATAGAGTTTCGCATGTTCTCAAACCTTTCAAATCTCGAATATCTTGACCTTTCATATGACAGCCTATCCTTAACATCTAATACTACTTCTATTGTTAATCTTACAAGCTTATTTTTGTCATCTTGCAATATTAGTGAATTCCCCTAGTTTTTAAAAGGGCTTAAAAGTTTGGAAACGTTAGACCTCTCTTGCAACAAAATTGAAGGCAAGATTCCACAGTGGATGCAAGAGGTGGGGAATGACTCTTTGACTTACTTAAACGTATCTCACAACTCTTTGACAGAAGTTGAGCACTTTCCATGGAAGAATATTGAAGTTCTTGACTTAAGCTCCAATTTGATCAGTGGAAATCTTCCGATTCCAGCATCGACCATCAATGTCTTTCTGATCTCAAATAATAGTTTCAATGGAGAGGTCCCTTCTTTAATATGCAATGCCAGTTCCCTTCAAATTCTTGATTTGTCTTACAATTACTTGAGTGGAACAATTCCGCAATGTTTTGGAAATTTGAGCAACAACCTTCAATTCCTGAATCTGAAGAAGAACAAGTTCTATGGGACGATTCCTCCAACATTTGTAAAGGGATGCCGATTGAGTAATTTCAACTTAAATGGAAATCTGTTAGAAGGGCCTTTGACACCATCCATCCTTAATTGTAGAGGTCTAGAAGTGCTAGATCTTGGTGACAACAAGATCAATGATACATTTCCTCATTGGTTGGGAAGTCTTCCATATTTGCAAGTTCTTGTATTGAAGTCAAATCATATGCATGGTTCCTTGCGTGTCAATAGCTCCAAGTCTAGCCCTTTTTTCTCTAGAATCCAAATTTTTGACATCTCAAGTAATTATTTTTCTGGACCCCTACCAGTGAGATACATCAACAGCTTCAAGGCTATCATAAATCTAGAGAAGATTGGGAGTGAATTTTTGTACATGGGGGTGTATGATTTGACAGATAGGGACTTTTATACCTATTCCATTGAAATTGTTATGAAAGGACAAGATAGGAAATTGGTGAAAATTTTTACCATGTGGATGATCATAGATCTATCAAACAATCAGTTTGAAGGAGAGATTCCAAAAGTTATTGGGAAGCTTAACTTACTAATGGGGCTCAACCTTTCCCATAATAACCTTAATGGTGGTATCCCCACCTCAATAGGGAATTTGACAAGTCTTGAATGGTTGGACCTATCTTCAAACAGGTTGTCTGGGACGATTCCAAATAGATTGGCAGATCTGCCCTTTCTTTCGTCCTTCAATCTTTCTAAAAATCAACTCCATGGTCAGATTCCTCAAGGCAAGCAATTCAACACATTTGGAAATGATTCATATGAAGGTATTGGCAACCTACAATCTTTGACTTTTCAAAGATATTTGTGTCAGAAAATTGGGCATCAAAAATCTAAGCATTTAAGGCATAGATTTTTGGGTTGAAATTTAGCTTGGGATAATTGCAATTTTGGTCCCTAATTGTATAGTGAATTGATCCTTGAGCTTCAACTATAAATAGGCCTAGTTATTTCTCATTTTCTCCATCCCACAAATGCCATTCTCTACTTAAGGCATTATTCTCTCTCCTTATTTGTAAAATTTCACTTGTATTTTGGAGTGAAATATATTTGGTAGTGCCCGAGGACGTAGGCAAAATTTGCTGAACCTCGTTAAAATTCTAGTGTTCTTTATTGTTTATTCTGCATATTTTGCGAGTGTGATTGTAGTGATTTATTGTGCTATTAAAATACGATAGAGGGATATTCTGGCTAGGAAAGACCTGGTACTTAAGCGATCCTCGTGATCCACCTCTCTTTCCTGGGAATTGAACTTAGTGTGATTTTTTAGTACAATAATTTTACTCTTTTACACGCTTCCGCGCAACAATTGGTATCAGAGCTAGATTCATACTTGGGGAATACGACCGTTTACGATACTATTTGCGTATACGGTATTGTTCATCCACAGCACTATTCATATAGACGGTACTGTTCACATAAACAGTAGTTGGGATCGAGGAGAAGAATGGCAGAGGCATCGTCATCAACAAAGACTACCGTGACCAATGCAAAATTTGAAGTAGAGAAATTTGATGGAACCAATAATTTTGGTATGTGGCAATGTGAGATCCTGGATATCTTTTGTCAGCAAGAGCTGGATATAGCTCTTAAAGAAAAGCCTGACAAGATGGATGACAATGAGTGGGCCAAGATTAATAGACAGGCGTGTGGTACAATCCGCCTATGTTTGGCCAAAGAACAGAAGTACTCTGTCATGAGGGAGACATCAGTAAAGAAATTGTGGGATACACTAGAAGAAAAGTTTCTAACGAAAAGTCTTGAAAATAGGCTTTATATGAAAAAGAAACTTTTTCGATTCACGTATGCACCCGGTATGTCGATGAATGACCATGTGAACTCATTCAATAAAATTTTAGCAGACTTGCTAAATTTGGATGAGAAGTTTGAAGATGAAGACAAGGCATTATTGTTGTTGAATTCTCTTCCCGATGAATATGATCATCTTACCACCACATTGCTTTATGGGAAGGATATGATCACATTTGATGCAGTCTGTAGTGCGTTGTACAGATCTGAGACTCGAAAGAAAGATAAAAGAGATCACAGAGATACAACTGCAGAAGTCTTAACAGTAAGAGGTCGGTCACACAACAACAAACCTGGTAGAAGGGGCAAGTCCAAAGGGAGACCCGCCAAAGATGAATGTGCTTTTTGTCGTGAGAAAGGGCATTGGAAAAAGAATTGCCCTAAGTTACAAAAGGGCAAGGCTATTTCTAATGCATGTGTAGCGGAGCATGATGAGGAGTCAGACTTTAGCTTGGTTGGCATGGCAATGACATGTCATACAGATGAGTGGATATTGGATTCGGGATGTACTTACCATATGTGTCCTAATAAGGACTGGTTTTCTAGTCTTGAAGAACTAGAAGGTGGAGTTGTTTTTATGGGCAATGACAGTGCCTGTAAGACAATGGGAGTAGGTACAATCAAATTGAAGAATCACGACGGCTCAATCCAAGTCTTGACAGATGTTCGCTATGTACCTAGCTTGAAGAAAAATCTCATCTCATTAGGGGCCCTAGAATCTAAAGGGCTCACAGTCACTTTGAGAGATGGATTACTAAATGTAGTAGCTTGGGTATTGACGGTGATGAAAGGCACTAGAAGAAATAACTTGTACTATTTAAATGGAAGTACAGTTATTGGATCAACATCAACAGCTTCTGCGAAAGATGCAGAGGCTACCAGGTTATGGCATAGGCGATTGGGACATGCTGGTGAAAAAGCTTTGCAGACTTTGGCGAAGCAAGGCTTGTTGAAAGGTGAAAATTCTTGCAAATTGGAATTCTGTGAACATTGTGTTCTGGGCAAGCAGACGAGGGTAAAATTTGGTTCAGCAATTCACAGTACGGAAGGAATTCTGGACTACGTTCACAGTGACGTGTGGGGACCTACCAAAGTGGCTTTTTTGGGAGGTATGCACTATTTTGTTACTTTTTTTATGATTATTCAAAAAAAGTATGGGTGTATCTAATGAAAAGAAAAAGTAAAGTTTTGGATGCATTTCTGAAGTGGAAGAAGATGGTGGAGACTCAGACTGGTCGAAAGGTCAAACGACTTCGATCAGATAATGATACTGAGTACAAAAATGATCCATTTCTACAAGTATGTCAAGATGAGGGCATTGTGCGACACTTCACTGTTCGGGATACACCACAGCAGAATGGGGTGGCGGAACGCATGAATCGGACTATACTGGAGAAAGTTCGATGTATGTTGTCCAATGCTGGATTGGGCAAGGAATTTTGGGCTGAGGCAGTTACATATGCGTGCCATCTAATTAACCGGTTGCCATCAGCTGCAATAAATGAAAAAACTCCTATGGAGATGTGGACTGGTAAACCTGCTACTGATTATGATTCTTTACATGTTTTTGGTTCAATTGCATATTATCATGTAAAAGAATCTAAGTTAGACCCAAGAGCAAAGAAAGCATTATTCATGGGTATAACTAGTGGAGTAAAAGGATATCGTCTCTGGTGTCCTGATACAAGGAAGATTGTTTTCAGTAGAGATGTGACTTTTGATGAATCAACCATGATGAAGAACAAGGATTCACAAAAGGATGACAAAACCAGTGGCAATTTGCAGCAGGTGGAGCTTGAAAAGGTTAATGATGATCCAGCTGATATTGAAGAAACAAATGATGATGAAGTTTCGACCCAAGAACTTCAACAACAACAAGATTCAATTGCATATAGGAGGCCAAGAAGAGAGATTCGTAAGCCTGCTCGCTTTGATGATATAGTGGTCTATGCACTTCCAATTGCAGATAATGATGTTCCTTCTACTTACACAGAAGCAATAAGTAACCCTGATGGTGTAAAATAGAAGCAAGCTATGAATGAAGAAATGCAGTCTCTTCATAAAAATAGGACTTGGGAGATGGTGACACTGCCCAAGGGAAAGAAGGCAATTGGATGCAAATGGGTATATGCAAAGAAGGAAGGATTTCCTAGTAAAAATGAAATTCGATACAAGGCTAGATTGGTAGCAAAGGGTTACGCTCAGAAAGAAGGAATAGACTACAATGAAGTGTTTTCTCCAGTTGTGAAGCATTCGTCTATTCGGGTTTTGCTAGCCTTGGTTGCGCAATATGACCTTGAACTAGTTCAGCTTGATGTGAAGACGGCTTTTTTACACGGTGATTTGGAAGAGGAAATTTATATGACTCAGCCTGATGGATTTAAGGTTGCTGATAAAGAAAATTGGGTTTGCAAATTGACGAAGTCGCTTTATGGATTGAAGCAATCTCCGAGGCAGTGGTACAAGCAATTTGATCAGTTCATGAAAGGGCAAAAGTACACAAGAAGTAAATTTGATCATTGCGTGTATTTTCAGAAGCTACAAGTAGGAACTTTCATATACTTGCTCTTATATGTTGATGATATGCTGATAGCATCTAAGAGCAAAGTTGAGATTGAGAGATTGAAGACTCAACTCAATCTTGAATTTGAGATGAAAGATCTAGGTGAAGCTAAGAAGATTTTTGGCATGGAAATATGTAGAGATAGAGCTCAAGGCAGAGTTAGCTTGTCTCAGAAGCAGTATTTGAAGAAAGTACTACAGCAGTTTGGCATGAACGAGCAGACCAAACCTGTAAGTACCCCGTTGGCTTCTCATTTCAAGCTTTCTGCACAACTATCTCCTTCGACGAATACGGAACAAGAATACATGTTACAAGTTCCGTATTCTAATGCAGTGGGTAGCTTGATGTATGCAATGGTGTGTACAAGACCCGACATTTCACAGGCAGTTAGTATAGTGAGCAGGTATATGCATAATCCTGGAAAAGGACATTGGCAAGCTGTGAAATGGATTCTACGGTATATTCTGAAGACTGTGGATGTTGGATTACTGTTCAAGCAGGATACTACACTTGGTAAAGGTGTTATTGGATACGTTGATTCTGACTATGCCGGTGATTTGGACAAACGAAGATCAACCACCGGTTATGTGTTTACACTTGCTGGAGGACCAATAAGTTGGAAGTCTACACTGCAGTCTACAGTTGCGTTGTCAACCACAGAAGCCGAATACATGGCTGTAACAGAGGCTGTAAAGGAAGCTATTTGGTTACAAGGTATGGTTAAAACCTTGGGATTGGTTCAGGAGCATATTGACGTGTATTGTGATAGTCAAAGTGCTATTCATTTAGCAAAGAATCAAGTTTATCATGTACGTACAAAGCATATCGACGTACGATTCCATTTTGTACGGGAAATTATTGATGAAGGGAAAATTCGTCTTCAGAAGATCAAGACTGCAGATAATCCCGCAGATATGATGACCAAGGTGGTAACAACAATCAAGTTCGAACATTGTTTGAACTTGATCAAAATCCTGCAAGTTTAACAGTTGAAGAAGGCACTATCAAGTATTGTTGTCGAAGGCAGAAAGAATTATGTGAAGATAAGATTATCCTAATCAAATCTTCAAGGTGGAGATTATTGGCAACCTACAATCTTTGACTTTTCAAAGATATTTGTGTCAGAAAATTGGGCACCGAAAATCTAAGCATTTAAGGCATAGATTTTTGGGTTGAAATTTAGCTTGGAATAATTGCAATTTTGGTCCCTAATTGTATAGTGACTTTGCAAGTTGATCCTTGAGCTTCAACTATAAATAGGCCTAGTTATTTCTCATTTTCTCCATCCCACAAATGCCATTCTCTACTTAAGGCATTATTCTCTCTCCTTATTTGTAAAATTTCACTTGTATTTTAGAGTGAAATATATTTGGTAGTGCCCGAGGACGTAGGAAAAATTTGCTGAACCTCGTTAAAATTCTAGTGTTCTTTATTGTTTATTCTGCATATTTTGCAAGTGTGATTGTAGTGATTTATTGTGCTATTAAATTACGATAGAGGGATATTCTGGCTAGGAAAGACCTGGTACTTAAGCGATCCTCGTGATCCACCTCTCTTTCCTGGGAATTGAACTTAGTGTGATTTTTTAGTACAATAATTTTACTCTTTTACACGCTTCTGCGCAACAGAAGAGAATAAGGGACTATGTGGATTTCCAGTCTCGAAAGGTTGCAACATCATTAAGCCAGCACCTCCAAATGTGCTTGAAAAAGATGGCTCAAAATCAAACATTGCTTTTGGTTGGAAAGTGGTGTTGATAGGTTATGGATGCGGAGTGGTGTTCGAAATGTCCGTGGGATATGTTGTTTTCCAAACTGGTAAGCCGAAATGGTTGGTGAATTTGGTTGAAAACCAACATGAGAAGAGGCAAAGAAGAAAGTCAAAGAAAGGCTATCGCAGCAGTAGACGAAGAAGGATCTAATTACTGCAAATGATGTTCAAGAATTAGTGTTGTATTTTCATAATTTCTTGTTCTGTAGACCATTTTGCCTATGGTGAAGGGTTGCATTGGTATGTGTCTGTCTTTATTATTGTACCAATTCCTCTGTCTTTCATTGCATTTCGTACTATCTGTAATGGTTTGTCTGAGTGTAAAATTTCGTATGGTGGTGTTGTTTATGTCTTCTTTCATGACTTTCAATCTAGTCTCGATAATCTTTGCTACTGCTCAGTAAAGGAGAAAGGACAAAATGTGTCAATGATCTCTGTTGTATTTTCATAATTTTTTAACAAGTTAGCAGTAAAAGGTTTGGTTATATGGAGAAAGTAATAATATATAGCAGAGTTGAAGGAATGAATTGAAACATGGAAAAATGCAGACTGTAAAAGGGTACATATAGGTTGCTTTAATTGCTAAAACAGAAATAGTAATATTCACTCCAAGCAATACAAAAATTGCAGTGGAATTCATATCTTTTAGGTAGCTTCATTGAGGGTATAAACAAGTTAGAGTTCCCAGTCTTAATTTATGTGGAATTCATATAAATGTAGTGGATGCTGCAAATTGTTGTTGATTTGTGTGGAATGATTGGACATTCTTCTGCAATTGTTAGAAATTGGTGTTGTTATTATGGAGTTCAAAGGTTAATACTTGATGCTTGCAGATTTGACGTGGATTAATGTAGATGAACTGAAGGCTGTTTTAACTTTTGTCTTATAAGCTATATATAAACCAATATTATTTTAGCTTTTGCTTATGAAATGTTGAAGTAGTAAGTTTATATTAATTCTAATTCATATTCCTTAATTAATGAAAAGTGAGATTAACAATAGAAAACTAATAAAGCAATTTAGTCTATGATCTGAACAATATATTACTACAAATGTACCGTACAAAATATTGGAAGAAAACTAATAAAGAAATCTGAAATTTTAACAAGGTTCTGCAAATTATGTTTATGATCTGCAGTAAATTGATGTGACAAATTAGACTTTCCATCACACTTAAAAGCTTATTTTCAAGCAATTTAGATATCTTCGTTGTGTTTTTATTTAGTTTTAGTTCTTTATATTAATAAATGATTAGTGTGCATTTTGATGCTATTTTGAGACATGATATGGCCAAATGGCACCCAGGGAATCTAATGAGGTTGGTGAGCGAAGCAAAGTGCCCATGGTGGCCTGGAAGGAGCGAAAATGTCACCTAGAAAGAGGGTATCGCATATCAAAGCATGAAAGTCGTAATACCCATAACAATGTTAAAAACAAAGAAGATTGAGTGACCACACATGCTTTGAATTTTTTAAGTAGTGCACAATTTTTGTTCAGAAAACAATAGTTTAAATATTGAAAAAGAACAAAAAAATTTAAGTACTAAAATAAAAGAAAATTTAAATTAAAGGTATAAATGATAACTTAAGTCATATAGAATGAAAGTGACCAGCCATGCGATCTTTTAGGATTGTTTTAATGTAAAAAAATTTGTTTCTTTCATTAATAAAACCACGTTTTGTTAAACTTAATTTGTCCTTATTCAAGTCTTCTTTTTATCTTTTTCTAACACTAATATCAAACTAATCCTTAAAGAAAGAGTTACATTGATGGTCCAAGGCTTCCCCGTGCATGCTTTCTTTAATTTTGAATAAATCTTAAAAAAGACATGCTGTGTACATGTAGGAAACTGTGTCTGGTTCCTTAGGCAAAAGTCCCCTACATTTTCCATTTTTCAAGGCTCACAGCAAAAGGATTAAGACGGCAAAAGACTCCAAGCAAAAACCACTTACCTTACTCTCTCAAAATGGGAATCCTTAACAAACACCATACCAAAAAAACAACACAGAAACCCCACTCATACTGAAGTTTCCACCATAGACAAGGTTGAAGCCATTTGGACTCAATTATAAGTTGTCGAGAAACTTGTCCATGCCATAGCTGTCAAGCCTTAAGGCTTTTGTCTCGACGTGGCGCCCATTTTAGCATTAGAGTGTGAGTTTTTTTATTTTTGTTACATCTAATCAAAGCCAGGTCTATATATGATCCATTTTGTTTGCCTCTCTTTTGAATCTTTCTTAAGAAACCAACTACCATGTCTTCCAAACAATAATATTGTTAAACCCTCAAATTAAAATTATTTTGTTGAATGAAAAAAATTAATGGACAGTAGGCTGGTCGATCGTGCAGAAATTTTGCTCGTGCAGTTTTTACTAAAATTGTCATAACTTGAGTTCTAAAACTCAAAATCAAGTGATTCAAAATGCATTCAGAAGCTAAGAGATAGATCTTCAAATATGATGAGACAACCCAACCCAGAAATGTCAGGATCCGATTCAAAAAGTCGTCACAATTCTACCAATTTTCCAAGCCTGAAAATTGGCAGCTTTGGTGATTGGAATTTAATAAATTTCACGTCCGTGCATGTATCATTCTCCTTTTCCTAAAAAAGATTCATCCTCGAATATTGTCTTTGATCGAATCCTGATTTGATTTGCTTAGCCTTTGATATTGTTGTTGGACCTTGAGGTAGTGTGAACCCATCACATTCATAGGTCTGAAATTGTGCCTGAGACTTACATCATTTCCCATTTCCTCAAGAAGATTCGTCCTTGAATCTTTAGCTCTTTTCCACATGTAAAATCGTCTATCAATGATAGAATAATATAATTGAGAGTCCATTAATGGATACTTGAAATCCTGTAACAAAGAAACATCTCTAAACAATGCAAAGGCCTATATATAGTCTAGCTAAATAAATCTAAATAAAATTTTTAAGTATACTAGAACTCTAATTTAATCTAAACAAAAAATAGTTTAAACTAAACTTTCTTGTTAAAATAAAACTCCTAAATAAATTAAAATACTTAATAATTATAAAAAAATTTGGAATAAAATAATAATAAAATAATTAGAGTTGATAAATACAATATTGGGCTCATATATAATAAAAATTCAACCTACAACCCGAACCCAATATGATTTAAACTCGAATTACAAGCCCGAAATTTGTAATTCCCGTCGTAATCCCGTTCAGAAATTCTACTTATGCAGTCTTCACTAAAACGGTCATAACTTAAACTCCCGAACTCAAAATCGAGTGATTCAAAATACGTTTTGAAGCTAAGAGATAGATCTTTCAATGCCAGACATCTCAACCCAGGATACCATCCAAAAAGTCGTCGCAAGTCTGCTGATTTTCCAAGCTTAAAAATTGACAGTTTTGGTGGTTAGAATTTAATAAATTTCATCCCATCCGCACATGTATCAGTTCCACAGCTACAAGTTCTTGTACTAAAGTTAAATCAAATGCATGGTTCCTTGCATGACCATAGCTCCAAGTCTATCCCTTTTTTTTCTCTAAAATCCAAATTTTTGACCTCTCAAGTAATTATTTTTCTGGATCCCTACCAGTGAGATACATCAACACTTCAAGGCTATCATAAATCTAGAGAAGATTGGTAGTACAGTGTCGTACATGGGGGTGTATGGCCATAGAGGTAGTGCCTTCTATACCTATTCCATTGGAATTGTTATGAAAGGACAAGTTATGGAATTGGAGCAGTCCGAATCCAGGAGAAGTTTCTTTTTCTAATCCAGGACTCTTTCTTCCTACTTTCTTGTTGATGTAGTTGCATCAGAAAAAAATTTTGGCACCCCAACTTGTTTCATCCTTTTGCTCTTTTTTGCAGCAGAACAAGAACATTAGGATGCTTTGTTTAAGGCTGTAGCATGGCACAAAGAGGTACATTCTTGGATGATGAATTCGAACTTGTCTCAGAAGCGAGGAATCGTCCAACAAAATCTTTCTTTTCTTGCTAGATTTTACTACAACAAGAACGTTGCCTTTATATTTCTTGGATCTTGCAAGGGATTCAATCTCTCTAGTCACCATGAATCTTATTTTCACCCTCCTGTGATGGGTAGTGTCCAAAGTAGTGGGCACTCCCCCTTGTCACTTGAACCTTATTAGAAGAGGTTTTCTTAGCTCGAACTTCATTTTTATTATAAGTTTTAGAATTAGATCAAATTAAAAGAGTACATAAATTTTAAGCACCAAGTTATAAAAATTTTTGGAATTAAGATCAAATTGTATAAACATTATGAGCTAAATTTTTATTATTGTATGTTGTGGTTTAAATGTTGGAAATTTTCTTACGGTTCGTTGATTAAGTTTGGCTGACAACAATAGTCTTGCATTGACGTGAAATAAGGGCAGCAGCTAAGGTACCATTGGTGGATTCCATGTCCCTATTTTCCTATAAGTAGGCTTTAATGAAGATGCAATTGGGGGTTGTATCTCTACATTATTCCACTAAGCATAGTCAATACTTCAATGTGCGAAGGGCAAGTTATAAGAGGGATTTTGTTATGTTTTTTTCATGTTGAGAAATCGAACTTAAGCAAATTTAAATTAACCGTAATCTCGCCTTACAGGAAATTATTTTAGCAGTAGTTACTGGTAAAAAATGTACAAATAGCATTGTAGATATGTTGGACAATTCTAATGTTCAGAAAATTTTCAGCTGTAAAATTGCTACATATAAACTAATTAATCTATTTTAAAGTTGAACTTAAATTGGGTACTCGTACATATGTTTGCTTATGCTTTAAACATAAATATGACTGCTTCATGGAATGCATTCATATGGTAGCTTCATTGACGGTACAGACAAGCATGTTTTTTTTTCCTCTCTATTTCTCAAGTCAACGTAATCAATACTACAAATTGTTGTTATTTTGTGTGGAATTGTGCTGTAATTGTCCCGGAATTTCCTCACTGCTTGTAGATTAAGTTGGACCGACCATGAAAGGATGAAAGAGCATGTGAAGTGAACCGACAATTAGCTGTAAAAGCTTAAAGGATGGTAAGTTATATGGTGATAGTAATAAAACATGGCAGAGCTCGATGATGTAATGAATTCAAATATTCAAGGTAATCTTTTTTATTTTATAAGAAAAAGTAAGAGCACTTTCAGGATCCATCAATTAGTAAGGTAATTAATGTTGTTCCAATAGGGTCGGAAGCGTGTAAATTATTGTACTAAAAAATCACACAAAGTTCAATTCCCAGGGAAGAGAGGTGGATCACATGGATCTCTTAAATACCAAGTCTTTCCTTAGACAGAATATCCCTTCTATAGTAATTTAATAGCACAATTAAATACTACTATTATACCCTCAAATATTGAAAGAAAAATAGGACAAGAAAGAACACAAGAGATTTAACGAGGTTCGGTAAATTATACCTACGTCCTCGGGCACTAACACCAGATGATAACTTTACTATCTCCAAAGTATTACAAACAAATAGAATTCCTTAAGAATTCTCAAATGGGAGAAGAGAGAAAACTAAGAGAGAAAGATTGGTTGGGATGGTTGAAATGAGAAATGGTTAGGCCTATTTATAGTTGAGGTTCAGGGACTAACTTGCAAATGGCCTAAAAAATTAGGGACCAAAATTGCAATTATCCCATTCAACTTTAAACAACTTGCCTATCACTTTTTTCTTTCGGTGCCACTAGCACCTCCCATTTTTGACTTTTCAACCCCTTTTAATTTGTCTTTTCAACAATCTCCACCTTGAAGATTTGATTAGGATAATCACATCTTCACATACTTCCTTCAACTCCCCAAATTCGATAAAGCTATCTTTTGTAGTGCCTCCAAATGCGCTCTCGAGCGCCATACACCTAAAGGTGCTCAAATTCTCAGGATGTTAATCAAGTTCAAACAATGATTAAACTTGATTGTTGTTACCACCTTGGTCATCATATCTGCGGGATTATCTGCTGTCGGAATCTTCTGAAGTAGAATTTTTCCTTTTTCAAAGACTTCCCGCACAAAGTGATATCTTACGTCGATATGCTTGGTTCTTGAATGATAGACTTGATTTTTCGCTAAATGAATAGCGCTCTGACTGTCACAATATAAACTTATGTGACTTTGAACAACTCCTAAGTCTTTCAACAATCCATTAAGCCAAATAGCCTCCTTAACAGCTTCTGTAACTGCCATATATTCTGCCTCTGTAGTAGACACAGCTACTGTAGACTGTAAGGTAGACTTCCAACTCACTGGGGCTTTCGCAAGAGTAAACAGATACCCCGTAGTTGAACGACGTTTATCTAAATCACCAGCAAAGTCGGAATCAACATATCCAACTACAAACTGACCAAGTGCTTCATCCTGTTCAAAAATTAAACCAACATCTACGGTTTTTCGAAGATACCGTAGAATCCATTTCACAGCTTGCCAATGTCCTTTTCCAGGATCATGCATATACCTGCTCACAACTCCAACAGCTTGTGAAATGTCAGGCCTCGTACACACCATCACATACATCAAACTCCCAACTTCATTAGCATATGGGACTTTCGCCATATATTCTCTTTCATCTTCAGTCTTCGGAGATAATTGAGCACTAAGTTTCAAATGAGAAGCAAGTGGGGTACTTACATGTTTTGTGTTTTCATTTACACCAAAACATTGTAATACCTTTTTCAGATATTGTTTCTGATTTAAACAGAGCTTGCCTCTCAGTCTATCTCTACTTATCTCCATGCCGAGAATCTTCTTGGCCTCACCTAGATCTTTCATCTCGAACTCTTGATTCAACTGAGCCTTCAGCTTATCTATCTTATTTTGGCTCTTTGAAGCGATTAACATATCATCAACATACAAGAGTAGATAAATGAAAGATCCGTCATGCAGCTTCTGCAAATATACACAATTGTCATATTTGCTTCTTGTGTACTTCTGCCTTTTCATAAAGCTATCAAATCGCTTGTACCACTGCCTCGGGGATTGCTTCAATCCATATAGCGATTTGTTAAGCTTACAAACCCAATTTCTACCACCAGCATCTGTGTATCCTTCGGGCTGAGTCATATAGATCACCTCTTCTAACTCACCATGCAAGAAAGCCGTCTTAACATCAAGTTGAGCTAGCTCCAAATTCAACTGTGCTACCAAGGCCAACAAAATTCTAATGGAGGAATGCTTCACAACAGGGGAAAATACATCATTGTAGTCAATTCCCTCCTTCTGAGCGTAGCCTTTAGCTACCAATCTTGCCTTGTAGCGAATATCTTTCTTGCTAGGAGATCCATCTTTCTTTGCGAATACCCACTTGCATCCGATTGCCCTTTTACCTTTCGGTAATTGCGCCAACTCCCAAGTATTGTTCTTCCGGAGAGACTGCATTTCTTCATCCATGGCGCTTTTCCATTTATCACTTTCTAAGCTTTGCATTGCTTCTTGATAAGTGATAGGAATATCATCAACAACGGGAAGGGCGTAGGCCACCATATCAGTAAATCGAGCAGGTTTACGAATTTCTCTCCGTGGCCTTGCAACTGCAACTGGTTCTGGTGTACTTAGTGGTTCTTGGGTCAGAACCTCTTCAACCTCTAATTCCTCCATTGTGGTTGGAGAATTAGACTTATTAACTGGGCAAATCCCCATCTGCTCAAACTCCACCTGTTTTGGAGTACACTCCACCTGCTGTGGAGTATTGCTCGTCTGAATATCTTTATCTGCTACCTTTTTCAATGTGGCAGATTCATCAAAGGTAACATCTCTGCTACAGATCATTTTCTTTGTGCTTAAGCACCAAAGACGAAATCCCTTCACTCCAGAAGTGATTCCCATAAAGAGAGCTTTCTTTGCCATCGGATCTAACTTTGGCTCCTTCACATGGTAATATGCAGTGGTTCCAAACACATGTAAGGAATCATAATCTGTAGCCGGTTTTCCAGACCATACCTCCATAGGAGTTTTTCTTTCTAATGCAGATGATGGCAAACGATTAACAAGATGGCCAGCGTATGTCACAGCCTCAGCCCAAAATTACTTGCCCAACCCAGCATTGGACAACATACATCGAACTTTCTCCAGCAATGTTCGATTCATACGCTCTGCCACTCCATTCTGTTGTGGTGTATCCCTAACTGTGAAATGTCGAACAATACCATACTCTTGGCACACATCGAAGAACGGATCACTTTTATATTCCCCTCCATTGTCCGTCCTAAGCCGCTTGATTTTCTTACCAGTCTGGTTTTCGATCATAGTTTTCCATTTAAGAAAAACTCCAAGCACTTCATCTTTAGTTTTCATGGTATACACCCAAACTCTTCTGGAAAAGTCATCAACAAAAGTAACAAAGTAGTGTTTTCCTCCCAACGAAGGTGTCTTGGAAGGCCCCCACACATCTGAGTGAACATATTCCAAAATACCTTTTGTATTATGGATAGCAGTACCGAATTTCACTCTCTTTTGCTTTCCCAGAACACAATGCTCGCAAAATTTTAATTTGTAAGCCTTTGCACCTTTCAACAATCCTTGCTTTGCCAGAATTTGCAAGGATTTTTCGCTGGCATGTCCCAACTTCATATGCCACAACTGTATTGAGTCCAATTCTTTGTTGCCGGAAGCTGCAGCGACTGCTCCAATAACTGTACTACCTTGGTAGTAATACAAGTTATTTTTCCTGATGCCCTTCAATATCACAAGTGCGCCAGATGTCACTTTCAAAATCCCATCTCTCATAGTAACAACTGAACCATTGGATTCCAAGGCTCCCAATGAGATGAGATTTTTCTTCAAACTGGGCACGTACCGAACATCAGTCAGAACTCTGGTTGATCCATCTTGATTCTTTAATTGGATTGAACCTATCCCAACAGTTTTACAGGCATTGTCATTGCCCATATAAACAACTCCTCCATTTAGTTCTACTAAATCAGAGAACCACTCCCGGTTAGGGGACATATGATAGGTACAACCCGAATCCAATATCCACTCATCTGAATGGAACGACGATGATGATGCAACCAGTGATAGTTCAGAGTCACTAGTATCATGCTTAGCAACACAAGCATCTGAAGTAGCTTTTCCCTTATTCTTCAGCTTTGGACAATTTTTCTTCCAGTGGCCTTTCTCATGACAAAAAGCACATTCATCTTTCCCGAGTCTGGACTTTGACTTTGATCTCCCCTTTTGAGTTTTCTTCCGAGTGTATGAACGACCTCGGACTACTAAAGCTTCTGTATCTCTGATTGAGTTTTTCTGTTTGTCCTTCTTTCTCTGTTCAAAACTGTATAAGGCCGCACAAACTTCGCTCAGAGATATATCACTCCTGCCATGAAGTAGAGTAGTTTCTAGGAACTCAAACTCCTTAGGAAGTGACCCCAACAGCATCAAAGCCAAATCTTCATCTTTGAATGTCTCATCCATATTCAGCAAATCAGTGACTAACTGATTAAATTTGGTGATGTGATCATTCATTGTGGTACTTGGGACGTATGTGAAGCGAAACAGTCTTTTCTTCAAGTGGAGCTTATTTTGACTGTTTTTCTTCAAAAAATTTTCTTCAAGTGCCACCCACAATTTATTTGCAGAAGTCTCCTTTGAAAAAGCATACCTCTGCTTTCGAGAAAGGCATGATCGAATTGCGCCACATGCCAACCGATTGATCGCCTTCCAATCTTTCTCCTGTACATCATCTGGTTTCTCTTCATCAATGGCAATGTCTAGACCCTGCTGAAAAAGGGCATCTAGAACCTCACTTTGCCACATACCAAAATGGCCCGTGCCATCAAAGATCTCTACGGCCAGTCTTGCATTTGCAATTGTCGGTCTTGTCCATATGGACGATGTTGAAGCTCCTACACTGATCATTTTCTCCATAATCTTTCAATATACCTAAGGAAATCTTTTCTGATGTGGAAGATCAGTTTAAACTGCAACCACAGAGCATACTACGATTAACCTTCGGCTCTTGATACCACTTGTTGTTCCAATAGGGTCGGAAGCGTGTAAATTATTGTACTAAAAAATCACACAAAGTTCAATTCCCAGGGAAGAGAGGTGGATCACATGGATCTCTTAAATACCAAGTCTTTCCTTAGACAGAATATCCCTTCTATAGTAATTTAATAGCACAATTAAATACTACTATTATACCCTCAAATATTGAAAGAAAAATAGGACAAGAAAGAACACAAGAGATTTAACGAGGTTCAGTAAATTATACCTACGTCCTCGGGCACTAACACCAGATGATAACTTTACTATCTCCAAAGTATTACAAACAAATAGAATTCCTTAAGAATTCTCAAATGGGAGAAGAGAGAAAACTAAGAGAGAAAGATTGGTTGGGATGGTTGAAATGAGAAATGGTTAGGCCTATTTATAGTTGAGGTTCAGGGACTAACTTGCAAATGGCCTAAAAAAATTAGGGACCAAAATTGCAATTATCCCATTCAACTTTAAACAACTTGCCTATCACTTTTTTCTTTCGGTGCCACTTGCACCTCCCATTTTTGACTTTTCAACCCCTTTTAATTTGTCTTTTCAACAATTAATATTTTAGTATTCATAAATGTAGTTCAAGGATTTACCACAAGATTGCAGAGTATCAAGGACCCGCTCAAACTTCATGCTTGGGTATTCTCTGTATATCCAATATCACCATATGTATAAACTTTAATATTTTATACTTAGTAAAAAATTGTTACAAAATTTATAACATTTCACTAATACGATTGAGAAAGTACATATAAAATATTTGTTTTATTGTGGTTCTGAATATCCATTGTTTTTCCTTATTTATTCACTGCCATTCTTGATTATTTAACTCAAATTGTATTTACCAAATTCAAAACAATATTCGATTCTTTGTTGGTGCATTTTCTTTCTCATTTCTTGTCCTTAAATTGGAGGATGGCTCCTTTCAAGATTTTTGGAAATAATCATACATAGCAGAGCTGAATGATGTAATGAATTCAAACATAAATTGGTGGATCTAATGTCCTTATACTGCTCCCTATAAAAAAATACATTTTGAATTACAAAAAGATTCAATTAGTTAAGTTTGAGTTGCATTTATAAGCATGTGATGATGAGAATTCAAGAACATAAGGTATGGTTTGAGCCTTTGTGCCATATGCATCTATGTTGCAGAGGTTCATACATGGAATAGTTCAACCTGCCTGTGTATTCTTAATTTTGTGCCAAACCCATACATCTATCAACAAATTTAACAGTCATATTTCTATCAACAAATTTAACAGTCATATTTACAAGGGCACTGCAGAGTAACATATTTAACATTCGATTACACTGTCAAAACATTGCAGCAACCAGGAGATTAATCCAATTACAGGATTTGAGGTAGCTTCATTGACGGTACAAACTAGTTAAAATTTCTAGCATTCATGTCTTTGTTTTCCCTCAAGTAAACGTAGTCAATACTGCAAATGGTGTGGAAGTAAATTTCCACATTGCTTGTAAATTTTGGGTGAGAGAGAGAGGAGGAAGCAACAGCAAGTGTGAAGTCAATAGACAATTGATAGTCTTAGTCTTAAGTCTTTTTTTGTCGAGTTAAAGTGTAGTGAACAGACAATTGATAGTCTTAGCCTTTTTTTGTGGAGTTAAAAGTACAGTCAATAGACAATTGACAGTTAAAAAAAAGCCAAATCAAGAACTCTAATAAAAATGTCTTCCATTGTTCTTAGATCTTGAACAATTTCAAATAATTTCAGTTCAAAGAGTATTTCTCAAAGGGGTTTATGTTCAGGAGTGGTTTCTTCTGATCCTTCTAAAGGAACAATAATTTCTTCACAATCCATTCTCTCCGATCAGTCGACACCTCCTCCTCTGGCGCCGAAAGTTGCCTCACAGGTTTCGAGAGGGAAAATTTGGAGCTTTGTCAAGTACGGACTCATTGCAGGTGTTACTGGAACTACTGGCTATGCTGGTTATCTCTCTTATGGAAAGTTTTCTTTTTCCCCTTTTAAAAAGATCGGATCATTTGTGATTTTGGGTTTTATTTATATGATTAAAAGTGGTTTTAAAAGAAAGAATTTAATATGATTTGCAGAGTGTTCATGTGAGGAAGTAGATCATAAACTAAAGGCATTGCGGGCTGCAGCGAGTTATACTCCTAGTGAAGATGCTTCTGCTATTGATGTGAGTTTGATTTTGTTTAGAAATTGAATATTTTAAAGGATTTTCTCTATTTATTTTAGTTGTTTGATTGATATAATGTGCAATTGGCTTTAGACATATAACTGGTTTAGGTGTAATTTTGATTGATCATTGGGCCTCCTAGTTCATCCTTTATGATTGATCATTTGAATGTATATCTGCGGTACCTTAGCTAAGTCTTAATAATGTGATATATCCATTGTTTAGTTTGTCCTAATACTATGAAGAAATTAGATATTAAAGTAACAGTTTTTTTTCCCATATCATTTTCAGAAATATGGAGGCTTGACAGGTGAGGACCTTATTGTGTTTCTATCTCTTATTGCTTCTTTGTTTGTTCATGGTTACAATTATCTCTAAAGTCTTTGTTCTGTATGTCAGCCTAATTACTAGCACAATATTTGCATAACAGGGCATTAAGTTTGCATTGTCTAGTGCCCGGAGATATTTCGGTAAAAATATCATGGAGTCCCCTGTATTAGGTGTCAGTTTGCATTTTGCCCCCTCTACTAAGAAAATGGGCAAATTAGTCATAGTACATTGGATCAAAGAGCTAAATGGTCCTTTCTATTAAAAATTTCATTCTTTTCTACTGTTAAAAACTAGCATGGTTGACAGAGTAACTGAAGAGTTTTTAATAGAAGGGCCAATTTACTTTTTGATCTAACATATAGGGGCTAATTTGTCAATTTCTTGAGTAGAGGGGTCAAAATGCAATTCATCTCTTAGAGGCCTCCATGGTACTTTTACCAAAATATTCCTTTAGAAATTCGGGCTGCTTTATTATAAATGGATTTGTTGAGACAGAAAAGAAAATTTTGTTGGTGCTGGTTGTTGTCTATCATGTTGGTCAATGATTGATTTGTTTATATGCTCTGGTTCGAACCCAATTTATTCCTGGTTTCTTTGCTTGTAACATTTCAGTTCCGGCTAAAGCACTTGAATCTTATCTGGATATTGTTGGAAAAAAAAACAGTAGCAACAATGAACAACAAAGAGCATAAGCTCATGAAAAACAGCCAACAAAACAATTTGATAAGCTAAAAGAAAAATGACCGAATAAGAAAGTCCCCTTCAGCTTTCATTCCATTTCCATTTCAAAATATAAAGGAGATACAAAAAAATAATAATAAAATAACAAGTCAGTTACCTAAACGTAACTGCTCCTACCAAATTTGGCAAGTTGCCTACTAAAATATTACAAAAGAAAAGCTGAAAAAATTCAGCTGTTACATCCATCAATTTCAAATCTAAAAGTACTAGCTTTAGATATCAAGCAACTTGCCAACTTGTTAACATCACAAAAATACAAATTTTAAACAAAAGAAAGTAGCTTCTGGTTCAATCTTCAAATAGACATGCTGCTACTGGAAGTTTGTTGCATTGCAGGCCAATGCTCAACACTCTTCCTTGGACTGTAGGCAACAAACACCGATTGAATCCCTTAGAAATTCAAACCTGATTGTGCCAAGAGGCTTTGTCAAAATGTCAGCCAATTAATCTTGTGAGCTGCAATGTGTTAGACACACTTCTTTGGATTGAACAACTTCTCGAACAAAGTAAAACTTGAGCTTAAAATGTTTGGTTTTGCCATGAAAAATAGGATTTTTGGAGATGGTAACTGCTGACTGGTTATCCACCATAATTTCAGTAGGCTCAAGCTGTTCTTCATTCAAATCACATAGCAACTTCCTAAGCCAAATGGCTTGATTCACTGCTGCAGCTGCTGCTATGTATTCGGCTTCAGCAGTAGACTGAGCAACAGTTTGTTGTTTCTTTGAACTCCAACTGAAAACTCCCGAACCAAGTGTAAAGAAGTAGCCTGAAGTACTTCTCATATCATCAACTGATCCATCCCAGTCACTATCTGAGTAGCCAGTTAATTTCAGCTCACTTCCTTTCTTGAACATTACACCAAACTTCAAAGTACCTTTGACATACCTGAGTATTCTCTTTGCTACTTTCAAATGAGTTGTATTGCATCTGTGCATGAATCTGGATAGTAGACTAACTGAATGCATAAGGTCAGGTCTGGTTGCTGTCAAGTAAAGTAAACAACCAATCAGGCTTCTATACTCCTTTTCATCTACCTTTTCTTCATTTCCAAAGCTACTTAGTTTCTCTCCCACAGCTAATGGTGTGTTCACTGGTTTGCTGTTTTCCATATGAAACTTAGTGAGAATTTTCAAGGCAAACGCATGCTGGCCGATAAAAATGCCTTGATCAGACTGGTCTACTTCCATACCAAGGAAGTAAGTCATGATTCCCAAGTCTATCATGTCAAACATGTCTTGCATATTCTTCTTGAACTCCTGAATCAAATGACCCTGCTTCCAGTCACTAATAGATCATCCACATATATTGAGACAATCAGCAAAGTCTCATATTTAGACTTCTTTATAAACAAAATTGGCTCACTCAAACTTTTCTCGAAATTGAGCCTAGACAGGTAAGCATCTATCCTGTCATACCAGGCTTGAGGAGCCTGTTTTAGTCCATAGAGTGTCTTCTTCAGCTTGTAAACCTTGTCCTCCTTTCCTTGGACTTTAAATCCTTCAGGCTGTTCAACATAAATTTCTTCTTTAAGAAAACCATTCAGGAAAGCTGACTTGACATCAAGCTGATGGACCTTCCACTGTTTCTGTGCAGCGAAGGCAAATAGAAGCTTTATGGTATCCAACCTTGCCATTGGAGCAAATGTCTCCTCAAAATCAATGCCAAACTGTTGATTGTACCCTTTCACCACAAGCCTTGCCTTGTGCTTGTTCAGAGAGCCATCTACATTGAACTTGGCCCTGAAAACCCACTTGACACCTATGACCTTCTTTTGATCAGGTCTGTCTACCAGATCCCAAGTATCATTCTTGTGGATCATGTCGATTTCAGCCTCCATAGCCTTCTTCCAGCTCTTGCTTCTTGCAGCTTCTTCATAGCTTGAAGGCTCAACAATGGCCACATTGCATCTTTTGTAGATATCAACAATAGACCTGGTCCCTCTTACAGGAGCATCATCTACATTGGCATTACTGACTTTATTTTCTGCCAATTCCAGATTGCTGTCAATCTGCTCTTCTTCAAACTGACTTGTGTTAGAGCCATCTAGACTCCAAAACCTTCCTTCATCGAATTTGACATCCCTGCTTACCAAAATCTTCTTGGTTGAGGGATCAAATACTCTGTAGCCCTTCTTGCAGCTACTGTAGCCAACAAATATACCAGGAACTGACCTCTTCTCGAGCTTGGTTCTTCTTTCTGCAGGGACAAGTACAAAACACATGCAACCAAATACTTTTAAATGGGAAACAGTTGGTTTAAGATCATACCATGCTTCAAAAGGAGTTTTATCATTCACAGCATGTGTTGGCAGCCTATTGAGTAGGTACACTGAGGTGTTGACACCTTCAGCCCAAAAAATGTTTGGAAGCTTGCTTTGAAACAACAAACATCTGGTCATGTTCATCACTGTCCTGTTCTTCCTCTCAGATACTCCATTTTGCTGAGGAGTATACACTGTGGTCAATTGATGATGAATCCCAGCCTGCTCACATAGCTTCTGAAATCTTTCAGACAAGTATTCAGAACCATTGTCTGTCCTCAAGGCCTTAATCCTGCAGCCTGTTTGATTTTCTGCCAATGCCTTGAACTTTCCAAAAACTTCAAACACTTCTGACTTCTGTTCCATGATCTGGTCAGATCATTAATAAACAGTATAAAATACTTACTGCCATTCAGTGAAGGCGTCTTCATTGGTCCACAGACATCTGAGTGCACCAACTCAAGTCTTTCTCGAGCCCTCCATGCTTGGTTTACTGGAAAAGGCAAACTGGCCTGCTTACCAAGTTGGCACACTTCACAAACATCTTCACTTGCACGAACCTTCACCATGTCCTCTGTCATGTTCATTTTGTGCAGCAAATCAAGTGATTTGAGGTTAACATGGCCAAACCTCTTGTGCCAAAGATCAGTATTGTCAACTGAACTTGTATAGGCACTTTTCTCAAGCTGACTCACATCCAGCATAAAACATTTGTCTCCCATAGGTGCTAAGACAATCCCCCTACCATGAGCATCACTTATAACATAAGAATCATTCTTGAAAACTAGTGAAAAGCCTTTCTTGACTAGCTGGCCTACACTGAGTAAATTTCGGTCTATTTCTGGCACATAGAGCACATCGGAAATGATTTTGTTACCTGAACCAGTGTGAATCACCACATCACCTCTGCCTTTTGCTTCAATCAAGTTGCCATTGCCTATCCTGACCTTCGAGACATAGCTCTTGTCAATGTTCTTGAAAAGGCTCTCATCTGCAACCATGTAGTGTGAGCAGCCACTATCCACAAGCCGACTGCTCTTGCTGTTAGCTGCAAAACATGAAGCTGTAAATACATGCTCCTCCTGAGCTTGGACATCCTCGGTAGACTTAGCTTGTACTGGCTGTGCTTGTGCCTTCTCATGACTTCTACAGATTTTCTCATGATGGCCATACTTCTTACAGCTTTTGCACTGTATGTCTGGTCTGGTCCAGCAATACTTCTCCAAATGATTAGTCTTCTTGCAGTGAACGCATGGTGGAAACCTCCTTCAACCGGCATCTTTCTTTGATCTTTCTCTCTTTTCAAACCAAGGCTTCTTAGCTTTCTGACTTGAGCTGGAGCCTTCTCTGACCTTTGCTTGAAAAGCACCTTCAGGACTCTCCTCCTGCCTACTTGCTCTTCTCTGCTCAAGTGCATAGAGTGAGTTAACCAACTCAGACAAAGAAATGGTTGTGAGATCTCTCGAGTCCTCCAATGAGGAGATTTTTGACTCAAACCTTTCAGGTAAGGTGGTAATAACCTTCTCAACAACCCTGCTGGCACTGAAATCTTCTCCAAGGAGTCTCATATTATTGACAGTAGCCATAATCCTATCAGAATATTGCTTGATAGTTTCTGACTCCTTCATCTTCAAATTTTCAAACTCCCTTCTAAGGTTGATGACTTGTTGCTGCCTAGTCTTGTCTGATCTCATGAACTCCTCTTTTAGCTTGTCCCAAGCTTGTTTGGGTGAGTCACAGGCCATGATGCGAGTAAAAATCACATCAGACACTCCATTCTGTAGGCAGGCCATGGCTTTATGCTTCTTGGCTCGCTCCTCACCATGTTGCCTGATCTGAACAATGGTTGGATTTGCTCTCATTGGTGGTGGCTCGACATCATTTTCAACTGCACTCCACAGATCAAGTGCTTGGAGGTAAGTTTTCATTTTAACTACCCAAATGTGGTAGTTTTCTCCAGCAAAAACTGGTGGTGGAGGAGGTGCAAAGCTCATGTTGCTGAAACTAGTTTGACAAACACGATTTTTGAGTTTATTTTGAAACAAAAAAAACTTAAAAAACAGAGGTCCTCAAAGACAAGAGGCTCTGATTACCATTTGTTGGAAAAAACAGCAGCAACAATGAACAACAAAGAGCATAAGCTTATGAAAAACAGCCAACAAAATAATTTGATAAGCTAAAAGAAAAATGACCGAATAAGAAAGTCCCCTTCAGCTTTCATTCCATTTCCATTTCAAAATATAAAGGAGATACAAAAAAATAATAATAAAATAACAAGTCAGTTACCTAAACGTAACTGCTCCTACCAAATTTGGCAAGTTGCCAACTAAAATATTACAAAAGAAAAGCTGAAAAAATTCAGCTGTTACATCCATCAATTTCAAATCTAAAAGTACTAGCTTTAGATATCAAGCAACTTGCCAACTTGTTAACATCACAAAAATACAAAATTTAAACAAAAGAAAGTAGCTTCTGGTTCAATCTTCAAACAGACATGCTGCTGCTGGAAGTTTGTTGCATTGCAGGCCAATGCTCAACAGATCTCCGGAGTTTAGTGGAAGAATATTTGCTGGTGAGGAGTGTTCTTCTTTCTCTTGTTTCCGGTTTTCTATTATTGACCGCCTCTTTTGTTTTGTTCTCATAATTTTATCTCGTACTTTCAGGAATATACTGAACCGACTTCGGATAAGCTTCTTCCATATTTGCATCCTCTAGAACAACATGTTTTCACTCTTGTCCTAGATCTGAACGAGACATTACTTTATACAGACTGAAAGGTAAGAATTTGACTTAAAATTATTTTCCATTTCACCTTTACGATATCTAACACGTTCCCTTTTTGGTTGGCAAAGCGAGAGAGAGGCTGGCGTACCTTCAAAAGACCTGGTGTTGATGCCTTTCTGGAACATCTAGCAAAGTTCTATGAAATTGCCGTCTATTCTGACTAGATGAATATGGTAATTTGATATTTTTCATTGTGGCTACCATTTTAGATACACAAGTATATCATAATTGATGTTGCCTGCAAGTTCATAATTAGTTTGTTTTTGGCTATGCAGTATGTTGATCCTGTTTGTGAAAGGTTGGACACTAACCATTGTATACGATATAGGCTATCAAAGGGTGCTACTAAATATCAGGATGGCAAGCATTATAGAGTATGTCATAGTGGTAAAAGTACCATGGAGGCCCTTATACTAGGAGTCATATTGCATTTCACCCCTTTACTAAAAAAATGGGCAAATTAATCCTTGTAAATTAGATTAAAAAGCAAACCAGCCCTTCTGTTACAAGTTCCATCCATTTCTACTGTTAAAAATTGGTCCCTGTACATTAGCATGAGGTACACGTGACACATTATGTGTAATTTTTTGGTTATTTTATCAACTGCACCAGTTTTTAACAGTAGCAATGGATGAAATTTTTAACAGAAAGTCTAGTTTACTCTTTGATCTAACATACAGGGACTAATTTATCTAGTTTTTGAGTAAAGGGGGCAAAATGCAATCTAACTCCTAACACAGGGGCCTCCATGATACTTTTACCATGTCATAGTCAATCTCTTCCCTTCAAAACGTTTTGCTTTTGGTTTTCGCCTCCTTAGTTTCTACAATACTATGTGTATCAATCTATGAGACAGTGCCTTTACAAGCTGCTACTTAAAAAGAAGCCTTATTGTTAACAAATAGTTCCTGTTGGCAGGATCTTTCAAAGCTAAACAGGGATCCAACCAAGATTTTATATGTGAGTGCTTATGCATTTGATTCTAGCCTTCAACCAGAAAATTGTGTCCCTATTAAGCCATTTAAGCTCGAGACTGATGATACCGCACTTTTAGACCTTATTCCATTTCTTGAATGTAAGTCTCATGTTGTTGCTTTTTCCTCTGCACATTCCCTTTGTTCAAATTTTATGTTTCCTATATTCATTTGTTGATAATAGTACCATTTGTTTTGATTTGTTCACAGATGTAGCCCGCAATAGTCCGGCTGATATCAGACAAGTATTGAAATCATATGAAAGAAAAGATATGGCGAAAGAGTTTCTCGAGCGTTCTAAAGAGTATCAAAGGTGAATTTTCTTCTCACATTTGTGTATTGTCAGGTAAAATCTGACTTCGATATGCCATTTTTATAACATTGATAAATGCTCACTGCCTTTGATGACACAGGCGAGTTCAAGAACAGAAACAACAAGGTCGGCTCTGGCGGCGCTGAGGAAAGGGTTATCTATAGTTGATGATTGCAGTTTTCGGAGACCATTCAGCAGAGAAGAATGTGAAAGACAATACATATCAAGTTTTCCAGTAAAACAGCCATTTTATGATAAAAATATTATACATTGATGAATCTTTGCATTGCATCATTGAAATTGTCTGATGAAAGAATTTGTAAATTTTTCTGCCGAGATGTAGGCAGGCTTTCAATATGTTATACTGTTGTTGAAATTAAAAATTTTGGCACAGCAAATGAAATCAAAATTCAGTTTCTTTTTCTACAAGAATAAACTTGTTTAAGGGTACTCCAATCTGAGTGAAGTAACTCATCATTTATAAATACAGTTTTTTCTTTTGTACTTTGCATGCTTGAAATTTAGTTTCTTTATTTTTTCTTTAATTTTAAAAAAATTAATTTTTTTTCCAATGTCAAAGTGTTATGTTATCATACGATTCAGATCAAATTGAAAAAATCTGCAAAGTTTCAAGACTGGTGGGAGAAGTTAGAAAGTTAGCCCAAATAGAAAAATCCCAGGTATGGATCTATGGGCATCACACTGGTGGACTTCGTCCCAATTCGCTAGGCTACAAAATGTTATTTCATCAATTCTTAAAACTTTTTTAACTTTATTTTTATCGTCGTCGTACTTACGTTTCTGGTTTGTTTTCTCTCATTATCAGCTGCTGTATGCCAAAGCCTCTGCAGCTTCTAAACTACCCTTCAAAAATGTCTCTTTTAGGCTCTCCTTTTTCACCACTTACTCCATCTTATTTCCTCACCTCTATTTTCCTTCACTATGTCGTGTACCACACATTAAAACAAAGACAAGTTCTTTAACTTTCACCCTCTTTCTTAAACCTTTGTGAAAACCTGAAGTTTTCCGAAAGAGGATCTTGTTTTGAGGCTAAATATTGTATGTTTAGGTATAAAGGAAAGTACCCATTTTCCTTTATTCATTGGTGATTCTCTTGGTCCAGTGAGTCATAGCCATATGTTGCTCCCTTTTGGTTCTTTCAAGCTTGGACTTTAGTCGTCATGGGGTTTTTCTCTTACTACCTGCAGATCTTCAAGGCTCAGCTTTTACTGAGTTCTGGTTAGTTTTTTTCCCCCCTTATTTCCTTCTATTGTTTATTATTATTCCTTGAAAGTTCAACTGGAGGTTGATGGTGACCTCTTTGGGGTTAATGCAGTTAATCATTTGTTTATTTTGAAGGGAGCAAAGTCATTAATTTAGCAAATTTTCTGAGATGCCTAGTTCTTATTCTTCTGTGGTAGAAAAAGTATTTTTAAGATAATAGCTTATTGCCATATTGAAGCTGTTTACTGAATGAATGAATGTATGGTGGTTGTCTTTTTGGCAGCTAATGTACCATTTTGGAAGAACCCTTTGCCAGTTTCATTGGACATCTTTTAGCTATGTGAGTAAGTAGTGAAGCAAATTGTGTATTGTCTATCAAAATGTCTGGAAATGGTCATTGTTTCGAGTGGCAGGAGGAGTTTATTTCACAGGAGTGTGGTAATTGTGTGGTTCAATATTTCTTGAAGGATTCCACCAGTGAATCTGTCTGTGCAGTTATCGGTTCTCAAAGGAGTGTTAGGCAGATGTTTTATGTTGTTGCTGAGGAGTTTGTGAGGGTATATGCGGCTGAGAATTCAAATCATGCTGGTTTCAAATGGAGGTCGAGGAGAGAGGTTGTAGATTGGCTTACATCCATGATCTAGTATGTAATCGAACCTTTTGGTCTTTGAATTATGTCATTTCCTTGGCATCAAAGATAATAAATCGCAATAGCATGCTTTGATCTCAATGTACTTATAAAAATAATCCCATAGCAAAGCTGTTTAGATTTCGGAACTGAACTAAAACTATGCTTATCAGGCATCAGAAAAGCTTAACAATTAAGCTTTGCATCTTCAGTTGTCTTTTATATAAGAGTTCAATAATACATCTAGGTCTTGTATGAGTTATGTCTGCTAGTTATCACATGCTTGTAAGTTGTAATTGATCCCATTGTTCATACATTTCCCCCTCAAATTTATAATCCCTACGAGTCATTTTTAGTGTTGTAGAAAATGTTATTATTGATTATTGTTAACTGGTCTTGTTCTTCTTACCATTTTTTTATTGAAGCGACAAATTCAGTGGAGTCGTTGATCTTTGGAATTCATGTTTCTTTGGAAAGTAAACACCATGTCAAATATCTGTGAAATTTACATTTTTTAAATAAAACTCAGTGACAGAGTCACTGAAACATGGCATGCTGCTAGCTTTGCGTTTCCTGATTGTGCAATGATCGAGATTAGTTCTCTGAAAGCCCAAGCACTGGATAATATGGTACATTATCTTGATTTTCTACTAGTTCAGTTCCTTACTCTTTCTTTGGCCTTTCCTGACACTGATTCATATGTTGCATATTACAGGGCTATCTTTTGAGGAACTTGACTGAACAAAGTTCAGATATTCTGTGAGCAGGCACTGCATGGACATGTGGTAAAAGGCTCAAACATTTCCCAGAATTTTGCCTCAATGGGACCACAGTAGCAGTAAGCATTGACATCTAAGAAAAAGAATGATGGCATGGATTTTGGATGCTGTACTTCATATTCTGTTTTTTCTGACTGTAATGTCCACTGACAGATTTTCCTGATGTTTAGGTTCAATCTTTTATCTTCATGATCTCTAAAGGAGAGAATCACTATCTTACTTACTTGGAGGACATGTACGAAGACAAGCGCGGACAGATCTGGTGATGGAGGTTATTAATTTTCATTCAGTTGTCTTATGTTTCTTCAAAGTTTAAAATTTAGGCCATTAATTCAAATTATGTTTATTGAACTGAATTAATTAGTGGGAAAATAATATGGATATCATCACTTGATTGTATAAATAACACTATAATGATGCAATTCGGTTCGCTTTTGTTTTCAATGTTGTTGGTTTTTCTGCTTGTTGAGTGTGTGCTTGGCTTGGCTTTGGCTCTTGGCTTTGCATTGTGAGTTTTTTATTTGGCTGAGTTATAATCCTTTACTTTTAAAAAATAAAAAAAATACATGTCCTCCTTTTTAATTTTTTCCAAATTTAATCTAGAACCAATTTTGGGTAAAGAAAAAATAACTGGAAAATTGATGTAACAAAATTTCTCTCCTAGAAGTTTCCTGTTGATATATATTCTTTTTCCTCTTTCTTGTTTGAATTTAAAGCCTATGGATGAATTAGAAATGCAATTTCCCCGGTAGTTTTCTTGCAAGTAATAGAAAAAGACATACAAATTTTCTAGTCTTGTGGAAAATATGTTTGTTAGATAGTATTGTTCAACATATATAGGATACACATGTTTTCTATTATACAATCATTGAAGTGTTATTTACTCTGAAACTATGAACTTCTTTTCCTGCTTTGAATTACTATACATTGTGGTGACTTGTAAATTCGGTTTGGGTGGCATTGACAGTTTTGGTCTTCCTCACACTCTTAGCTTTTCTCCATCATAGATAAAAACACGATGCTTATCCACGATTTCCATTAAATTTCTTATATTCTTCATTATCAATGGACTATATTCTTAGTTTCATATCGGTTTTGTTCTTCCTATAAATAGGGTTCTCATAATTCATATTTGAAAACATAGCATGGCCTCTTTACTCACACCCTATCACTTAACTCAAATTGTATTTAACTCAAATTGTATATACCAAATACAAAACAATAATCGATTCTTTGTTGGTGCATGTTCTAGCTCATTTCTTGTCCTCAAATTTGAGGTTGTCTCCTTCCAAGATTTTTGCCAATAATAGTACATAGCAGAGCTGCATGATGAATGAATTCAAACATAAATTGGTGGATCTAATGTCCTTATTGCTTTTAAATAGCTGGTTTAAAGAAGATAGAATTGTAGCAGTCTTTCTTCTTGAGGTAATACCAAGAGTTGAAGTCAATAGACGCTGCCAGTCTTCGACCAAACTTTACGAGTTATATAGTCTTTTGAACTCAGTTAATTCCAGAGATATTGGCAGATCCGGCATTTCTTTCCTTGTGAAACGTTTCTGAAAATCAACTCCATGGTCAGATTCCTCAAGGCAAACAGTTCAATACCTTTGGAAACAATTCAGACGAAGGAAACAGAGACTATGTGGATTTCCAGTCTCCAAAGGTTGCAGCATCAATGAGACACCACCTCCAAATGTGCTGGAAAAGGATGGCTCAAAAGCAAACATTGCTTTTGGTTGGAAAGTGGTGTTGATAGGTTATGGATCCGGGGTAGTGTTTGGAATGGCCATGGGATGTGTTGTTTTCCAAACCAGTAGGGCAAAAAGGTTCGTGAATTTGGTTGAAGACCAACATGAGAAGAGGCCAAGAAGAAAGCCAAAATATAGCAATCGCACCAGTGGATGAAGAAGGATCTAGTTGGTGCAAATGAAGTTAAAGCATTTGTGCTGTGTCTTCATAATTTCTTGTTTAGTAGTCTGTCAGAAAGTTTTTCCTATGGTGAAAAGTTGCATTGGTATGTGTCTGCTTTTATGATTGTACCAATTCCTCTGTATTTCATTGCATTTCGTACTATTTGTAAGGGTTTAGTTCGAGTGTAACATCTTGTATGGTGCAACTATATATGTCTTCTTTCTTGAATTTCAATTTTTAGTAAACATTATACTGCTCACCATAATAAAAAAATAAATGTAGAATTACAAAAGATTCAATTATTCAAGTTTGAGTTGCATTTATAAACACGTGATGATGAGAATTCATGAACATAAGGTATGGTTTGAGCCCTTTTGCCATATGCATTTATGTTGCAGATGTTCAAACATGGAATAATTCAACCTGCCTTTGTGTATTCTTAATTTTGTGCCAAACCTATATATGTATTGACAAATTTAAGAGTAATATTTACTATAGCATTGCAGAGTAACATATTTAAGATTTGATTAAACTATCAAAAGATTGCAACAACGATGAGATTAATCCAATTACAGGAATTGATATCCTAAATGGCTTTTAGGTACGTAGCTTCATTGACGGTACAAAGGAGTTAAAATTTCCAGCATTCATGTCTTTGTTTTCCCTCAAGTAAACGTAGTCAATACTGCAAATGGTGTGGAAGTATTGTACATTGTGGCTCAAATGTCCAAAATTTCCACATTGCTTGTAAATTAAGTTTGGGTGAGAGAGATAGGAGGAAGCAACAGCAAGTGTGAAGTCAATAGACAATTGATAGTCTTAGTCTTAGTCTTTTTTGTCGAGTTAAAGTGTAGTCAATAGACAACTGATAGTCTTAGTCTTTTTTTGTCGAGTTAATGTATAGTCAATAGACAATTGATAGTCAATAGACAATTGATAGTCTTAGACAACTGATAGTCAATAGACAACTGATAGGCTTAGTCTTTTAATGTCGAGTTAATGTATAGTCAATAGACAATCGATAGTCAATAGACAATTGATAGTCTTAGACAATTGATAGTCAATAGACAACTGATAGTCTTAGTCTTTTTTTGTCGAGTTAATGTATAGTCAAAAGACAATTGATAGTCTTAGACAATTGATAGTCAATAGACAACTGATAGTCTTAGTCTTTTTTTGTCGAGTTAATGTATAGTCAATAGACAATTGATAGTCAATAGACAAATGATAGTGTTAGACAATTGATAGTCAAATAGACAATTGATAGTCAATAGACAATTCATAGTCTTAGACAATTGATAGTGAATAGACAATTGATAGTCTTAGTCTTAGTCTTTTCTTGTGGAGTTAGAAGTATAGTCAATAGACAATTGATAGTCTTAGTCTTTTTTTGTCGAGTTAAAGTGTAGTCAATAGACAATTGATAGTTAAATTTGTAGCAGTCTTTGTCCTATTTATTCTTTTGTGTGGAAAATTATTTGGGACCAAACTTGACCTGTTATAAGGAAGAAGACTTTGTAATCTCATGAATGTTAATTATTTTACTTCTTTGGTAAAAAAACTAATCAATTTTATGAATGAAAAATATATGGTAAAAAGGAAGTAGTTGTTGATCACTAACAACATCATGGTTGTGGAAATACAAAAATTCTCATATATGTGTTGAATTCTGCATAACGTAAATGTCACACATTGCATTTGAATTCTGCAATCGACCAAACTTTACATGTTATAGTTCTTTAAACTGAGTTAATGAAAAGTAACCAAATCTTATCAAAATTAGTTATACTCTTAATTTATAACAAAGAAAAGAGTAATTTGAGTTTAACTCAAAGGTTAATATGTCATCAATGGGCGATGGCGTGGCGCTACCATGTTAGCGATTATTGATCATGTGGCATTGTTACGTCAACAAACAGTGTTGGTGTGGTATCTGTTAACAACTACGTAGGTGTTGCCATTAACTACTAAGGGTCAACATCAACCACGTAGGTGCTAGTTTTGTTAAGTCTTTTTCATGATTTTTTTTGGATGATTCAACGAACCATATAAGTTTCAAGGTTAAAAAAGATAAAAAAAAATGGAAAACTAAAATGATTTTTTGTTTGTAAAGTTAAAAAATGCCAAATAAATCATTATGTATTTTTAGTTTTAATTTTTTACTCGATTAAAAGAGAAATAATTAATGAATTAAAAATAGCAATTCCCAAATAAATTTATCTGAATTTATAATAAATGAGATTTTAGATTTGAATTATGAGGTTATATATATATATTATATATATATAAATAAGTATACATGTTTTATGAAATTGGTGGATTAAATTTCTAGCCGTCTTCTTCCTCAAACGTAGTGAATGAAGTACAATTTTGTTTTTCTTATGTGGAAATGATATACAAAATTTTACCAAATAAAAAAAAGCATCCAATTTTAAAAAAGAAAAATATATGGTAAAAAGAAGACTAAGTGGTTGTTGACGATTGTGAAAAAAACAAAATTTTTGACTGTAACACCAATGTTGTGGTATTATTTGTTGCCTATAAATACGATTCCTATCCTTCTTCTTCCTCGACGAACATAACATGGCCCCCTATCTCTGTCTCTGCCTATTCCTCTTCTTTCCCCATCTTTATGCTTCTTTTTCTTCTTTAGGATCTCGCTCCTGCTCTTCACTAATCCAGTTTAAGGACTCTTTTTCCATAACAGAGGATGCTTCTTCTTATTGCAATGATTTTGCTGGCCTTAAATCTTATCCCAAGACAAATTCATGGAAGGAGGGTACAGATTGCTGCTCATGGGATGGGGTCACTTGTGACCACCTAAATGCGCATGTTATTGCCCTTGACTTGAGCTGCAGTTGGCTATACGGCAACTTCCCTTCCAATACCACTCTCTTCCTTCTTCCTCACCTTCAAAAACTCAACCTTGCCTACAATGATTTTAATCGTTCGAAAATTCCATCCGAGTTCGGTCGGTTTAGAAGCCTATTCCACCTCAACCTTTCCAATACAGGGTTTGTAGGAGAAGTCCCATCCCAAGTCTCCCACCTGTCAAAATTGGTTTCACTTGATCTTTCTGGGTTTGAGGAACAATTAACAATTGACAAATATGCTCTGGAGGGACTTGTTCACAACCTAACCGAGGTCAGACATCTGTTTTTGGATAGAATGGACATGTCTTCTGTTAATGCTCATGTCTTCATGAATCTATCCTCTTCTCTAAGGTCTCTCAGTCTTGCTGGTTGTGATTTGCAAGGAAAATTCCCAAAAAACATTTTTGATTTGCCAAACCTCAATCTCCTCAACTTGGGAGGCAACCAAAACCTCAATCTCCTCAACTTGGGAGGCAACCAAAACCTCAATCTTGATCCTTTGAAGTTCAATCGGAGCAGCAATCTTGAACAATTGATAATTTCAGAAGCAAATATTTGTGGAGGATTGCCTGACTCGATGGGGAACCTTGTGTCCTTGAAGTTTTTAGTTCTCTCCCATTCCAACTTATCAGGACCGGTTCCAAGATCACTGGGGAACCTCTTGCAACTCACTCATTTAGACTTGTCGGAGAACCAATTGAGTGGACAAATTCCAAAATCATTGGAGAACCTCTTGCAACTCACTCATTTAGACTTGTCGAAGAACCAATTGAGTGGACAAATTCCAAGATTGTTGGGGAACCTCTTGCAACTCACTCATTTAGACTTGTGGCAGAACCAATTGAGTGGACAAATTCCTAGATCATTAGGGAACCTCTGGCAACTCACTGATTTAGACTTGGGATGGAACAAATTGAGTGGACAAATTCCATTGTCAATTCTAAACCTAACGCAGCTGGAAGACTTGACAATATCTAACAATTCTTTAGAAGGTTCCATTCCAGATGAGGTAACTGCTTTTCCTAATCTAAAATATTTAGACTTATCTGACAATTTACTCAATGGAACACTTCCGTCGTGGTTGTATACTCCTCCCTCCTTAAAGGAAATATATCTCTCTCAAAATCAATTCAGTGGGCATATCAAAGAATTCCAATCCAAATCACTAGAATTGATACGCTTAGAGAATAATAAACTTAGTGGTGTCATAGAGTTTCGCATGTTCACAGACCTTCCAAATCTCGAACTTCTTGACCTTTCATATAACAGCCTATCCTTAACATCTAATACTACTTCTACTGTTAATCATAGATTGCCTAATCTTACAGACTTACTTTTGTCTTCTTGCAATCTTAGTGAATTCCCCCAATTTTTAAAAGGGCTTAAAAGTTTGGAAAGGTTAGACCTCTCTTGCAACAAAATTGAAGGCAAGATTCCACAGTGGATGCAAGAGGTGGGGAATGGCTCTTTGATTGAAGGCAAGATTCCACAGTGGATGCAAGAGGTGGGGAATGGCTCTTTGATTGAAGGCAAGATTCGACAGTGGATGCGAGAGGTGGGGAATGGCTCTTTGACTTACTTAAATGTATCTCACAACTCCTTGACAGAAGTTGAGCACTTTCCATGGAAGAATATTGAAGTTCTTGACTTAAGCTCCAATTTCATCAGTGGAAATCTTCCAATTCCAGCTTCGACCATCAATGTCTTTTTGATCTCAAATAATAGTTTCAATGGAGAGGTCTCTTCTTTAATATGCAATGCCACTTATCTTCAAATTCTTGATTTGTCCCACAATTACTTGAGTGGAACAATTCCGCAATGTTTTGGAAATTTGAGCTACAGCCTTGAATTCTTGAATTTGAAGAAGAACAAGTTTTATGGGACGATTCCTCCAACATTTGCAGAGGGATGCCAATTGAGTAATTTAAACTTAAATGGAAATTTGTTAGAAGGGCCTTTGACACCATCCATCCTTAATTGTAGAGGTCTGGAAGTGCTAGATCTTGGTAACAACAAGATCAATGATACATTTCCTCATTGGTTGGGAAGTCTTCCATATTTGCAAGTTCTTGTATTGAAGTCAAATCATATGCATGGTTCCTTGCGTGTCAATAGCTCCAAGTCTAGCCCTTTTTTCTCTAAAATCCAAATTTTTGACCTCTCAAGTAACTATTTTTCTGGACCCCTACCAGTGAGATACATCAACAGCTTCAATGCTATCATAAATCTCAAGAAACAAGATAGTGCAAGGCCATACATGGGTGTGCAAGATTTTACTAGTGCCTTCTATGCCTATTCCATTGGAATTGTTATGAAAGGACGAGATAGGGAATTGGTGAAAATTTTCACCATGTGGATGATCATTGATCTATCAAACAATCAGTTTGAAGGGGGTATTCCAAATGTTATTGGGAAGCTTAACTTACTGAAAGGGTTCAACCTTTCTCATAATAACCTTAATGGTGATATCCCCACCTCAATAGGGAATTTGACAAGTCTTGAATGGTTGGACCTATCTTCAAACAGGTTGTCTGGGACGATTCCAAATAGATTGGCAGATCTGCCATTTCTTTCGTCCTTAAATGTTTCTGAAAATCAACTCCATGGTCAGATTCCTCAAGGCAAACAATTCAACACATTTGGAAATGATTCATATGAAGGAAATAAGGGACTATGTGGATTTCCGGTCTCGAAAGGTTGCAACATCATTGAGCCAGCACCTCCAAATGTGCTTGAAAAAGATGGCTCAAAACCAAACATTGCTTTTGGTTGGAAAGTGGTGTTGATAGGTTATGGATGCGGAGTAGTGTTCGGAATGTTCGTGGGATATGTTGTTTTCCAAACTGGAAAACCAAAATGGTTAGTGAATTTGGTTGAAAACCAACATGAGAAGAGGCAAAGAAGAAAGTCAAAGAAAGGCAATCGCAGCAGTAGACGAAGAAGGATCTAATTGCTGCAAATAATGTTCAAGAATTAGTGTTGTATTTTCATAATTTCTTGTTTTGTAGACCGTTTTGCCTATGGTGAAGGGTTGCATTGGTATCTGTCTTTATTATTGTTCCAATTCCTCTGTCTTTCATTGCATTTCGTACTATCTGTAATGGTTTGTTTGAGTGTAACATTTTGTATGGTGGTGTTGTTTATGTCTTCTTTCATGGATTTCAATTTAGTCTCAATAATCTTTGCTACTGCTCAGTAAAGGAGAAAGGAGAACAAAATGTCTGTAGGAACTAAGAAAACAGAAAGAGAAATTTTGACAGAAACTTAAGCATAAAGCATTGATATCTTGCTCAACAAACAAAACAAAAACAGCAAGATTTCATTACATTTGAATGAAGGCACAATGCCATTACATATACCAAGCAATCAGCTGGTCAAAAATAAGAAAATGTTACCTAAACATATACCAAGCAATCAGCTGGTCAAAAATAAGAAAATGTTTCGTAAACATATACCTAACTCCACTAAGTGGCTTAGTAACTTGATAAACATTGCTTGTACACTTGGTAAAGCTGATTTATCAATCTATCAGCACCTAATTACATCAAGCATATCAACAACTTAGTTCATATCTAACTAAGTAATAAAATATCTATTTGAAAGTAACAAAAGAGCAGCATAAGCTTCAGCTGCAACTTGCATGGCTCGGACAGCTTGGTGTGCTTCTTGGTCTGCATGCAAGCCAACTTCAACAATGTGTCAATGATCTCTGTTGTATTTTCATAATTTTTTTACAAGTTAGCAGTAAAAGGCTTGGTTATCTAGAGAAGGTAATAATATATAGCAGAGTTGAAGGAATGATGTAATGAATTGAAACATGGAACAATGCAGACTGTAGAAGGGTACATATAGGTTGCTTTAATTGGTGGATGTAAAGTCCTTATTTCCTCTAGTTAAGCTTATTAATTGAATTGGCGATTCAAAGATGCATGAATTCCTAGCTAGCAGTCTGCTTGCCATCTCATTGGCAAACCTATATATAATGGGTGGTTTCTCTGCAAATTTGGATTGTTTGTGGTTGAGGACACTTAAACACACACATTTTGTAGCTATATAAGTGTTATATGGAACTTAAAATTGAATTGAATTTTATTTGATTGTCATAGCACTTGTAAAAGTGAGAATTTAATAAGACATTTGAAGAGTGTTATGTAATTTGCAATGCTAGAAAGCAATCAAATTAAAGCAAAAAGGAGTTTAAAGGGACCAAGGATGAGATTTTACCAAAGGTGAAACGCTACAAAGTGGGATCTCTTTAGAGTCTACTAAAGCATTTAGAGATTGGTTTATTGGTAAAGAGACATGTACTTGATGCCCCGCCCTAGAAACGGAACCAAGTCCCAGTAGCCTTGCTAAATGGTGATTCAACATAGATTCTATATCTTGGAACCAAGCCAATTTTGGATTCGCTTTGTGATAATAGAACCAACAGGCAAAAAACATTAAGTCCGCAAAGACCCATGCACCGATTGTGGTACAATAGAATTGTAATTCACTAGTTATTCTAGATGCTCATCAAATTTGGAAAAAAAAAAACTCAGAGGTTCTTTGTATTCCTCGGAAACCCCCATCCATATCGCCATTCAAGATTTCTTAGCCCACTATTGGCCAAACCACCTGGGTGCTAGGTCCAATGTGAGTAAGATCACTGAGCCCCTTTCCATTTGCTGGAACCTGAAACTGCTCAACTTTTTTAATTTTCTAGTTAGCTAAAAGAGAAATAGTAACATGTGGCACTACCACATCATCATAAAATTGCTGACATGGTGGTGATATGCTCTTACTAAAAAAAAAGTGTACCAAAAATATACATTAAACTAGTATGTTTATTATCCACGTTTCACGTTGAGGTAATTATTTATTTATTTTTAACTAAATTATAGAGGGAAAATTTAATAGTTGTAATATATTCAAACTTTTTGTACTCTTTGTAAATTTAAAGTTTAATCTCTATACATTTTATTTTTAGGGATTTAGTCCCTCTACAATTTTGTAATGGACTTGAATTTTGTAGTTGGCTAAAAGAGATAGTTAACCAAGTAATATTGACTCCACTTTAAGGAAAAGTAATCATTCACAAATAAATTTATTAGAATTCCATTCTAACAAACTAATTTTAATGTAACACAACTTTCAATTATTAATTAATTTTTGTGGATTGTCATATGAATGCCACATCAATAATTAATTAAGTTTTAAAATTCAAAAAATTATTAAAAATATTTTTAAGTTTTAAAAAATTAATTGATTGTTGTCGTTACATACACATGTACTGTCATGTGGATGCCACGTCAACAAAGTTAATAAATATTAACTTTTCTATCTATTTTGAGGTGATTTGACAAATAATACAAATTAAAGGGCTAAAAAATGAAAAATTAAATGACGGGATAAAACATTGGAGAAGCCAGAAAATTTTTTAGGGGGCCGAAATTAAATTATAATATTTATGATAGTAAAAATGCAATTTTACCATTTTAATACTCTATATCTTTATATTTTTTAAATAATTTTTTATCAATTTTAGGGAGGACCAAATTGTAATTTCAGGCAAGCCCTTGTCAACCCCTAATTATGCCCCTGAGTTAAAATGATTCTTTTTTATAAAATTGGAGGACCAAATAGATCATTATATTTTTTTTATTGGCTAAGGTTTGCCTGAATAATTAGTGCCAAAAATATTTACTTGTAAACTAATTAGGGTACTTACCAAGTATTGGCTTTAATTCTTCATCATTCATGCTTTTTTTCCTAGCACATCAAACTTAGGGTGAATTCGGATAGGCGATTGATTGTGGTGTGGTGAGTTTAATTTACTTTCGGTCTCATGTTACAATATCTAATCTCACCACTACCGTTATTTTTACACTAATCGTAAGTAAACGCAACATCCATCCAAAATATTATAAATTATTTTGTGGGCGTGGAGTTCCTGTACATTATGCTGCAAATGACTGAAATTTCCTTATTACTTGTCGATTAAGTTTGGTTGACACTGAGAGGAAGCCGGACCAAGTGAAGTCAATAGATGTTGGCAGTCTTGGTATTTGAACCAAACAACTTAATCTATTTTGAAATTGAATATGTGAAATTGAGGAACCAGTCAACACGTTGAGACAAATATTAGGTGCTTCAGGAAATGAAAAGCCCAATAACAATGTTGATGTGAGTTTGGTAAAAGTGGTGGATCCCATTTCCTTTTAAAGAAGCTTATTGCAGGTGCAAATGGTGTGTTGTATCGAGTCTCTACTGTCTTCCACCATCTAGGACCAAACATGAGGTGTTATAGGAAATAAGACCAAGTCAATATACAGTGAAAGGTTTCTGTAATGGAAGTAGCTGCTTTCACACTGCAAACTTAGATAGTTTGTGGTCGAGGACGATCAACATTTGAAGTCATCATTTGATAATACAAATTACACTAATTAGAATTTCTCGTTTATGATATACAACATTTAGAATTTCTTTCTAATTAAAACTCTTATTATTGCATTAGTTCGCTTAATGGATCTTCCTATTAGATTTGACTTTAATCTGATAGATTTATCTCTTTTTATTTATATAGTTGCATGCAATTCCATTCAATTATGCAAGATGTAATCACAAGAAGGTTTATTCAACCCCAGACTTATGCTCATCAAACATGAATTAACACTCTAGAATTATTAACCCAAGAATAATAGAACATTCATAATTGAAAACAAAGAGACTAAGATTTTATTGCATAAAAATAGAAATCAAAGAATAGAATTCATTCTAAGGTTCATCTTCCCTAAGTATTAAGAGAATCAGTTCATAATGGTAAGAGTAAACACAAAAAATACAATATAACCACTACAATAAAAAAAATCCATGATAACTCTCTCTAAAATCAACTTAGACTCTTGAATCTTGATGGAAAATTGCTTGGAAATAGGCTTCAATGGTGTTCTCAAAGTAATTTTGTGCTCTCCTCTTGTAGCTTCTTGCTTCCATTCTTATTTCCCAATATATATGATCTTAAAGTGCTAAATCCCCTAAAAAACATAACTTGCAGCCGTCAGCACACACAGATCCTGAGGTCGACACACCTTGGGCACACAAACGTGTGACTCCACACGACCATGTGTGGATTGTCTGTTTGAAAATTTGTTGCATGTGCATAGCTTCCAGAATGCTCCAAAGTTTTAATTTCCACCGTTTTTCACTCTTATTGCTCCCAAACGCCCTATTAAGAATTAAATTATGAATATAAAGGATTAGAAGCATATAATTCACAATTAATGTCACATAATCACTCAACAATGTATTAGGAATGAGGCTAAAATATGTTACTTTTGACACTAATCAATGATGGTGTTACGAGACTAAAAGTTTAAAGAGTAAACCTAATTGGTCTCCCATTTGGTATTATCTAATTAGAGGAATTGATATCCTTAATGGCTTTTAGTCGACTGTACAAACAAGGTAGAATTTCCAGCAACCATAACTTTTTTTTCCCTCTGCACATCTATCTACCTCTCGAGTAAACGTAGTCGATATTGCAAATTGTTGTTATTTTGTATGGAGTTATTGGACATTGTTCTGCAACTATTTGAAATTAAATAGAGGACTAAAATAATCTTTTAAATAAAGTTAGAGGGCAAAATAAGTCATTATAGCAAAAATTTTTCCACAAAAATGCAGTTTCCCGGATAGTTTTCTTGCAATTAATCGAAAATGACACACATTTAGTGCCAACCCATGAAATATTTCCACATTCGCTTTGAATTTTTAAGCAATAAATTAAAATAATATGTTTCTTTTAATGATGTTATAATTATAATTGCAATCAATAATGAATGTTTAATGGCTTTTAGGTAGCTTCCCTCAAGTAAACGTAGTCAATACTGCAAATTGTGTTGAATTATTGTATATTGTGCTGCAAATGTCTGAAATTTCCACCTTCCTTGTAAATTAAGTTTGGGTGAGAGTGATAGGAAGTAACAGCAAGTGAAGTCAATAGACAACTGATAGTCTTAGTTTTTTTTGTGGATTAGAGTATATGCAATAGTCAATACTGCAAAATTTTCATATATGTGTTGAATTCTGCGTAATGTAAATGTCTCACATTGATGTGGATTATCTTTGGTTGACACGGACAGCAATAAGACTAAACTTTACGTGTTATAGTCTTTTAAATTGAGTTAATGAAAAGTTACCATTCCCATCAAAATTAGTTATATTCTTAATTTATAACAAAGAAAAGAGAAATTTGAATTGAACTCAAAGGTTAATATGTCACCCATGGGCGATGGCGTGGCACTACCATGTCAGCGATTATTAATAATGTGGCATCGTCACGTCAACAAACATTGTTGGTGTGGTATCTGTTAATAGCCACTTAGGTGTTGCCATTAACTACTAACGGTCAACATCAGCCACGTAGGTGCTAGTTTTGTTATTTAACAGATGTTACTTTTTCATCATTTTTTTAGGTGATTTAACAAACTATACAAGTTTCAAGGCTAAAAGAGACCAAAAAAAAAAAAAGAAAAGCTAAAATGACTTTTTGTTTGTAAAGTTAAAAAATGCCAAATAAATCATTATTTTTTTTAGTTTTAATTTTTTAAAAGAGAAATATATATATATATATATATAAAAGTAAACACGTCAACAAATAATGAGGTTTTAGATTTTAATTTTTTACTTGATTAAAAAATAACTAGTCCCAAATAAATTTATTAGAATTTATAACAAATGAGATTTTAAATTTGAATTATGAGGTTATATATATATAGATATATATGGATATAAGTAAACAGTTTTTATGGAATCGATGATTAAATTTCCAGCAGTCTTCCTCCTCAAACGTAGTGAATAGAGCACAATTTTACTCTTTTGTGTGCAAAATAATTTCCATATTAATTAGCTTTGGTTGACAAGCAAGTGATCAATAGACTCACATTCTTTATGTGTTATAAGAAAAAAGACTAAGTCAATCTTAATTTTTTAGTTGTTTAGGGAGTTCAAATGAAATATAAGATTTTACTAAAAAAAAGCATCCAATTTTAAGAATGAAAAATATATGGTGAAAAGGAAGTGGTTGTTGATGATTGTGACAAATACAAAAATTTTGAAAATCTAATATCCATAGCTTTATTTGTCGCCTATAAATACCACTCCTATCCTTTATCTTCCTCTACAAACATAACATGGCCTCCTATCTCTTTCTCTGCCTACTCCTTTTCTTTACCCATCTTTATGCTTCTTCAGGATCTCAGTACTCCTGCTCTTCACTAATCCAGTTCAAGAACTCTTTTTCCATAACAGAGGATGCTTCTTTGTCTTGCGATCATATTACAGGCCTTAAATCTTATCCCAAGACAAATTCATGGAAAGAGGGTACAGATTGCTGCTCATGGGATGGGGTCACTTGTGACCACCTAAATGCTCATGTTATTTCCCTTGACTTGAGCTGCAGTTGGCTATATGGCAACTTCCCTTCCAATACCACTCTTTTCCTTCTTCCTCACCTTCAAAACTCAACCTTGCCTACAATGATTTTAATCTTTCCAAAATTCCATCTGAGTTTGGTCGGTTTGAAAGTCTAGTATATCTCAACCTTTCTCATACCAGATTTGTAGGAGAGGTCCCATCCCAAGTCTCCCACCTGTCAAAATTGGTTTCACTTGATCTCTCCTGTTGGATTTATGACTATGAGCAATTTACAATTGACAAACATGCTGTGGAGGGACTTGTTCACAACCTAACCGAGGTCAGACATCTGTTTTTGGATGGAATCAACATGTCTTCTGTTAATGCTCATCTTTTCATGAATCTATCCTCTTCTCTAAGGTCTCTCAGTCTTGCTGATTGTGATTTGCAAGGAAAATTCCCAAAAAACATTTTTGATTTGCCAAACCTCAATCTCCTCAACTTGGGAGGCAACCAAAACCTCAATCTTGATCGTTTGAAGTTCAATCGGAGCAACAATCTTGAACATTTGGATCTGTCGTCCATGTCCTTCTCTACAGAATTCATTGATTCAGTTAATAATCTACGGGCCTTAAAGTACTTAGATCTATCAGGAAATTCTTTCTTTCAAGGAATGTCTGTCTCAATCACAAATTTATCATCTTTGGAGTACTTGGTTATTAGTGGCGCAAATATTTTTGGAGGATTACCTGACTCGATGGGGAATCTTGTGTCCTTGAAGTTTTTAGTTCTCTACTATTCCAACTTATTAGGACCGGTTCCAAGATCACTGGGAAACCTTTTGCAACTCACTCGCTTAGACTTGTCGCAGAACCAATTGAGTGGACAAATTCCAGGATCATTGGGGAACCTCTTGCAACTCACTCATTTAGACTTGTCGCAGAACCAATTGAGTGGACAAATTCCAAGATCATTGGGGAAACTCTTGCAACTCACTCATTTAGACTTGTCGCAGAACCAATTGAGAGGACAAATTCCAAGATCATTGGGGAAACTCTCGCAACTCACTCATTTAGACTGCCAGCTCACTCATTTAGACTTGTCGCAGAACCAATTGAGTGGACCGATTCCAAGATCGTTGGGGAACCTCTTGCAACTCACTCATTTAGACTTGTCGCAGAACCAATTGAGTGGACAAATTTCATTGTCAATTCTAAATCTAACGCAGCTTGAATTCTTGGATATAACAGAAAATTCATTAGAAGGTTCCATTCCAGATGAGGTAACCGCTTTTCCTAATCTAAAATATTTATACTTATCTAACAATTTACTCAATGGAACACTTCCGTCATGGTTGTATACTTCTCCCTCCTTAGAATATTTAAATCTAAAAAATAATAAACTCCAAGGTCCTCTTCCATCTTCAATATTCCAACTTCTCAATCTTACCTTCCTCAGCTTATCCTCAAATAATCTTAGTGGTGTCATAGAGTTTAGCATGTTCTCAAACCTTCCAAATCTCAAACATCTCGGCCTTTCATATAACAGCCTATCCTTAACATCTAGTACTACTTCTACTGCTAATCTTACAAGCTTATTTTTGTCATCTTGCAATCTTAGTGAATTCCCCCAATTTTTAAAAGGGCTTAGAAGTTTGGAAAGTTTAGACCTCTCTTACAACGGAATTGAAGGCAAGATTCCACAGTGGATGCAAGAGGTGGGGAATGACTCTTTGACTTACTTAAATGTATCTCACAACTCTTTGACAGAAGTTGAGCACTTTCCATGGAAGAATATTGCAATTCTTGACTTAACCTCCAATTTGATCCGTGGAAATCTTCCGGTTCCAGCTTCGACGATCAAAGTTTTTCTGATCTCAAACAATAGTTTCAATGGAGAGGTCTCTTCTTTAATCTGCAATGTCACTTCTCTTCAAATTCTTGATTTGTCCCACAATAACTTGAGTGGAACAATTCTGCAATGTTTCGGAAATTTCAGCAACACCCTTCAATTCTTGAATCTGAAGAAGAACAAGTTTTATGGGACGATTCCTCCAATATTTGCAAAGGGATGCCGATTGACTTACTTCAACATAAACGGAAATCTGTTAGAAGGGCCTTTGACACCATCCATCCTTAATTGTAATGGTCTGGAAGTGCTAGATCTTGGTAACAACAAGATCAATGATACATTTCCTCATTGGTTGGGAAGTCTTCCACAGCTACAAGTTCTTGTATTGAAGTCAAATCATATGCATGGTTCCTTATCTGTCAATAGCTCCAATTCTAGCACTTTTTTCTCTAAAATCCAAATTTTTGACCTCTCAAGTAATTATTTTTCTGGACCCCTACCAGTGAGATACATCAACAGCTTCAAGGCTATCATAAATCTAGAGAAGATTGGTAGTACAGTGTCGTACATGGGGGTGTATGCTCTGAGTGGTAGTGGTAATTTCTATACCTATTCCATTGGAATTGTTATGAAAGGACAAGATAGGGAATTGGTGAAAATTTTCACCATGTGGATGATCATTGATCTATCAAACAATCAGTTTGAAGGGGGTATTCCAAAGGTTATTGGGAAGCTTAACTTACTGAAAGGGCTCAACCTTTCTCATAATAACCTTAATGGTGGTATCCCCACCTCAATAGGGAATTTGACAAGTCTTGAATGGTTGGACCTATCTTCAAACAGGTTTTCTGGGACGATTCCAAATAGGTTGGCAGATCTGCCATTTCTTTCGTCCTTAAATGTTTCTGAAAATCAACTCCATGGTCAGATTCCTCAAGGAAAACAATTCAACACATTTGGAAATGATTCATATGAAGGGAATAAGGGACTATGTGGGTTTCCGGTCTCGAAAGGTTGCAACATCATTGAGGCAGCACCTCCAAATGTGCTTGAAAAAGATGGCTCAAAATCAAACATTGCATTTGGTTGGAAGGTGGTGTTGATAGGTTATGGATGCGGAGTGGTGTTTGGAATGTCCGTGGGATATGTTGTTTTCCAAACTGGTAAGCCGAAATGGTTGGTGAATTTGGTTGAAAACCAACAAGAGAAGAGGCGAAGAAGAAAGTCAAAGAAAGGCAATCGAAGCAATATACAAAGAAGGATCTAATTACTGCAAATGATGTTCAAGAATTAGTGTTGTATTTTCATAATTTATTGTTCTGTAGACCGTTTTGCCTATGGTGAAGGGTTGCATTGGTATGTGTCTGTCTTTATTATTGTACCAATTCCTCTGTCTTTCATTGCATTTCGTACTATCTGTAATGGTTTGTTTGAGTGTAACATTTTGTATGATGGTGTTGTTTATGTCTTCTTTCATGACTTTCAATTTAGTCTCGATAATCTTTGCTACTGCTCAGTAAAGGAGCAAGGAGAACAAAATGTCTCAATGATCTCTGTTGTATTTTCATGATTTTTTTACAAGTTAGCAGTAAAAGGTTTGGTTATAAGGAGAAAGTAATAATATATAGCAGAGTTGAAGGAATGAATCGAAACATGGAAAAATGCAGAGTGTAAAAGGGTACATATAGGTTGCTTTAATTGCTAAAACAGAAATAGTAATATTCACTCCAATTTAACCAAAATTAATCATATTCCGAAATAAACTTATCAGAATTCTAATTTTGTGGCAAGTAATAGAAAATGATAGTCAATTCATTCCAAGCAATACAAAATTTGCGGTGGAATTCATATCTTTTAGGTAGCTTCATTGAGGGTATAAACAAGTTAGAATTTGCAGTCTTAATTTGTGTGGAATTGATATATTACTACAAATGTACCGTACAAAATATTGAAAGAAAACTAATAAAGAAATCCGAAATTTTAACAAGGTTCCGCAAATTATGTTTATGATCTGTTGTAAATTGATATGTCAAATTAGGCTCTCCATCACACTTGAAAGCTTATTTTCGAGCAATTTAGATATCTTTGTTGTATTTTTATTTAGTTTTAGTTATTTATATTAATAAATGATTAGTGTGCATTTTGATTCTATTTGGTGACCTGGGATGACCAAATGGCACCCGGGAAATCTAATGAGGTTGGTGAGTGATGTAGAGAGCCCATGGTGGCCTGGAATGAGCGAAAATGTCACCTAGAAAGTGGGTATCGCATATCAAAGCATGAAAGTCATAATACCCATAACAATGTTAAAAACAAGGAAGATTGAGCCATCAACAGTTGTTATCGTGATACTGGTCATAAGGTATAGCGATATCCAAAACTCCCAAGGATCCCCAAGACTGTTGTGAATATCGTGATACCAAACTTTAGATACCGCAATATCATTGATGAGAGAAGACAAAATATAACTGTAAGGTTAATCCTTTTCCAACATGTCCTCTAACTAAAATTAGACGATCAAGGACAGTTTGGTCACTATTTTTGGATCTATAATTTGCTAGAAAGGGCAAAAAATTGGCTGAACAAAAGGCACACTTAACATTTCATGGTTTTCAATTTTTCTCTTTATTTTTAGAGTTTTAGTTTTCTTCTCCATAACTCTAGGGTTTAATTCATGTTTTCTTTTAGTTTTTTTTGGTTCCAATAATAGTAGTTAGTTAAGTTAATTATCACTGTAGCTAGGATTTATTTGCTTGTTTAGTACCTTTAACTCTTTGTATTTTCAGCTTAATCCTTGGTTTTAATATAAATCAATTTCCTTCATCATTAAAAATCTGATTTTTAAGTTTTTTTTTTTTTACATTTCCTTTGCTACCATTGTAATTGTTTTCAAGCTTTTCTCATTTTTCTCATGTTTTCTAGTTATGCCTATTTTGTGTGATTGTTGTATTTTTGTTTGTTTAAATATGATTATGGGTAACTAAATCTGAAGTGAAATTTGGCATTATGAAAATGTCCAACATTGCTTGTGGACTAATTACTTAATCCATGTCACTACACCAAAACAGGCTTTTAGCGGCATTTTTAGTGGCGTTTGGGTAAAAAACGCCACTAAAAATCGAGCATTAGCTGCGCTTTACATAAAACGCCGCTAAAGATCGACCTTTCGGGGCTTTAGGGGCGTTTTTATAAAAGCGCTGCTAATGCTCGGGTCTTTAGCGGCGTTTTTGGAGAAGCGCCGCTAATGCTCGGGTCTTTAGCGGCGTTTTTGGAGAAGCGCCGCTAATGCTCTGGTCTTTAGCGGCGTTTCTGAGAAGCGCCGCTAATGCTCAAGTCTTTAGCGGTGTTTTTGGAGAAGCGCCGCTAATGCTCAGGTCTTTAGCGGCGTTTTTGGAGAAGCGCCGCTAATGCTCTAGTCTTTAGCGGTGTTTTCTGGAGAAGCGCCGCGAATGCTCTAGTCTTTAGCGGTGTTTCTGGGAAGCGCCGCTAATGTTCAGGTCTTTAGTGGCGTTTTTGGAAAAGCGCCGCTAATGCTCTAGTCTTTAGCGGCGTTTTTGGAAAAGCGCCGCAAAAACATTTTATTTGTCTAATTACTATTTAATTTGTTTATTTATATTAATTAAAATTCTATTTATTTTTAATTGAATATTTGTTAAAAATGGATAAATTTGAAATAATGACACTTAGAAATAAAAAAAATAGAAAAATATTTGTTAAAAATGGAAAAATTAAAATACTATTATTTTAAAATAATTTTAAAGTTTTTTGGGTACATGACTGATTGATTTTTAATTTATATATTAAATAATTTCATATATAATTGTAAAGGATACGATAGTATTAATTTTAAAATATTTAATTAATTATCATTATAGTTTAGGGTTTAATATATATGGTTTAGGGTATATGGTTAATTTAGGATTTAAGGCCGGTTTAGGATTTACAGTTTTAAGGTTTATAGATTATGGAATTAGGGATTTTGGTTAAAGGGTTGTGATTTAGGGGTTAAGGGTTAGGGGTTAGGGATTCGGGTTAGGGTTAGGATTCAGGGTTTAAATTAATTAGTGTTTTTTAATTTATATATTAAATAAGGTTTAGGGGCTAGTAGTTAGGGGTTTGGGGTTAGGGGTTAAGAGTTAGTAATTTAAGGTTTAGAGATTCGAGGTCGGGTTAGGGTTTAAGGTTTAGATTAATTAGTATTTTTAATTTATATATTAATTAAGTTCTTATATAATTGTAAAAATAGAGGTTAGGGGTTAGGGGTTTAGGGTTTATGTTTTATGATTTAGGATTTAGGAGATAGGGGTTTAGGAGATAGTTTAAATTATTTAAGAGATAATAGATCAATTTTATATATATTAAATGGTTTAGGATTTAAGGTTTACTTTAGATTTATTAAATGATGAAAATTTATACAATTAATTAATGTTTTTATATTTAAAAATATTTAATCTAAATTTAGATTAAATGGTTTAAACCATTTGATATATTTAAATATTAGATTTAAAAAATTTGATAAATAAATATATTGAGTTTCAGGGTAAATCACCAATAAAAGCCTTAATTTTTTTTTTCAAAATTTACCGAAATGGGCTGACTTTTTGATTATTTACCGAAATAGGCCATTTTCCGCGAAATCGTGTCCACGTCAGCGCGATGTCAGGGTACGTGTCAGGACATCGCGTCCATGTCAGCGCGATTTGCTGACGTGGAAGGAAATCGCGCCCTCTAGGACGCGATTTGCTGACGTGGCATGAACAGTGTGTTTTTAGCTAACTTTGAAAGGCCATAACTTTTGGCTCGGTTGTCCGATTGAGACGATTTTTTTTTGATTTCGAATAACTTTTCAAGATCTACGCGCTGGCAAACTGCTTAGAGATGAATAGGGACTAATTTGTAAAGTATAATTTGTTAGTTACGAGTATAGGGACTAAAGTGTAATTATTTCAAAATTAGCATGAAATTATTGTATTTAAGCATATTTGAATGTTATGGAAGGATGAAATTGAATTTTAATTGAAAAACGAAGCTTATATTTGAAAATATGACTATTTAGGTTTTAGGGACTAAATTGAATAAAATGGAAAATTTTAGGGAACTTCTCAAAAGTGGAATGAGCTGACTTATACCTATAACAGGATGATATAAGACAATTCTGTAAAAAAAAAATCCGGTGTTTACTTCAAATAAATGAGGAAAATAACGATTTGAATGTTTCAAAATTCAATTTTAAACCGAAAAAATCAAAATTGAGGGGCAAAAAAGGATCTTTTTTGACGAAAACTTCGGCAAACCACCTTCGGCTATTTTCCAGTGCGTAGATCTCGAAAAGTTATTCGAAATTAAAACAAAATTCGTCTCAATCGGACAACCGAGCCAAAAGTTATGGCCTTTCAAAGTTTTCCAAGCTAAAAACACAAACTGTTCATGCCACGTCAGCAAATCGCGTCCTCGTAGGCGCGACTTGTGTCCACGTAAGCAAATCACGCTGACGTGGACGCGATGTCCTGACACGTACCCTGACATCGCGCTGACGTGGACGCGATTTCGCGAAAAATGGCCCATTCCGGTAAATAATTAAAAAGTCGGCCCATTTCGGTAAATTTTTAAAAAAATCGGCTTTTTTTGGTGATTTGCCGGAGTTTTAAATTTGAACTATGAAATTATAATTATCTTTTATTTAATAACAATTTTCCATTTCAATTCAAATATGAAAATTTTTAGTAATCCTTTTCAAGAGTCGAGTTTAGACATAAAAATTGATCTCGACTCAATTTGGGACAATCCAAAGTATTAATTAAGATTTAAGATGCTTTTAAGTCAACAAATTAAAGCTTACATGTTGAAATTAATTAAGGGAATGTAAACAAGAAAATTAATTAAGGGAATGTAAACAAGAGAAAAGAATGCTTCATGTGCATATTTGATAATTTAATTATCTAAGCTTTAGCTTATACTATAAAAAGAAAGTTTGATGGGTGTACTTGTTTAACAACATACAATATTATTGGTCTCCTTGATTTTGTTTTTTTCTTTTACTATTATTATTATTTTGTTTTTTAAATGTAAATTTAAATTTAAATTTTTATCCAAATATTTACATATTTATATTTCAATTTATCTCATTTTTATATAATTTATATAAAAAGTAGTTTAATTTGAATATTACTTTCCCTCAAAAAAATTCCAAATTTGCTTACTTAAAATATTAAAATAGTTATTATTTAATATACAAAATAAAAAAATTTTTACAGAGTAAAACGGTATCATTTTGTTTAAAATAACATAATTTTTTGTGACGTTTTCCTAAAAAACGCCGCAATAAATAAGCAATTATGGCGTTTTTATTCATTTTAAAAAAGGCGCGTTTTATTTCCAAATTTCTCCACCTAAAATCTCCAAATTAAAGGAGGTCAGCTACTAAAGCAGGTTTTTGAAATTCCTTTTGTGCTTTCTCTCTGTCAAAAAAGAACAAAATCCCTAAACATAAGTGTTTCTCCTCAACCGTATAGATAGCTAAAACCCCTTTCTTTTCAGTTCCCATTTAAACCCTAAATTCCTAATAGCAAAATCTAAGCAACAAAGCAATGGCAGAGGGGGCAGGAGAAGAAAAGAAGAAATTTTCAATCTGGGATTTGCCAGATGTGCCAATGGGTCAACTTCCGCCGCATCTTGAACTCCAATGAAGTCGTGTTTCATGCAATAAGGGCGCCCCTATCCATGTATTTCTCTCTTACCCCCCTTTTTTTTATCACCTAAAGCACACATCTTCAGTTGAAATTTTTTCATGAACACCCTTTTATTCATATATGGAGTGTTAAGAAACAGTGGTTTCTTGGGGTTGTTTAATTGGGTAATTAAAAAAAAATGGAGCCTTTTTCCTTATTTGGGGTTTGGGTTAGTTTCTTTGTATCATCTGTCTTGTTCTGTTCTTAAGGTTCTGAAATTTGTGGGTCTCTTTTTTTGTATTATAATGAAACGTCTTATGTTTTGGGGGCTTTTGTTGCTTGTAGACTGAGAGTATTCAATATTCTGCCGCAGTTTGGAATTAATAGATTACTCCATCTGGAGGATTATTAAACCAACTCCCACTGACAATTTTAACTTTCTACCAGAACCCCAAAAATGAATCTCAGACTCCTCCAAACCTATAATTGCTGCTGCTGCTCCTTTTTGGGTTATTTTTTTGCTTAGGATTTCCTGTTTTAGGTGGTATCCTTTTCTATATTGCAGTCTGAATTTCTACACTTGTAACTAAAGTCACCGCCCGCATGAGGCGGTGCCACTGCCAGTCTTCCTTTGCTTGCTTGCTTTCTAATTTCCAATTGATTTTAGATAGATTTCCTCCGGTGGTTGGAGAGAGACAAAGAGGGAGAGTGAGGCAGGCTACTTGTTTGGGTCTCAAATAATCAACACCCCATCCACTATGTTATAATATAATATGCTGCTCCTTCATTTCACTTCATCAGTCCCCTAAACCCAATCATGCCATCTACTTGTGCCATACTTACAAGTATCATCCATTAACTGTCGATAACTTATAAAGAAATTTATTATTATTATTATTATTATTATTATTATTATTATTATTAGGGTGCTGAGTTTTTCTTTGTGTGTGATACGTTTATATAGTGTATATTGTTTGTGATGTTTTACAATCAATTATATTTATATTTATACCGCTCAAGATGATTACAGTTTAATTTGTGAGGGAATTCGTATTTTAATTGAAAAAGTCTTGTTTAACTTTAAAAGAAGTAATTGTTAAAGTAATTATATAAACAGTGCGATAAGTAATGCTCGCTGCTTTACTAGGTTGATGGTTTATCTAAATTTATGGAGTTTACCCTTAGGGCACTTGGTAATTCTTTACTTTTGTCTCTTTCAATTGTAGAAAATGATCAGCCAAATGAAAAGAACACCATTGTTTTCAAACTCCATGTTCAGTGTAAAAGAGGTAGTCCACGTATTACAGGTACGGTTTTGGGCTTTATCAGTGAAACATGAAACCTTTTTATTTAAATGAAATTAATAGGTCTTCCCTTTATAGCTTTGCCTTGTTTCTAATGATGTATAATAATGCAGTTAAATCGGATGCATTAAAGTGGTTGCCTAATGGGAGTGAACTGGTTAAGGAAACAAGAAATGCAGCTTCAGATTCATCATCAAAGCCTGAAACATACACTTACTTCGGTTGCAGTCAAGAGACCATTCCAGAATTTGTCAAGAACCCCATTATCCCTAAGTATCCAGATATTATTATTGCTAAACTTGGCCCTGGACAGGTATATTTTACATGCTTTTGTTTGTTTCAAAAATTGCTCATAAAGCATGTCAAGATGGCAGATCATGCCTTAGGTTTAGAAAAAATCTCTTCGCGAGCTAAATGTGGTGCTAGTAGATTAAGAAGGTTTTGTGTACTGCTCTCATTAGTTCAGGATCCGTTTTGAAGTTGTTAGAAGTTAATCTAATCCTTATGAAGTTTTTCGAGTGTACTAAAAGTTCCAACTTTTTTGCTAGGAATTTGAACTGGAAGCACATGCTGCTAAAGGCATTGGGAAAACACATGCAAAGTGGTCCCCAGTGGCCACTGCTTGGTATCGGATGCTTCCTGAGGTAAGGATAGACTGTAACTGTAGATTTCTTCTTTTCTAAACCTTCTTCATTTCTTTCGTTTATTCTATCTCATTTTGACTCTATATTATTACAATATTATGATATATTTATATATTTAGGTTGTATTATTGGAAGACATCGAAGATGACCTTGCTGAAGAACTCAAAAGCAAATGCCCTGTTAATGTGTTTGATATAGAAGATCTTGGAAAAGGTACTTCTGTTCATTATGATTTGTTGTCTATATGGTGTAAATTTTGGTAATTATGTTTTTTTCCTCTATAAAAGGGTTTTCCAGTATTCCGTTACTAAATCTGGATTATATTCCTGTAATAGTGGGGTCAGTAGCTATGTGATAGTGCTGACTGGTTCTGCTTGATATGCTTTAGCATGTGAAGTTAGGAGATATTGTTTTAGGTACATTTCCTAATGAAGAATTTGGCTGCCAAGCAGGTAGGAGAAGGGCAACTGTAGCAAGGCCACGTGCGTGCACACTTTGCAGAGAATGCATAAGAGGTGACGATTGGGAGAAACGTGTGGCACTGCGCCGTGTTAAAGATCAATTCATATGTGAGTAATGTGGGGGCTACTCTATGTCTTCTGCATGTGTTGTCAAAATTAGTTCTAGATTTCTTTAATGTCATTGCTTGATTAATATATTTTCATTGATTTCAAACCAACTTAAGGTTAGGCACAGCTTGAGATTAATATGTTTTTCTCCCCTTTTCTAGTCACCATTGAATCTACTGGAGCATTACCTTCTGAAGTTCTATTTACTGAAGCAGTGAAGATTTTAGAAGACGAGTGTGAACGCGTGATAATGGAGCTCTCATGATGCTTTTAATATGGTTAGTAAGGATGAGAGAAGCAATGGATTCTCTATTAATCCAAGGAGATTTTCTTGCCTATTAGCAAATCTTTTTCATTTCTCATCTTTTGGTTCATGGATGGGATTTGGAGGGGCAGATGGTATGATTCACATATATATATATAAAAAGAGTGGATTTTTGTGAGTTAATGTGTAATGAGAGGGATAGATTATTGGTGATGGGCTTTTTACATTTTTGGTATTGAATTAATATATAGTTGTAATACAAGTATCCATGGTTTAACCTTATGAAGTAGCCAATTCATCAGCTTTGCTTTTAGTGGCATAAAAACAGTAAAATTGCATCAGTTCTCTAATGAATGATTGATTGGTTATTAGTACAGTGGATTTTTTTTAGGGCAGAAAGAATATATTTATAGTATTTTTTATTTATCCTTAAAAAGTATATTTAAAGTTTAAATTTAAAAAATAAAACATAATATAATATTTATTATAAAAATAAATATTATTTGATTAAAATAATTTTTTTTAAAGGTTATGTTTTTAGTGGCGTTTTTGCTAGAATGGCCGCTAAAGGTTTGTTCTTTAGCGGCGTTTGTGAAAAAAGCGCCGCTAAAGGTAGTGATCTTTAGCGGCGCCTGTGGGGAAAGCGTCGCTGAAGGTAGTGGTCTTTAGCGGCGCTTGTGGGGAAAGTGCCGCTGAAGGTTGTGGTCTTTAGCGGCGTTTGTGGAAAAAGCGCCGCTAAAGATCGTGGTCTTTAGAGGCGTTTGTGGAAAAAGTGCCGCTAAAGATCGTGGTCTTTAGCGGCGCTTTTCCAAAAACGCTGCTAAAGTTAGCGACGTTGTCATTAGCGGCATTCTTTACGGCGCTTCTATAAGAGCGCCGCTAAAAGCCTGTTTTGGTGTAGTGTGTGTATGTTTTATTTATTCAAATGATTAATAGCTAATTTGATCCTTAAATTATAGTTGAAAAATTATTTTTATATTTTCAAATTTTCATAAAAATAATTGTAACAAAATTTAAAAATCTTAAAATTAAATAAAAATTTTATATAAAAAATCAGTTGGTGGAAGAAAAAAAAATTTCCAACTAATTTTTCCACATCCAATCTCATAAATAATCCGTCTTTGAACTTTCACAAAAAAAATATTAAATACCCATTTACTTTAATTCTGCTCGTTTTTCATTTGCTTTATTGATTTATGCTCTCTTCATATTATCTTTCTTTGCCTTTTTTTCCCTCCTTTTTCATGTAGATCTGTGTCGACTCTACTATTCTTGGATCATTATAAATATAATATATGTTTTATTTATAGCTGAAAGTAAAACATTGAGTTGAAATTTGACAAAAAAAAATTTGTGGGTTTGGAGAAGAAGAGCACTTCATATTTAAATTTAAAAAATCTAAAATTCCAAAATCGAAAATTACTCAAAACCCTAAACAATCTAATAATTGGGGTTGTAGAAAAGAAATATGGGTTTAGAAATAAATAAAAATAAATAAATTTGCAAAACAATTCTAGGCAAAAGTACAGCATTAAATTAAGGGCTAAAATAATTTTGTTTTTTATAAAGCTTAGAGTGAAATGAGTTTTTGGGAAAATGAAAAAAAAGTGAAATGGGAATGTTTGTACCAATACACATGGCATTATTGGACAGTAGAGAATAACTAAAATGTTGCGTTAATTTGTGTGGAATTATTGGACATTCTTCTGCAATGCTTAGAAAATTTTAATATATGTTTTATTTTTAAAATTTTTAAAATTTAAAAATCAATTAATTGTTTATATGATATCGATAAATATATGTCTCGTCAATAAAGTTAACAAATGTTAACTTTTTCGTCCATTTTGGGATGATTAAAGAAGAAGATGCAGTTTACCGGATAGTTTTCTTGCAGCCATTCATACTAAGTGAATAGACACTCGCATTCTTTACGTATTATAAGGAAGAAGACTAAGTCAATCTACTTTGTAATCTCATTATTCTTAATTTTCTCAATTGTTTAGGGAGTTCAAATGAACACAAAATTTTGGTAAAAAAAATGTATCCAATTTTGGGAATGAAAAATATATGGTAAAAAGGAAGTGGTTGTTGATGAGTATTGAAAAATATAGGTTTTCAATGTCAGCATTTCAAGCTCTTCCAATAACAATCTTTATACCATAAAAGAAACAACACTGTAACAGTAGTGTTGTGGTATTAATCATCAAATCTTTTGTTTAATATTGGATTTTATTTGTTGCCTATAAATACCATTCCTATCCTTCATCTTCCTCTACAAACATAACATGGCCTCCTCTCTCTCTCTCTCTGCCTATTCCTCTTATTTCCCCATCTTTATGCTTCTTCTTCAGGATCTCACTCCTGCTCTCACCACGAAGCTGCTTCTCTAATCCACTTCAAGAATTCATTTTTGATCACTCAGACAGACCATGCTGCTTTGTATTGGGATGATTTTGCTGGCCTTAGATCTTATCCCAAGACAAATTCATGGAAGGAGGGTATAGATTGCTGCTCATGGGATGGGGTCACTTGTGACCACCTAAATGCTCATGTTATTGCCCTTGACTTGAGCTGCAGTTGGCTATATGGCAACTTCCCTTCCAATCCCACTCTCTTCCGTCTTCCTCACCTTCAAAAACTCAAACTTTCTTTCAATGATTTCAATGATTCCAAAATTTGAAGATAATCCTACAATCTAAAAAGTTTGTTAAAACTCTTCTAAAAGAAACTCAAGAGAAATTCTTGAAAAAAAAAACCCAGAGAGAATTTATTAACTTGTAGAATAATAACGAATTGTGTGAATTGTGTACAATGCAAAGGCCTATATATAGGCTAACTAAAAAAAATCTAAATAAAACTCTTAAGTATACTAGAACTCTAATTTAATTTAAACAAAAAAATAGTTTTAAACTAAATTTTCTTGTTAACATAAAATACTTAATAATTATAAAAATTTTGAAATAAAATAATAATAAAATAATAAGAGTTGATAAATACAATATTGGGATCATATATAATAAAAATTAAGTTTAAAACCCGAACCCAATATGGTTTAAACTCAAATTAAAAGCTCAAAATTTGTAATTCCTGTCGTAATCCCGTTCAGAAAATTTGCTCGTACAGTTCTCACTAAAATTGTCATAACTTGAGCTCCCTAACTCAAAATCAAGTGATTCAAAATGCATTTAGAAGCTAAGAGATATATCTTCAAAAGCAATGAGACATCTCAACCTAGAAATTTCAGGATCCTATCCAAAAAGTCGTCACAATTCTACTAATTTCCCAAGCCAGAAAATTGGCAGCTTTGGTGATTGGAATTTAATAAATTTCACCCCATCCGTGCATGTATCATTATCCTTTCCCTAAAAAAGATTCATCTTCGAATATTGTCTTTGATCAAATTCTAATTTGATTTGCTTAACCTTTGACATTGTTGTTGGACGTTGAGCTACTGTGAACCCATTACATTCATGGGCCTGAAATTGTGCCTTTTCGAGACTCACATCATTCCCCTTTTCCTCAAGAAGATTCGTCCCTGAATCTTTAGCTCTTTCCCACAAGTAAAATCGTCTATCGATGATTGAGAGTCCATTAATGGATCCTTGAAATCCTGTAACAAATAAACACCACTAAACAAATTTAAGTTAGAGTTAGTTAAAACATAATCATTCTCACTTTTTATTGATTATTTTCTTGCTTTTTATTTTCTTTTTTCACTTGAGATCTCTCCAATTTTACCTTATATGAATTTTCACTTACCAAATTTGGACCATTAAGTAGACTTTTATCACTAAAGGTCTCTTTTCTCTCTGTCTTTCCACATGATTTTTCCTCACTTCTCATATCCCCCTCACAAGTATTATGAATATTCAATTCAGTACAATATATATCAGTAGGAGAACATGACGTTTCTATTTCATCTAACTCTATAGATCCAGGGAAAAAAATTTCGTTATCACTTTCTTCTGGTTCACAAAGTTCACCATCTTCTTTGATCAACGAAAGTATAGTGTTGGCACAATCACGACTATAATGTCCACTTCCTTTACACGTAAAACATTCAATGTTCTGAGCTTTTTGTTGTTTTGGTGAAAAATTAATAGAAATGAGTTGCTTGAAAGATGTAGAAGAATGTTTTGTAGGAGCTTCACTTTTCCATTCAAAAGGTTTAGTCTCAACATGTTTTGGCAGCAACTTATTAGTAGTATAAGAAGGTTTCTATTTCTTGAAAGTAGAATTAGAACTTGTACCTCGATAATAGTGTGATGCGCCAAATAGACGAGATTGATGTTGTTGAGATTGTTGCTCAATCTCAATTTCCTTGTGTACCATCTCCTCAAGATCAATGTAAGTTTGACGATTAAGGGCATTGGCTACCAAAATGTTCGCATTATGGTAGTTTCTTCATCCTCTTGTATATTTGCTCATTGCATAAACATCTCCATCTCCTTAAAACATTCATCAACAGATCGATTACCTTGAACAAGGCGTTTAAGTCTCGTTGAGATCTCTCTATATTAACGAGAAGGAACGTAATGCCTTTGCATCATTTGCTTCAACTTATCCTATGTTTCAATTACCCTTTCGTGGTTTCTTTGACAATAAATTCCAAGTTGAGTCCACCAACTCAACGCATAATCTGAAAATCAAAGGGTTGCCAATTGAACTTTTTCCTCTTCCTGGCATTTATAGTAGCGAAACATAAGTTCAATTTTTGATTCCCACTCACAATATGCTTCGGGATCATACTTTACACAATGGTGGAATGTTGAACTTCAGTTTAGCTAAAAAATGTTGCCTATGGTCATTATTAACCAAAGTCTCATCATTTGCATGAGAGACACGTTGAGCATTATTTACAAAAAGCCGAGGCTAATCATCCTTATCTTCTCAATTATGATTCTGACACTCGATTTTAGTACGTAGACGTTCTAAATTTTTGCTAATTGTGTCTAGAATAGTGTCACGTTACTAATCTCTAGCATTTCAAACCTCTTGATCCCTTCTCAACTTCCCAAGCATAGGATTGTGAAACATTATGAAAGCCTAAAAAGAACACAACACTCAAGAAAGGAAAAATTAAGCAAACCTCACTGTTATGCACTCAGAAATAAAAAACCAAATTCTCAATGAGGTTAGAATTAATCTTGTGAGTCTTTTAAAAAGTGTCCATATCAATCAGTCAAAATGTATTAGAATCAAACTATCAAAGCAAACCTAATCGCACTATGAGTCAATGAAAATTGTTGAAACCCGAAAACTCGAAAAATTACGAAGCAACTTGACAAACTCCTTTTAAGGTGTTCCCAATTTCCAAAAATCACGAAAATTAAATTGGAGTTTCCTAAAATAATGTAGATTTGATCTGGAACGTTTTGGCACAAAATTCAACCCATAGAATATTTTTTTATTTTTTTCATATTTTATTTTATTTTTGCACTTTTTCAATCACTTTTTTTTGGTAGGAAATACTTTTTTATACTCTAAAATAGTGCCAAGAAAAGTATGTAAAATTTCAAATCATTTGAAAATCATTTACCTACAAAAATATTTTTTTCGAAAACTGTTTGGGTAAAAAAATTATTTAACTTGAGGCTGTTTTCCAGAAATCAGTTTATAAAAATAAAAAGAACACCTAAAATGCCCACATCTGATACCAAATGATAAAGAATGAGATGGATGAACACGGAAGTGGATCGTAAAATTTGTCAAAGTCATGGACTTGACTTAGGGCCCTAAATGTTTGAAAAGAAATTTGGATTTTGACACAACCTAAAACGAAATCGAATCCAAGTAAGATAAAACATTTAAAATAAATAACTAAAATAAAACAATAAATCAAAGATTAGAATAATAAGGAAACCAATAAAGAAAATAAATAGAAAGATAGAACGTGGCGTGTAGAAGTCCTAAGAAGCAGTGCAAACGCGAAAAAACCACAGCCCATTTCAAACTGCTCTAATTTTCCCTCCAAGATAGAAATCTTGGTACGAAAAAGTTCGAAGATATCCCCACAATCTAAAAAGATTGTTAGAAATCTTTTAAAAGAAACTTAAGAGAAAATATTGAGAAGAAAAATCTAGAGAGAATTTATTAACTCAAAGAGAAATAGAATAATAATGAATTGTGTGAATTGTGTAAATGTAAAGACATATATATAGTCTAGCTTAATAAATCTAAATAAAATTCTGAAGTATACTAGAACTCTAATTTAATCTAAACAAAAAATAGTTTTAAACTAAACTTTTTTGTTAACACAAAACTCATAAATAACTTAAAATACTTAATAATTATAAAAAATTTGGAAATAATAATAATAAAATATTAAGAGCTGATAAATACAATACTGGGCTCATATATAATAAAAATTAAATTTACAACTCGAACACAATATGATTTAAACCCGAATTAAAAGCCCGAAATTTGTAGTTCCCGTCGTAATCCCATTCAGAAATTCTGCTTGTCCAGTCTTCACTAAAATAGTCATAACTTGAGCTCCCGAACTCAAAATCTAGTGATTCAAAATGCGTTTCGAAGCTAAGAGATAGATCTTTCAACGCAATGAGACATTTCAACCCAAAAATTCCAGGATACCATCCAAAAAGTCGTCGCAAGTCTGCTGATTTCCCAAGCTTAAAAATTGACAGCTTTGGTGATTGGAATTTAATAAATTTCATCTCATCCATGCATGTATCAGTTCCACAGCTACAAGTTCTTGTACTAAAGTTAAATCAAATGCATGGTTCCTTGCATGACCATAGCTCCAAGTCTATCCCTTTTTTTCTCTAAAATCCAAAATTTTGACCTTTCAAGTAATTATTTTTCTGGATCCCTACCAGTGAGATACATCAACAGCTTCAAGGCTATCATAAATCTAGAGAAGATTGGTAGTACAGTGTCGTACATGGGGGTGTATGGCCATAGAGGTAGTGCCTTCTATACCTATTCCATTGGAATTGTTATGAAAGGACAAGATATGGAATTGGAGCAGTCCGGATCCAGGAAAAGTTTCTTTTTCTAATCCAGGATTCTTTCTTCCTGCTTTCTTGTTGATGTAGTTGCACCAGAAAAAAATTTTGGCACCCCAACTTGTTTCATCCTTTTTTTCTTTTTTGCAGCAGAACAAGAACATTAGGATGCTTTGTTTAAGGCTGTAGCATGGCACAAAGGGGTACGTTCTTGGATGATGAATTCGAACTTGTCTCAGAAGCGAGGAATCGTCCAACAAAATCTTTCTTTTCTTGCTAGATTTTACTGCAACAAGAACCCTGCCTTTATATTTCTTGGATCTTGCAAGGGATTCAATCTCTCTAGTAACCTTGAATCTTATTTTCACCCTCCTGTGATGGGTAGTGTCCAAAATAGTGGGCACTCCGCCTTGTCACTTGAACCTTATTAGAAGAGGTTTTCTTAGCTCGAACTTCATTTTTATTATAATTTTTAGAATTAGATCAAATTAAAAGAATATATAAATTTTAAGCACTAAGTTTATAAAAATATTTGGAATTAAGATCAAATTGTGTAAACATTATGAGCTAAATTTTTATTACTGTATAATGTGGTGTAAATGTCGGAAATTTTCTCACGGTTTGTTGATTAATTAAGTTTAGCTGACAACAATAGTCTTGCATTGACGTTAAATAAGCGCAGCAGCTAAGGTACAATTGGTGGATCACATGTCCCTATTTTCCTATAAGTAGGCTTTAAATTCGAAACAATAATCGATTCTTTGTTGGTGCATGTTCTTTCTCATTTCTTGTCTTTAAATTGGAGGATGTCTCCTTTCAAGATTTTTGGAAATAATAGTACATAGCAGATCTGAATGATGTAATGAATTCAAACATAAATTGGTGGATCTAATGTCCTTATACTGCTCACTATAAAGAAAATACATTTTGAATTACAAAATGATTCAATTAGGTAAGTTTGAGTTGCATTTATAAGCATGTGATGATGAGAAGTCAAGAACATAAGGTATGGTTTGAGCCTTTGTGCCATCTGCATTTATGTTGCAGAGGTTCATACATGGAATAGTTCAACCTGCCTGTGTATTCTTAATTTTGTGCCAAACCTATATATCTATCAACAAATTTAACAGTCATATTTACAATGGCATTGCAGAGTAACATATTTAACATTCGATTACACTGTCAAAACATTGCAGCAACCATGAGATTAATCCAATTACAGGAATTGAGGTAGCTTCATTGACCGTACAAACTAGTTAAAATTTCCAGCATTCATGTCCTTGTTTTCCCTCAGGTAAACGTAGTCAATACTGCAACTGGTGTCGAATTATTGTACATTGTGGCGCAAATGTCCGAAATTTCCACATTGCTTGTAAATTTTGGGTGAGAGAGGGGAGGAAGCAACAGTGTGAAGTCAATAGACAATTGATAGTCTTAGTCTTAGTCTTTTTTTGTCGAGTTAAAGTGTAGTGAATAGACAATTGATAGTCTTAGTCTTTTTTTGTGGAGTTAAAAGTATAGTCAATAGACAATTGACAGTTAAAAAAAAGCCAAATCAAAATCTCTAATAAAAATGTCTTCCATTGTTCTTAGATCCCGAACAATTTCAAATAATTTCAGTTCAAAGAGTATTTCTCAAAGGGGTTTATGTTCAGGAGTGGTTTCTTCTTCTTCGGTTCCTTCTAAAGGAACAATAATTTCTTCACAATCCATTCTCTCCGATCAGTCGACACCTCCTCCTCCGGCGCCGAAAGTTTCCCCACAGGTTTCGGGAGGGAAAATTTGGAGCTTTGTCAAGTACGGACTCATTGCAGGTGTTACTGGAACTACTGGCTATGCTGGTTATCTCTCTTGTAGTAAGTTTTCTTTTTCCCCTTTTAAAAAGATCGGATCATTTGTGATTTTGGGTTTCTTTGTCAAGATCTGTTATTGATGTGAGTTTGATTTTGTTTAGAAATTGAATATTTTAAAGGATTTTCTCTATTTATTTTAGTTGTTTGATTGATATAATGTGCAATTGGCTTTAGACATATAACTGGTTTAGGTGTAATTTTGATTGATCATTGGGCCTCCTAGTTCACCCTTTATGATTGATCATTTGAATGTATATCCGCGGCACCTTAGCTAAGTCTTAATAATGTGACATATCCATTGTTTAGTTTGTCCTAATACTATGAAGAAATTAGATATGAAAGTATTAGTTTTTTTTTTTCCATACCTTTTTCAGAAATATGGAGGCTTGCTTTACTCTGCTGCAATGACAGGTGAGGACCTTATTGTGTTTCTCTCTCTTATTGCTTCTTTGTTTGTTCATGGTTACAATTATCTCTAAAGTCTTTGTTCTGTATGTCAACCTAATTACTAGCACAATATTTGCATAACAGGGCGTTCAGTTTGCATTGTCTAGTGCCCGGAGATATTCCTGTAAAAATACCATGGAGGCCCCTGTATTAGGTGTCAATTGCATTTTGCCCCCTCTACTAAGAAAATGGGCAAATTAATCATTGTACATTAGATCAAAGAGCAAAATGGTCCTTTCTGTTAAAAATTTTGATCTTTTCTACTGTTAAAAACTAGCATGGTTGACAGAATAACCAAAGAGTTTTTAATAGAAGGGCCAATTTACTTTTTGATCTAACATATAGGGACTAATTTGTCAATTTTTTGAGTAGAGGGGTCAAAATGCAATTCATCTCTTAGAGGCCTCCATGGTACTTTTACCAAAACATTCTTCTAGAAATTTGGGCTGCTTTATTATAAATGGATTTGTTGAGACAGAAAAGAAAATTCCGTTGGTGCTGGTTGCTGTCTATCATGTTGGTCAATGATTGATTTGTTTACATGCTCTGGTTCGAACCCAATTTATTCCTGGTTTCTTTGCTTGTAACATTTCAGTTCCGGCTAAAGCACTTGAATCTTATCTGGATCTCAGGAGGTTAGTGGAAGAACATTTGCTGGTGAGGAGTGTTCTTCTTTCTCTTGTTTCCGGTTTTCTATTATTGACGGCCTATCTTTTGTTTTGTTCTCATAATTTTATCTCGTACTTTCAGGAATATACTGAACCGACTTCGGATAAGCATCTTCCTGATTTGCATCCTCTAGAACAGCATGTTTTCACTCTTGTCCTAGATCTGAACGAGACATTACTTTATACAGACTGGAAGGTAAGAATTTGACTTAAAATTATTTTCCATTTCACCTTTACGATATCTAACACGTTCCGTTTTTGGTTGGCAAAGCGAGAGAGAGGCTGGCGTACCTTCAAAAGACCTGGTGTTGATGCCTTTCTGGAACATCTAGCAAAGTTCTATGAAATTGTCGTCTATTCTGACCAGATGATTATGGTAATTTGATATTTTTCATTGTGGCTACCATTTTAGATACACAAGTATATCATAACTGATGTTGCCTGCAAGTTCATAATTAGTTTTTTCTTGGCTATGCAGTATGTTGATTCTGTTTGTGAAATGTTGGACACTGACCATTGTATACGATCTAGGCTATCAAGGGGTGCTACTAAATATCCGAATGGCAAGCATTATGGAGTATGTTATAGTGGTAAAAGTACCATGGAGGCCCTTGTACTAGGAGTCATATTGCATTTAACCCCCTCTACTAAAAAAATGGGCAAATTAATCCTTGTACATTAGATGAAAAAGCAAACCAGCCCTTCTGTTACAAGTTCCATCCATTTTTACTGTTAAAAATTGGTCCCTGTACATTAGCATGAGGTACACGTGACACATTATGTGTAACTATTTGGTTATTTTATCAACTGCACCAGTTTTTAATAGTAGCAATGGATGAAATTTTTAACAGAAAGTCTAGTTTACTCTTTCTTTTATCTAACATACAAGGACTAATTTATTCAGTTTCTGAGTAAATAGGGCAAAATACAATCTAACTCCTAACACAGGTGCCTCGATGATTCTTTTACCATGTCATAGTCAATCTCTTCCCTCCAAAACATTTTGCTTTTGGTTTTCGCCTCCTTAGTTTCTACAATACTACGTGTATTAATCTATGAGGCAGTGCCTTTACAAGCTGCTACTTAAAAAGAAGCCTTATTGTTAACAAATAGTTCCTGTTGGCAGGATCTTTCAAAGCTAAACAGGGATCCAACCAAGATTTTATATGTGAGTGCTCATGCATTTGATTGTAGCCTTCAACCAGAAAATTGTGTCCCTATTAAGCCATATAAGCTCGAGACTGATGATACCGCACTTTTAGACCTTATTCCATTTCTTGAATGTAAGTCTTATGTTGTTGCTTTTTCCTCTGCACATCCCCTTTGTTCAAAGTTTATGTTTCCTATATTCATTTGTTGATTATAGTACCATTTGTTTTGATTTGTTCACAGATGTAGCCCGCAATAGTCCAGCTGATATCAGACAAGTATTGCAATCATATGAAAGAAAAGATTGTTGTTCCAATAGGGTCGGAAGCGTGTAAATTATTGTACTAAAAAATCACACAAAGTTCAATTCCCAGGGAAGAGAGGTGGATCACAATGATCTCTTAAATACCAAGTCTTTCCTTAGTCAGAATATCCCTTCTATAGTAATTTAATAGCACAATTAAATACTACTATTATACCCTCAAATATTGAAAGAAAAATAGGACAAAAAAGAACACAAGAGTTTTAACGAGGTTCGGTAAATTATACCTACGTCCTCGGGCACTAACACCAGATGATAACTTTACTATCTCCAAAATATTACAAACAAATAGAATTCCTTAAGAATTCTCAAATGGGAGAAGAGAGAAAACTAAGAGAGAAAGATTGGTTGGGATAATTGCAATTTTGGTCCCTAATTTTTTAGGCCATTTGCAAGTTAGTCCCTGAACCTCAACTATAAATAGGCCTTTTCATTTTTCATTTCAACCATCCCAACCAATCTTTCTCTCTTAGTTTTCTCTCTTCTCCCATTTGAGAATTCTTAAGGAATTCTATTTGTTTGTAATATTTTGGAGATAGTAAAGTTATCATCTGGTGTTAGTGCCCGAGGACGTAGGTATAATTTACCGAACCTCGTTAAAACTCTTGTGTTCTTTTTTGTCCTATTTTTCTTTCAATATTTGAGGGTATAATAGTAGTATTTAATTGTGCTATTAAATTACTATAGAAGGGATATTCTGACTAAGGAAAGACTTGGTATTTAAGAGATCATTGTGATCCACCTCTCTTCCCTGGGAATTGAACTTTGTGTGATTTTTTAGTACAATAATTTACACGCTTCCGACCCTATTGGAACAACAAGTGGTATCAAGAGCCGAAGGTTAATCGTAGTATGCTCTGTGGTTGCAGTTTGAACTGATCTTCCACATCAGAAAAGATTTCCTTAGGTATATTGAAAGATTATGGAGAAAACGGTTGGTGTAGGAGCTTCAACATCGTCCATGTGGACAAGACCGACAATTGCAAATGCAAGATTGGCCGTGGAGATCTTTGATGGCACGGGCCATTTTGGTATGTGGCAAAGTGAGGTTCTAGATGCCCTTTTTCAGCAGGGTCTAGACATTGCCATTGATGAAGAGAAACCAGATGATGTACAGGAGAAAGATTGGAAGGCGATCAATCGGTTGGCATGTGGCACAATTCGATCATGCCTTTCTCGAGAGCAGAGGTATGCTTTTTCAAAGGAGACTTCTGCAAATAAGTTGTGGGTGGCACTTGAAGAAAATTTTTTGAAGAAAAACAGTCAAAATAAGCTCCACTTGAAGAAAAGACTGTTTCGCTTCACATACGTCCCAAGTACCACAATGAATGATCACATCACCAAATTTAATCAGTTAGTCACTGATTTGCTGAATATGGATGAGACATTCAAAGATGAAGATTTGGCTTTGATGCTGTTGGGGTCACTTCCTGAGGAGTTTGAGTTCCTAGAAACTACTCTACTTCATGGCAGGAGTGATATATCTCTGAGCGAAGTCTGTGCGGCCTTATACAGTTATGAACAGAGAAAGAAGGACAAACAGAAAAACTCAATCAGAGATACAGAAGCTTTAGTAGTCCGAGGTCGTTCATACACTCGGAAGAAAACTCAAAAGGGGAGATCAAAGTCAAAGTCCAGACTCGGGAAAGATGAATGTGCTTTTTGTCATGAGAAAGGCCACTGGAAGAAAAATTGTCCAAAGCTGAAGAATAAGGGAAAAGCTGCTGTAGATGCTTGTGTTGCTAAGCATGATACTAGTGACTCTGAACTATCACTGGTTGCATCATCATCGTCGTTCCATTCAGATGAGTGGATATTGGATTCGGGTTGTACCTATCATATGTCCCCTAACCGGGAGTGGTTCTCTGATTTAGTAGAACTAAATGGAGGAGTTGTTTATATGGGCAATGACAATGCCTGTAAAACTGTTGGGATAGGTTCAATCCAATTAAAGAATAAAGATGGATCAACCAGAGTTCTGACTGATGTTCGGTACGTGCCCAGTTTGAAGAAAAATCTCATCTCATTGGGAGCCTTGGAATCCAATGGTTCAGTTGTTACTATGAGAGATGGGATTTTGAAAGTGACATCTGGCGCACTTGTAATATTGAAGGGCATCAGGAAAAATAACTTGTATTACTACCAAGGTAGTACAGTTATTGGAGCAGTCGCTACAGCTTCTGGTAACAAAGACTTGGACTCAATGCAGTTGTGGCATATGAAGTTGGGACATGCCAGCGAAAAATCCTTGCAAATTCTGGCAAAGCAAGGATTGTTGAAAGGTGCAAAGGCTTGCAAATTAAAATTTTGTGAGCACTGTGTTCTGGGAAAGCAAAAGAGAGTGAAATTCGGCACTGCTATCCATAATACAAAAGGTATTTTGGAATACATTCACTCAGATGTGTGGGGGCCTTCTAAAACACCTTCGTTGGGAGGAAAACACTACTTTGTTACTTTTGTTGATGACTTTTCCAGAAGAGTTTGGGTGTATACCATGAAAACTAAAGATGAAGTGCTTGGAGTTTTTCTTAAATGGAAAACTATGATCGAAAACCAGACTGGCAAGAAAATCAAGCGGCTTAGGACGGACAATGGAGGGGAATATAAAAGTGATCCGTTCTTCGATGTGTGCCAAGAGTATGGTATTGTTCGACACTTCACAGTTAGGGATACACCACAACAGAATGGAGTGGCAGAGCGTATGAATCGAACATTGCTGGAGAAAGTTCGATGTATGTTGTCCAATGCTGGGTTGGGCAAGCAATTTTGGGCTGAGGCTGTGACATACGCTGGCCATCTTGTTAATCGTTTGCCATCATCTGCATTAGAAAGAAAAACTCCTATGGAGGTATGGTCTGGAAAACCGGCTACAGATTATGATTCCTTACATGTGTTTGGAACCACTGCATATTACCATGTGAAGGAGTCAAAGTTAGATCCGAGGGCAAAGAAAGCTCTCTTTATGGGAATCACTTCTGGAGTGAAGGGATTTCGTCTTTGGTGCTTAAGCACAAAGAAAATGATCTGTAGCAGAGATGTTACCTTTGATGAATCTGCCACATTGAAAAAGGTAGCAGATAAAGATATTCAGACGAGCAATACTCCACAGCAGGTGGAGTGTACTCCAAAACAGGTGGAGTTTGAGCAGATGGGGATTTGCCCAGTTAATAAGTCTAATTCTCCAGCCACAATGGAGGAATTAGAGGTTGAAGAGGTTCTGACCCAAGAACCACTAAGTACACCAGAACCAGTTGCAGTTGCAAGGCCACGGAGAGAAATTCGTAAACCTGCTCGATTTACTGATATGGTGGCCTACGCCCTTCCCGTTGTTGATGATATTCCTATCACTTATCAAGAAGCAATGCAAAGCTTAGAAAGTGATAAATGGAAAAGCGCCATGGATGAAGAAATGCAGTCTCTCCTGAAGAATAATACTTGGGAATTGGCGCAATTACCGAAAGGTAAAAGGGCAATCGGATGCAAGTGGGTATTCGCAAAGAAAGATGGATCTCCTAGCAAGAAGGATATTCGCTACAAGGCAAGATTGGTAGCTAAAGGCTACGCTCAGAAGGAGGGAATTGACTACAATGATGTATTTTCCCCTGTTGTGAAGCATTCCTCCATTAGAATTTTGTTGGCCTTGGTAGCACAGTTGAATTTGGAGCTTGCTCAACTTGATGTTAAGACGGCTTTCTTGCATGGTGAGTTAGAAGAGGAGATCTATATGACTCAGCCAGAAGGATACACAGATGCTGGTGGTAGAAATTGGGTTTGTAAGCTTAACAAATCGCTATATGGATTGAAGCAATCCCCGAGGCAGTGGTACAAGCGATTTGATAGCTTTATGAGAAGGCAGAAGTACACAAGAAGCAAATATGACAATTGTGTGTATTTGCAGAAGCTGCATGACGGATCTTTCATTTATCTACTCTTGTATGTTGATGATATGTTAATCGCTTCGAAGAGCCAAAATGAGATAGATAAGCTGAAGGCTCAGTTGAATCAAGAGTTCGAGATGAAAGATCTAGGTGAGGCCAAGAAGATTCTCGGCATGGAGATAAGTAGAGATAGACAGAGAGGCAAGCTTTGTATGAATCAGAAGCAATATCTGAAAAAGGTATTACAATGTTTTGGTGTAAATGAAAACACAAAACATGTAAGTACCCCACTTGCTTCTCATTTGAAACTTAGTGCTCAATTATCTCCGAAGACTGAAGATGAAAGAGAATATATGGCGAAAGTCCCATATGCTAATGCAGTTGGGAGTTTGATGTATGCGATGGTGTGTACGAGGCCTGACATTTCACAAGCTGTTGGAGTTGTGAGCAGGTATATGCATGATCCTGGAAAAGGACATTGGCAAGCTGTGAAATGGATTCTACGGTATCTTCGAAAAACCGTAGATGTTGGTTTAATTTTTGAACAGGATGAAGCACTTGGTCAGTTTGTAGTTGGATATGTTGATTCCGACTTTGCTGGTGATTTAGATAAACGTCGTTCAACTACGGGGTATCTGTTTACTCTTGCGAAAGCCCCAGTGAGTTGGAAGTCTACCTTACAGTCTACAGTAGCTGTGTCTACTACAGAGGCAGAATATATGGCAGTTACAGAAGCTGTTAAGGAGGCTATTTGGCTTAATGGATTATTGAAAGACTTGGGAGTTGTTCAAAGTCACATTAGTCTATATTGTGACAGTCAGAGTGCTATTCATTTAGCGAAAAATCAAGTCTATCATTCAAGAACCAAGCATATCGACGTAAGATATCACTTTGTGCGGGAAGTCTTTGAAAAAGGAAAAATTCTACTTCAGAAGATTCCGACAGCAGATAATCCCGCAGATATGATGACCAAGGTGGTAACAACAATCAAGTTTAATCATTGTTTGAACTTGATTAACATCCTGAGAATTTGAGCACCTTTAGGTGTATGGCGCTCGAGAGCGCATTTGGAGGCACTACAAAAGATAGCTTTATCGAATTTGGGGAGTTGAAGGAAGTATGTGAAGATGTGATTATCCTAATCAAATCTTCAAGGTGGAGATTGTTGAAAAGTCAACAAAGGTAGGAAGCAACTTGTTAAAAAGGTTGAGCAAGTTGCACCGAATGTTGAAAAGTTGAATGGGATAATTGCAATTTTGGTCCCTAATTTTTTAGGCCATTTGCAAGTTAGTCCCTGAACCTCAACTATAAATAGGCCTTTTCATTTTTCATTTCAACCATCCCAACCAATCTTTCTCTCTTAGTTTTCTCTCTTCTCCCATTTGAGAATTCTTAAGGAATTCTATTTGTTTGTAATATTTTGGAGATAGTAAAGTTATCATCTGGTGTTAGTGCCCGAGGACGTAGGTATAATTTACCGAACCTCGTTAAAACTCTTGTGTTCTTTTTTGTCCTATTTTTCTTTCAATATTTGAGGGTATAATAGTAGTATTTAATTGTGCTATTAAATTACTATAGAAGGGATATTCTGACTAAGGAAAGACTTGGTATTTAAGAGATCATTGTGATCCACCTCTCTTCCCTGGGAATTGAACTTTGTGTGATTTTTTAGTACAATAATTTACACGCTTCCGACCCTATTGGAACAACAAAGATATCGTGAAAGAGTTTCTCGAGCGTTCTAAAGAGTATCAAAGGTGAATTATCTTCTTACATTTGTGTATTGTCAAGTAAAATCTGACTTCGATTTGCCATTTTTATAACATTGATAAATGCTCACTGCCTTTGATGACACAGGCGAGTTCAAGAACAGAAACAACAAGGTCGGCTCTGGCGGCGCTGAGGAAAGGGTTATCTATAGTTGATGATTGCAGTTTTCGGAGACCATTCAGCACAGAAGAATGTGAAAGACAATACATATCAAGTTTTCTAGTAAAACAGCCATTTTATGATAAAAAGATCATACATTGATGAATCTTTGCATTGCATCATTTAAATTGTCTGATGAAAGAATTTGTAAATTTTTCTGCCGAGATGAAGGCAGGCTTTCAATATGTTATACTGTTATTTAATTAAAAATTTTGCCACAGCAAATGAAATCAAAATTCAGTTTCTTTCTCTACAAGAATAAACTTGTTTAAGGGTACTCCAATCTGAGTGAAGTAACTCATCTTTTACAAATACAGTTCTTTCTTTTGTACTTTGCATGCTTGAAATTTAGTTTCTTTATTTTTTCTTTAATTTAAAAAAATTAATTTTTTTTCCAATCTCAAAGTGATATGTTATCATACAATTCAGATCAAATTGAAAAAATCTGCGAAGTTTCATAGACTGGTGGGAGAAGTTAGAAAGTTAGCCCAAATAGAAAATCCCAGTTATGGATCTATGGGCATCAGACTGGTGGACTTCGTCCCAATTCGCTAACCTACAAAAGGTTATTTCATCAATTCTTAAATTTTTTTTAACTTTATTTTTGTCGTCGTCGTACTTACGTTTCTGGTTTGTCTCCTCTCATTATTAGCTGCTGTATGCCAAAGCCTCTGCAGCTTCTAAACTACCCTTCAAAAATGTCTCTTTTAGGCTCTCCTTTTTCACCACTTACTCCATCTTATTTCCTCGCCTCTATTTTCCTTCACTATCTCGTGTACCACACATCAAAACAAAGACAAGTTCTTTAACTTTCACCCTCTTTCTTAAACCCTTTGTGAAAACCTGAATTTTTCCCAAAGAGGATCTTGTTTTGAGGCTAAATATTGTATGCTTAGGTATAAAGGAAAGTACCCATTTTCCTTTATTCATTGGTGATTCTCTTGGTCCAGTGAGTCATAGCCGTATGTTGCTCCCTTTTGGTCCTTTCAAGCTTGGACTTTAGTCGTCATGGGGTTTTTCTCTTACTACCTGCAGATCTTCAAGGCTTAGCTTTTACTGAGTTCTGGTTAGTTTTTTCCCGCCTTATTTCCTTCTATTGTTTATTATTATTCCTTGAAAGTTCAACTGGAGGTTGATGGTGACCTCTTTGGGGTTAATGCAGTTAATCATTTGTTTATTTTGAAGGGAGCAAAGTCATTAATTTAGCAAATTTTCTGAGATGCCTAGTTCTTATTCTTCTGTGGTAGAAAAAGCATTTTTAAGATAATAGCTTATTGCCATATTGAAGCTGTTTACTGAATGAATGAATGTATGGTGGTTGTCTTTTTGGCAGCTAATGTACCATTTCGGAAGAACCCTTTGCCAGTTTCATTGGACATCTTTTAGCTATGTGAGTAAGTAGTGAAGCAAATTGTGTATTGTCTATCAAAATTTCTGGAAATGGTCATTGTTTCGAGTGTCAGGAGGAGTTTATTTCACAGGAGTGTGGTAATTGTGTGGTTCAATATTTCTTGAAGGATTCCACCAGTGAATCTGTCTGTGCAGTTATCGGTTCTCAAAGGAGTGTTAGGTATATGTTTTATGTTGTTGCTGAGGAGTTTGTGAGGGTATATGCGGCTGAGAATTCAAATCATGCTGGTTTCAAATGGAGGTCGAGGAGGGAGGAGGTTGTAGATTGGCTTACATCCATGATCTAGTATGTAATTGAACCTTTTGGTGTTTGAATTCTGTCATTTCCATGGAATCAAAGATAATAAATCGCAATAGCATGCATGGATCTCAATGTACTTATAAAAATAATCCCATAGCAAAGCAGTTTAGATTTCGGAACTGAACTAAAACTATGCTTATCAAGGATCAGAAAAGCTTAACAATTAAGCTTTGCATCTTCAGTTGTCTTTTATATAAGAGTTCAATAATACATCTAGGTCTTGTATGAGTTATGTCTGCTAGTTATCACATGCTTGTAAGGTGTAATTGATCCCATTGTTCATACATTTCCCCCTCAAATTTATAATCCCTACGAGTCATTTTTAGTGTTGTAGAAAATGTTATTATTGATTATTGTTAACTGGTCTTGTTGTTCTTACCATTTTTTATTGAAGCGACAAACTCAGTGGAGTCGTTGATCTTTGGAATTCATGTTTCCTTCTGAAATTTACATTTTTTAAATAAAACTCAGTGACAGAGTCACTGAAACATGGCATGCTGCTAGCTTTGCGTTTCCTGATTGTGCAATGATCGAGATTAGTGCTCTGAAAGCTCAAGCACTGGATAATATGGTATGTTATCTTGATTTTCTACTAGTTCAGTTCCTTACTCTTTCTTTGGCCTTTTCTGACACTGATTTATATGTTGCATATTACAGGGCTATCTTTTGAGGAACTTGACTGAACAAAGTTCCGATATTGTGTGAGCAGGCACTGCATGGACATGTGGTAAAAGGCTCAAACATTTCCCAGATTTTTGCCTCAATGGGACCACAGTAGCAGTAAGCATTGACATCTAAGAAAAAGAATGATGGTATGGATTTTGGATGCTGTACTTCATCATCTGTTTTTTCTGACTGTAATGTCCACTGACATATTTTCCTGATGTTTAGGTTCAATCTTTTATCTTCATGATCTCTAAAGGAGAGAATCACTATCTTACTTACTTGGAGGACACGTAGGAAGACAAGCGCGGGCAGATCTGGTGATGGAGGTTATTAATTTTCATTCAGTTGCCTTATGTTTCTTCAAAGTTTAAAATTTAGGCCATTAATTCAAATTATGTTTATTGAACTGAATTAATTAGTGGGAAAATAATATGGATATCATCACTTGATTGTATAGATAACACTATAATGATGCAATTCGGTTCGCTTTTGTTTTCAATGTTGTTGGTTTTTCTGCTTGTTGAGTGTGTGCTTGGCTTGGCTTTGGCTCTTGGCTTTGCATTGTGACTTTTTTATTTGGCTGAGTTATAATCCTTTACTTTTCAAAAATAAAAAATACATGTCCTCTTTTTTAATTTTTTCCAAATTTAATCTAGAACCAACTTTGGGTAAAGATTAAATAACTGGAAAATTGATGTAACAAAATCTCTCTCCTAGAAGTTTCCTGTTGATATATATATTCTTTTTCCTTTTTCTTGTTTGAATTTAAAGCCTATGGATGAATTAGAAATGCAATTTCCCCGGTAGTTTTCTTGCAAGTAATAGGAAATGACATAGGAAAATATGTTTGTTAGATAGTATTGTTCAACATATATAGGATACACATGTTTTCTATAATGCAATTTCCCCAGCATTCATGTTTTTGTTTTCCCTCAAGTAAACGTAGTCAATACTGCAAATGGTGTGGAAGTATTTTTTATTTGTGGCGCAAATGTCCAAAATTTCCACATTGCTTGTAAATTAAGTTTGGGAGAGAGAGATAGGAGGAAGCAACAGCAAGTGTGAAGTCAATAGACAATTGATAGTCTTAGTCTTGGTCTTTTTTTTGTCGAGTTAAAGTGTAGTCAATAGACAACTGATGGTCTTAGTCTTTGTTTGTGGAGTTAAAAGTATAGTCAATAGGCAATGGATAGTCTTAGTCTTAAGTCTTTTTTTGTCGAGTTAAAGTGTAGTCAATAGACAAGTGATAGTCTTAGTCTTTGTTTGTAGAGTTAAAAGTATAGTCAATAGACAATTGATAGTCTTCGTCTTAGTCTTTTTTTGTGGAGTTAAAGTATAGTCAATAGACAATTGATAGTTAAATCTGTAGTAGTCTTCTTCCTCTTTATTCTTTTGTGTGGAAAATAATTTGAGACCAAACTTGACGTGTTATAAGGAAGAAGTAGTTGTTGATCACTAACAACATGATGATTGTGGAAATACAAAAATTCTCATATATGTGTTGAATTCTGCATAATGTAAATGTTCCGCATTGCATGTGAATTCTGCAATAGACCAAACTTTACGTGTTATAGTCCTTTAAATTGAGTTAATGAAAAGTAACCATTCTTATCAAAATTAGTTATACTCTTAATTTATAACAAAGGAAAGAGTAATTTGAGTTTAACTCAAAGGTTAATATGTCATCAATTGGCGATGGGGTGGCGCTACCATGTCAACAATTATTGGTCATGTGGCATTGTCATGTCAACAAACAATGTTGGTGTGGTATCTGTTAACAACTACGTAGGTGTTGTCATTAGCTACTAAGGGTCAACATCAGCCTAGTAGGTGCTAGTTTTGTTAGTATTTTTCATTATTATTTTTGGATGATTTAACAAACCATATAAATTTCAAGACTAAAAGAGATAAAAAAAGGAAAAGTTAAAATAACTTTTTGTTTGTAAAATTAAAAAATACCAAATAAATCATTACGTCTTTTTAATTTTAATTTTATACTTGATTAAAAGAGAAATAATTAACGAATGAAAAATAACTATTCCCAAATAAATTTATCATAATTTATAACAAATGAGATTTTAGGTTTGAGTTATGAAATTATATATATATATATATAAGTATACATGTTTTTACGGAATCAGTGGATTAAATTTCCAACAATTTTCTTCCTCAAACGTAGCTGAATAGAGCACAATTTTGCTCTTTTGTGTGGAAAAGAATATCCACATTAATTAGCTTTGGTTGACAGGCAAGTGAATAGACACACACATTCTTTACATGTTCAAATGAAATACAAGATTTTGCTAAAAGAAAAGAATTCAGTTTTAAGAATGAAAAATATATGGAAAAAAGAAGACTTAAGTGGTTGTTGATGCTGGTGAAAAATACAAAAATTTTGAAAATCTAATATCCATAGCTTTTCAGCGTAAAAGAAAAGAAAGACTGTAACACCAATGTTGTGGTATTATTTGTTGCCTATAAATACCATTCCTATCCTTCATCTTCCTCTACAAACATAACATGGCCTCCTATCTCTTTCTCTGCCTATTAGTCTTCTTTCCCCATCTTTATGCTTCTTTTTCTTCTTCAGGATCTCACTCCTGCTCTTCGCTAATCCAGTTCAAGAATTCTTTTTCCATCACTCAGACAGATGCTGCTTCTTTTGATTGCGATGATCAATCTTATCCCAAGACAGATTCATGGAAGGAGGGTACAGATTGCTGCTCATGGGATGGGGTCACTTGTGACCACCTAAATGCTCATGTTATTGCCCTTGACTTGAGCTGCAGTTGGCTATATGGCAACTTCCCTTCCAATACCACTCTCTTCCTTCTTCCTCACCTTCAAAAACTCAACCTTGCCTACAATGATTTTAATCTTTCCAAAATTCCATCCGAGTTCGGTCAGTTTACAAGCCTATTCTACTTCAACCTTTCCCATACAGGGTTTGCAGGAGAAGTCCCATCCCAAGTCTCCCACCTGTCAAAATTGGTTTCACTTGATCTTTCTGGGATTGAGGAACAATTAACAATTGACAAATATGCTCTGGAGGGACTTGTTCACAACCTAACCGAGGTCAGACATCTGTTTTTGGATGAAATCAACATGTCTTCTGTTAATGCTCATGTCTTCATGAATCTATCCTCTTCTCTAAGGTCTCTCAGTCTTGGTGGTTGTGATTTGCAAGGAAAATTCCCAAAAAACATTTTTGATTTGCCAAACCTCAATCTCCTCAACTTGCGAAACAACCAAAACCTCAATCTTGATCCTTTGAAGTTCAATCGGAGCAGCAATCTTGAACATTTGGATCTGTCGTGGATGTCCTTCTCTACAGAATTCATTGATTCAGTTGATAATCTACAGGCCTTAAAGTACTTACGTCTATCAGGAAATTCTTTCATTCAAGGATTGTCTGTCTCAATCACAAATTTATCATCTTTGGAGCAATTGATAATTTTAGGCGCAAATTTTTTTGGAGGATTGCCTGACTCGGTGGGGAATCTTGTGTCCTTGAAGTTTTTAGGTATCTCCAAGTCCAACTTATCAGGACTGATTCCAAAATCACTGGGGAACCTCTTGCAACTCACTCGTTTAGACTTGTCGTGGAACCAATTGAGTGGACAAATTCCAAGATCATTGGGAAACCTCTTGCAACTCACTCATTTACACTTGTCGCAGAACCAATTGAGTGGACAAATTCCATTGTCATTGGGGAACCTCCTGCAACTCACTTCTTTAGACTTCTCGCAGAACCAACTGAGTGGACAAATTCCATTGTCAATTCTAAACCTAACGCAGCTGGAATTCTTGGAAATATCTAATAATTCATTAGAAGGTTCCATTCCAGATGAGGTAACCGCTTTTCCTAATCTAATACATTTAGACTTATCTGACAATTTACTCAATGGAACACTTCCGTCATGGTTGTATACTGCTCCCTCCTTAGAGGGTATGGATCTCTCTCAAAATCAATTCAGTGGGCATATCAAAGAATTCCAATCCAAATCACTAGAATATTTATATCTAGGAAATAATAAACTCCAAGGTCCTCTTCCATCTTCAAAATTCCAACTTCTCAATCTTAGCTGGCTCGATTTATCCTCAAATAATCTTAGTGGTGTCATAGAGTTTCGCATGTTCTCAAACCTTCCAAATCTACATCATCTCGACCTTTCATATAACAGCCTATCCTTAACATCTAATAGCTTATTTTTGTCATCTTGCAATCTTAGTGAATTCCCCCAATTTTTAAAAGGGCTTAAAAGTTTGGAATGGTTAGACCTCTCTTGCAACAAAATTGAAGGCAAGATTCCACAGTGGATGCAAGAGGTGGGGAATGGCTCTTTAACTTACTTAAATGTATCTCACAACTCTTTGACAGAAGTTGAGCACTTTCCATGGAAGTATATTGAAGTTCTTGACTTAAGCTCCAATTTGATCCGTGGAAATCTTCCGATTCCAGCTTCGACCATCAATGTCTTTTTGATCTCAAATAATAGTTTGAATGGAGTGGTCTCTTCTTTAATATGCAATGCCACTTATCTGCAAATTCTTGATTTGTCCCACAATTACTTGAGTGGAACAATTCCGCAATGTTTTGGAAATTTGAGCAACAGCCTTGAATTCTTGAATCTGAAGAAGAACAAGTTTTATGGGACGATTCCTCCAACATTTGCAAAGGGATGCCAACTGAGTAATCTCAACTTAAATGGAAATTTGTTAGAAGGGCCTTTGACACCATCCATCCTTAATTGTAGAGGTCTGGAAGTGCTAGATCTTGGTAACAACAAGATCAATGATACATTTCCTCATTGGTTGGGAAGTCTTCCACAGCTACAAGTTCTTGTATTGAAGTCAAATCATATGCATGGTTCCTTATGTGTCAATAGCTCCAAGTCTAGCCCTTTTTTCTCTAAAATCCAAATTTTTGATCTCTCAAGTAATTGTTTTTCTGGGCCCCTACCAGTGAGATACATCAACAGCTTCAAGGCTATCATAAATCCAGAGAAGATTGGGAGTACAATGTCGTACATGGGGGTATATGCTGAGAGAGCTAGTGGCTTCTATACCTATTCCATTGGAATTGTTATGAAAGGACAAGATAGGGAATTGGTGAAAATTTTCACCATGTGGATGATCCTTGATCTATCAAACAATCAGTTTGAAGGGGGTATTCCAAAGGTTATTGGGAAACTTAACTTACTGAAAGGGCTCAACCTTTCTCATAATAACCTTAATGGTGGTATCCCCACCTCAATAGGGAATTTGACAAGTCTTGAATGGTTGGACCTATCTTCAAACAGGTTGTCTGGGACGATTCCAAATAGACTGGCAGATCTGCCATTTCTTTCGTCCTTAAATGTTTCTGAAAATCAACTCCATGGTCAGATTCCTCAAGGCAAACAATTCAACACATTTGGAAATGATTCATATGAAGGGAATAAGGGACTGTGTGGGTTTCCGGTCTCGAAAGGTTGCAACATCATTGAGCCAGCACCTCCAAATGTGCTTGAAAAAGATGGCTCAAAATCAAACATTGCTTTTGGTTGGAAAGTGGTGTTGATAGGTTATGGATGCGGAGTGGTGTTCGGAATGTCCATGGGATATGTTGTTTTCCAAACTGGTAAGCCGAAATGGTTGGTGAATTTGGTTGAAAACCAACAAGAGGCGAGGGGAAGAAGAAAGTCAAAGAAAGGCAATCGAAGCAATAGACGAAGAAGGATCTAATTACTGCAAATGATGTTCAAGAATTAGTGTTGTATTTTCATAATTTCTTGTTCTGTAGACCGTTTTGCCTATGGTGACGGGTTGCATCGGTGTGTCTCTGTCTTTATTATTGTACCAATTCCTCTGTCTTTGATTGCATTTCGTACTATCTGTAATGGTTTGTTTGAGTGTAACATTTTGTATGGTGGTGTTGTTTATGTCTTCTTTCATGACTTTCAATTTAGTCTCGATAATCATTGCTACTGCACAGTAAAGGAGAAAGGAGAACAAAATGGTTCAATGATCTGTGTTGTATTTTCATAATTTTTTTACAAGTTAGCAGTAAAAGGTTTGGTTATATGGAGAAAGTAATAATATATAGCAGAGTTGAAGGAATGATATAATGAATTGAAACATGGAACAATGCAGAGTGTAAAAGGGTACATATAGGTTGCTTTAATTGCTAAAATGGAAATAGTAATATTCACTCCAATTTAACCAAAATTAATCATATTCCAAATTGAACTTATCAGAATTCCAAGGTAACAAAACTGATTTATATAATATACAGAAATTAAGACATGTTTTCTTTTCTTTTACTAAATTTAATTTAGAGCCAACTTTGTGTAAAGACTTGGGAAATTGAATTAGCAAAATTTCTTTCCATGTAGTTTTTTCTCCTATTTCTTGTCTGAATTTAAAGCAATACAAAATTTTGTGGCAAGTAATAGAAAATGACAGTCAATTCATTCCAAGCAATACAAAATTTGCAGTGGAATTCATATCTTTTAGGTAGCTTCATTGAAATTTTAGGGGTGTTTAGAAATCAATAGTAATTAAATTTTGATGTAATTACATATTTATGACATATTTGCTTAACCATTATAATTTATATATTTTTGTTAATTAAGAGTTTACACTTTTTAATTTTTAAGGAAATAATTGAAAATTAGAAGAATTACGTGAATAATTAACATTAATTATTTTCAAAATTTATTATGAGAGGTTATAATCACTACCTAATAATTACAATTTCTTGCAATTATTTGTACCACCTTAAATATAATCAATTTTGATATTTATATCAAGACGTGTTTTTTTACCGCTTAATTTATTAACAGTAAAAGTTGGATAATATAATTTGATGAAATTAAGTTCATGACTTGTATAAAATTTGTGCTAAATTAATTAATTAAAAAGTTAAATTTCTAAAAATAACCTCTAATCTTAAATTCTAATTTCATAATTATTTTATTTCATGATTTCAAATAATTCAATCATTTAATTTTATATATGTTTCAAGATGACCAACCTTCAGTATTCGTGAAACCAACCACAAAATTAAGGTGTCATGCTCAAATTTCATTTTGTTGTCAAGTCCACATTTCCCAGTCAGGAGGAAAACAAATTAAATGAAATCATTAATCAAGATAGCTACATGGCATTAACAGAGTAGTTATTTTTAATTTTTAAGGAAATAATTGAAAATTAGAATTACGTGAATAATTAACATTAATTATTTTCAAAATTTATTATGAGAGGTTATGGAGAGGACTTTACATAAAAGGAAATGAGCTTGATGTGTGTCCATATAGAATGATGCCTCTATTACTTAATTATGATGGTGGTAGATATATAATGAGTTTTATTGAAATGTGATAGGTGGTATCTTGAAATATCGCCATATTTTAAAATATACTTATAGAGGTATAATAATTTTTCCCTAATTGATGGAAATTTATAAAGTGATCCTCTTGAAAATAAATAAGTTTATGTTCTTGTAGTATGGTGAGCACGTAATGCATTTAGTTTTGATGATTAAATTTGAGGAGGCAAGTTGGAGAGACAAACGTTAATAATTGAGATTGAGAAGATAAATTGAAGAATCGAGCTAAACGAGGCAAATCTTTGAAATGATTTTGGCTTTTATAGGCTTGGCGATCCCTATATGGCAAATGACAATTTTGGTTTGGCGAAATAAAATGCTGAATTTGGTATAGTTGACCTAAACAAGTGAATAAGACACCTTAAAGGTGAATTATAGAATATGATTATGTTGTTAATAGTAAAGAGATAACTGCTGCTCCCTACACAAGTGAGATAAGTCGAAGGCTTCCTTGGATCTTAAATTGGCATCCCTATTGGGTCTTTAGGTAGGACATTGTCCAATACTCTATTCAAACACCTTTTCAGCATAGATAAATTGTCACTTTTAGTGGCTCTTCACAACATCTATGGTGTGAACATTATTATCAACCTTCCCGAAAGTATAACTTAATTATTATAACAAATATCATTAATTTAAACTCACATAATTAAAATAAAATAATTAATATCTAAATTAATCTCTTGTTGTGGACCTTGCTTTCTGAAGAGGATAAATGAAAGTGTGGGATCTTGTGAATTTTTGTATTGGACTTGGGAAAAGTGAAAGTCTTTTAAAAGTGGATTCTTTCATGAATCTTTTTCTCCTTTCAAGTTTGGTTTGGTAAAAGGCTTGAAAATCTTAATTTAATTATGCAATTGATTCACAAATTTATTTTAGTTATTTATTATAAGGTAAACTACACCTCAAGTACTAATCTATTAGAAAATTTATGTTCTGGTCACTTAACTTTAGAATATTATAAAATTCATATCTTTTAGGTAGCTTCATTGAGGGTATAAATAAGTTAGAATTTGCAGTCTTAATTTGTGTGGAATTGATATGAATGTAGTGGATGCTGCAAATTGTTGTTGATTTGTGTGGAATGACTGGACATTCTTCTGCAATTGTTAGAAATTGGTGTTGTTATTATGGACTATGGAGTTCAAAGGTCAATATTTGATGCTTGCAGATTTGACGTGGAATGTAGATGAAGTACTGAAGGCTGTTTTAACTTTTGTCTTATAATGTGACCAATATTATTTTAGCTGTTGCTTGTGAAATGTTGAAATAGTAAGTTTATATTCCTTGATTAATAAAAAGTGAGATGGAGATAGTCAAAATTTAATTGGTGGATCACATGTCCTGTATTTTGTCAAGTTAAAGGGAGTGAATAGAGCGCCGTTTTCTTCTGCGTGGAAAATAAGTTGGCATTATGACAAATTCCACATTCATACATGTAAAGGAAGCAAGACCAAGTCAATATACTTTGTAATCTCATCAATTCTTCTTCTTTCTTTAGGGAGTTCAAATGAAATACAAATTTTTGGTAAATCAACTCTTCATTTTTATGGATAAAAATTATATGGTAAAAAGGAAGTGGTGTTAATAATAATAATAATAATAATAATAAAAGATTAACAATAGAACACTAATAAAGCAATGTAGTCTATGATCTGCACAATATATTACTACAAATGTACTGTACAGAATATTGAAAGAAAACTAATAAAGAAGTTCGAAATTTTAACAATGTTCCGCAAATTATGTTTATGATCTGCTGTAAATTGATATGTTAAATTAGGCTCTCCATCACACTTAAAAGCTTATTTTCAAGCAATTTAGATATCTTTGTTGTTTTTTTATTTAGTTTTTGTTCTTTATATTAATAAATGATTAGTGTGCATTTTGATACTATTTTGAGACCTGAGATGGCCAAATGGCACCCGGGGAATCTGATGAGGCTCGTGAGTGATGCAGATGGCTCAGAAGGAGCGAAAGTGTCACCTAGAAAGAGGGTATCGCATATCAAAGCATGAAAGTCGTAATACCCATAACAATGTTAAAAACAAGGAAAATTGAGCCATCAATAGTGTTATCGTGATACTGGTTATAAGGTATCGTGATACTGGTTATAAGGTATCGCGATACCCAAAACTCCCAAGGATCCCCAAGACTGTTGTAGATATCATGATACCAAACTTTGGGTATCACAATACCATTGATGAGAGGAGACAAAATATAACTGTAGGGTTAATCCTTTTCCAACATGTCCCCTAACCAAAATTAGACGATCAAGGACAATTTGATCACTATTTTCGGATCTGTAATTTGCTAGAAAGGGGAAAAAATTGGCTGAACAAAAGGCACACTTAACATTTCATGGTTTTCAATTTTTCTCTTTATTTGAAAACAAATGGAATTTAATTTGAAAATTTTAAGATTTTTTTAAATAATAAAAATTTGCATTAGTTTAAAAAATTTTAGTTTTAATTTTAGGATATCTTTAGATTTATACATATTTAATTATTTTTATATTTTTTAGATTTAAATGAAGTTGCATATGTATGCACATTAGCAAAGTTAATAGATATTAATTTTTTCATCTGATAAACAATGTAAGTTTAAGGGTTATTTGATAAATAATGTAGGTTTAAGGGCTAAAAAAGATGAAAAATTAAATTAAGGGCTAAAATAACTTTTTTTTCATTATAAAGCTAAGAGTGAAATGAGTTTTTGGGAAAATTATTCAACATACATGCCTTCAATTTTATGCAATAAAATAAATGAATATAGGCCACACATGCTTTGAATTTTTAAGTAGTGCACAATTTTGTTCTTTTGTGTGCAAATTTCTACATTGCTTGACAGCCATTCATACTAAGGGTACGTTTGGTTCACTGTAATAGAATAGAGTTGTAATCAGTAATTCAATTGTTTGTTTGAATGGAATGGAATAGAACTGTAATAGTATTCTTGTGTTTGGTTGAATAGAATGATGTTGTAACAGCATAAGGAAAAAAACTAAAATGACTAGAATACCCTTAGCAGATTTTTTTAGGTAGATGATTATTGTTATTAAATTTTAATAAGATTATTATTAAAAATAATTTAATAAAAATAATAAATAATGTAACAAAATAATAATTATTAAATATAATTTAATAAAATTCTTAACATAATTACTATTATATGAATTTACTAAAATCATAATATATAATACTATAAAAATAATATATAATCTACATTATTATTTTTAAACTGCAATACATAGTTAATGTGTTAAAATATCATTAGTAAAACAAATAATTTAATTATTCTACAATGAAATATTAGATATTAGAAGTGATAAATAACTTAAGTATAGTCAATCTGTAGCAGTCTCCTTCCTCTTTATTCTTTTGTCTGGAAAAGTATTTGGGGCCAATCTTGACGTGTTATAAGGAATAAGACTTTGTAATCTCATGAATGTTAATAATTTTACCTCTTTGGTAAAAAAAAAAGTAATCAATTTTATGAATGAAAAATATATGGTACAAAGAAGTAGTTGTTGATCACGAACAACATGATGATTGTGGAAATACAAAAATTCCAATATATGTGTCGAATTCTGCATAATGTAAATGTCCCGCATTGCATGTGAATTCTGCAATAGACCAAACTTTACTTGTTGTAACCCTTTAAACTGAGTTAATGAAAAGTAATCTTTCTTATCAAAATTAGTTATACTCTTAATTTATAACAAAGGAAAGAGCAATTTGAGTTTAACTCAAAGGTTAATATGTCACCAATGGGCGATAGCGTGTCACTACCATGTCGGTGATTATTGATCATATGGCATTGTCACGTCAACAAACAGTGTTAGTCTTTTTCATCATTTTTTTTGGGTGATTTAAAAGAGAGAAAAAAAAATGAAAAGCTAAAATGACTTTTTGTTTGTAAAGTTAAAAAATGACAAATAAATCATTATGTCTTTTTAGTTTTAATTTTTTACTCGATTAAAAGAGAAATAATTAGCGAATGAAAAATAGCAATTCCAAAGAAATTTATCAGAATTTATAACAAATGAGATTTTAGATTTGAATTATGAGGTTATATAAGTATACACATTTTTTATGGAATCAGTGGATTAAATTTCCCAGCAATCTTCTTCCTCAAACATAATGAATAGAGCACAATTTTGTTCTTTTGGGTGGAAAAGAATTTCCACATTAATTAGCTTTGGTTGATAGGCAAGTGAATACATACACACATTCTTTACGTGTTATAGAGAAGAACGCTAAATCAATCTACTTTGTAATCTCATTAATCTTAAATTTTTTAGTTGTTTAGGGAGACCAAATTATATACAAGATTTTGCGAAAAGAAAGCATCCAATTTTAAGAATGAAAAATATATGGTAAAAAGAAGACTAAGTGGTTGTTGATGATTGTGAAAAATACAAAAATTTTGAAAATCTAACGTTCATAGCTTCTCAATGTAAAAGAAAAAAAAGACTGTAACACTGCGGTATTATTTGTTGCCTGTAAATACCATTCCTATCCTTCATCTTCCTCTACAGACATAACATGGCCCCCTATCTCTTCCTCTGCCTATTCCTCTTCTTTCCCCATCTTTATGCTTCTTTTTCTTCTTCTGGATCTCACTCCTGCTCTTCACTAATCCAGTTTAAGGACTCTTTTTCCATAACAGAGGATGCTTCTTATTGCAATGGGATTGCTGGGCTTAAATCTTATCCCAAGACAAATTCATGGAAGGAGGGTACAGATTGCTGCTCATGGGATGGGGTCACTTGTGACCACCTAAATGCTCATGTTATTGCCCTTGACTTGAGCTGCAGTTGGCTATATGGCAACTTCCCTTCCAATTCCACTCTCTTCCTTCTTCCTCACCTTCAAAAACTCAACCTTGCCTACAATGAGTTTAATCTTTCCGAAATTCCATCCGAGTTAGGTCGGTTTACAAGCCTACTCTACCTCGACCTTTCCAGTACAGGGTTTGTAGGAGACAAACATGCTCTGGAGGGACTTGTTCAAAACCTAACCGAGGTCAGACATCTGTTTTTGGATGGAATGGAGATGGCTTCTGTTAATGCTCATGTCTTCATGAATCTATCCTCTTCTCTAAGGTCTCTCAGTCTTGCTGGTTGTGATTTGCAAGGAAAATTCCCAAAAAACATTTTTGATTTGCCAAACCTCAATCTCCTCAACTTGGGAGACAACCAAAACCTCAATCTTGATCCTTTGAAGTTGAATCGGAGCAGCAATCTTGAACATTTGGATCTGTCATGGACGTCCTTCTCTACAGAATTCATTGATTCAGTTGATAATCTACAGGCCTTAAAGTACTTAGATCTATCAGGAAATTCTTTCTTTCAAGGATTGTCTGTCTCAATCACAAATTTATCATGTTTGGAGCAATTGATAATTTCAGGCGCAAATTTTTTTGGAGGATTGCCAGACTCGGTGGGTAATCTTGTGTCCTTGAAGTTTTTAGATCTCTCCTATTCCAACTTATCAGGACCGGTTCCAAAATCACTGGGGAATCTCTTGCAACTCACTCATTTAGACTTATCCGGGAACCAGTTGAGTGGACAAATTCCAAGATCATTGGGGAACCTCTTGCAACTCACTTATTTAGGCTTGTGGCAAAACCAATTGAGTGGACAAATTCCAAGATCATTGGGGAACCTCTTGCAACTCACTTATTTAGGCTTGTGGCAGAACCAATTGAATGGACAAATTCCATTGTCAATTCTAAACCTAACGCAGCTGGAATACTTGAGAATAGCTGAAAATGCATTAAAAGGTTCTATTCCAGATGAGGTAACCGCTTTTCCTAATCTAATATCTTTAGACTTAACTAACAATTTACTCAGTGGAGCACTTCCATCATGGTTGTATACTTCTCCCTCCTTAAAGGATATAAAACTCTCTCAAAATCAATTCAGTGGGCATATCAAGGAATTCCAATCCAAATCACTAGAATTGATAGAGTTACAGAATAATAAACTCCAAGGTCCTCTTCCATCTTCAATATTCCAATTTCTCAATCTTACCAAGCTCAATTTATCCTCAAATAATCTTACTGGTGTCATAGCGTTTAGCATGTTCTCAAACCTTCCAAATCTCGAATATCTTGACCTTTCATATAACAGCCTATCCTTAACATCTAATACTACTTCTTCTGTTAATCTTACAAGCTTATTTTTGTCATCTTGCAATCTTAGTGAATTCCCCCAATTTTTAAAAGGGCTTAAAGTTTGAAAAGCTTGGACCTCTCTTACAACAGAATTGAAGGCAAGATTCCACGGTGGATGCAAGAGGTGGGGAATGACTCTTTGACTTACTTAAACGTATCTCACAACTCTTTGACAGAAGTTGAGCACTTTCCATGGAAGAATATTGAAGTTCTTGACTTAAGCTCCAATTTGATCAGTGGAAATCTTCCGATTCCAGCTTCGACCATCAATGTCTTTTTGATCTCTAATAATAGTTTCAATGGAGAGGTCTCTTCTTTAATATGCAATGCCGCTTTTCTTGAAATTCTTGATTTGTCCCACAATAACTTGAGTGGAACAATTCTACAATGTTTTGGAAATTTGAGCAACAGCCTTCTATTCTTGAATCTGAAGAAGAATAAGTTCTATGGGACGATTCCTCCAACATTTGCAATGGGATGCCAATTGAGTAATTTCAACTTAAATGGAAATCTGTTAGAAGGGCCTTTGAAACCATCCATCCTTAATTGTAATGGTCTGGAAGTACTAGATCTTGGTAACAACAAGATCAATGATACATTTCCTCATTGGTTGGGAAGTCTTCCACAGCTACAAGTTCTTGTATTGAAGTCAAATCAATTGCATGGTTCCTTATGTGTCAATAGCTCCAAGTCTATCCCTTTTTTCTCTAAAATCCAAATTTTTGATCTCTCAAGTAATTATTTTTCTGGACCCCTACCAGTGAGATACATCAACAGCTTCAAGGCTATCATAAATGTAGAGAAGATTGGTAGTACAGTGTCGTACATGGGGGTGAATGATGATGGAGGTGACTTCTATACCTATTCCATTGGAATTGTTATGAAAGGACAAGATAGGGAATTGGTGAAAATTTTCACCATGTGGATGATCGTTGATCTATCAAACAATCAGTTTGAAGGGGGTATTCCAAAGGTTATTGGGAAGCTTAACTTACTGAAAGGGCTCAACGTTTCTCATAATAACCTTAATGGTAATATCCCCACCTCAATAGGGAATTTGACAAGTCTTGAATGGTTGGACCTATCTTCAAACAGGTTGTCTGGGACGATTCCGAATAGATTGGCAGATCTGCCATTTCTTTCGTCCTTAAATGTTTCTGAAAATCAACTCCATGGTCAGATTCCTCAAGGCAAACAATTCAACACATTTGGAAATGATTCATATGAAGGAAATAAGGGACTGTGTGGGTTTCCGGTCTCGAAAGGTTGCAACATCATTGAGCCAGCACCTCCAAATGTGCTTGAAAAAGATGGCTCAAAATCAAACATTGCTTTTGGTTGGAAAGTGGTGTTGATAGGTTATGGATGCGGAGTAGTGTTCGGAATGTTTGTGGGATATTTTGTTTTCCAAACTGGAAAGCCGAAATGGTTGGTGAATTTGGTTGAAAACCAACATGAGAGGAGGCGAAGAAGAAAGTCAAAGGAAGGCAATCGCAGCAGTAGATGAAGAAGGATCTAATTACTGCAAATGATGTTCAAGAATTAGTGCTGTATTTTCATAATTTCTTGTTTGTAGACCGTTTTGCCTATGGTGAAGGGTTGCATTGGTATGTGTCTGTCTTTATTATTATACCAATTCCTCTGTCTTTCATTGCATTTCGTACTATCTGTAATGGTTTGTTTGAATGTGACATTTTGTATGGTGGTGTTGTTTATGTCTTCTTTCATGGATTTCAATTTAGTCTCAATAATCATTTCAATTTATTTGATTGGCCGATTCAACCCATTCATAAATTAACCAATTTAATCTTTTATTCTAAATTGATACCATAATCAATTTCTCATCCACTTAGATAGTAAGCATCTAAAATATAAAACCTAGACTAGTGGGGTTATGCTTTTCTATTTTTAATCTAAAAGTAATTTAGCATAGGATGCATGCAATTATTAGGATGGAAGAATTTGGACTTGACCCATAATGCGACTGTTTCTTTACAATATATAATTATTACTAAAATTGATTTTGGGGGACCTTATCACCACCACCACACACCCCCTGACTCATAAAATCACTGTTAATAGTGTGGCTAAGTGCATTTAGACAAAAAAAAAAAAATGGGCATATCCTTAGCTTATAGTGCTTACAAACATTCATATGCATCATTTGAATCCCAACCTTAACTTCATTTATTTATATTACTTGCATGATTGATATGATATATATTGGCATGCATTAATTAATTGGATTCTTCTACAATCCATTATAAATATATATACCATAATGACTCATTTAACTTTTTAATTTATAAAAAAATTACTTATTTAATTTTCTTCACTTTTAACTTTTGAACTTGTATTGTTATCTTGCTCAACAAAATGTCTGTAGGAACTAAGAAAACAGAATGAGAAATTTTGACAGAAACTTAAGCATAAAGCATTGTTATCTTGCTCAACAAACAAAACAAAAACAGCAAGAGCTTCGTGAATAGAAATGCTTAGGTAAAGACCAAATGAAGAAGAATTTTCTGAAAGATTTCTTTACATTTGAATGAAGGCACAATTGCATTACATATACCAAGCAATCAGCTGGTCAAAAATAAGAAAATGTTACCTAAACACATACCTAACTCCACTAAGTGGCTTACTAACTTGATAAACATTGCTTGTACACTTGGTAAAGCTGATTTATCAATCTATCAGCACCTAATTACATCAAGCATATCAACAACTTAGTTCATATCTAACTAAGTAATAAAATATCTATTTGAAAGTAACAAAACAGCAGCATAAGCTTCAGCTACAACTTGCATGGCTCGGACAGCTTGGTCTGCTTCTTGGTCTGCATGCAAGCCAACTTCAACAATGTCTCAATTTTTCATAATTTCTTTTACAATTTTGCAGTAAAAGGTTTGGTTACCTGGAGACGGTAATAATATTTAGCAGAGTTGGAGGAATGATGTAATGAATGGAAACATGGAACAATGCAGACTGTAAAAGGGTACATATAGGTAGCTTTAATTGGTGGATGTAAAGTCCTTATTTCCTCTAGTTAAGCTTATTAATTGAATTGGTGATTCAAAGATGCATGAATTTCTAGCTGGCAGTCTGCCTGCCATCTCATTGGCAAACCTATATATAATGGGTGGTTTCTCTGCAAATTTGGATTGTTTGTGGTTGAGGACACATTTTGCAGCCATGTAAGTGTTATATGGAACTTAAAATTGAATTGAATTTTATTTGATTAACATAGCACTCGTAAAAGTGAGAATTTAATAAGACATTTGAAGAGTGTTATGTAATTTGCAACGTTAGAAAGCAATCAAATAATAAAAATTTGCATTAATTTAAAAAATTTTAGTTTTAATTGTAAGATATTTTATAGTTTTTAGATTTAAACGAAGTTGCATATTTATGCACGTTAGGAAAATTAATAGATATTAATTTTTTCATCTGATAAACAATGTAAGTTTAAGGTTATTGATAAACAACATAGGTTTAAAGGGCTAAAAAAGATGAAAAATTAAATTAAGGGTTAAAATAAATTTTTTTTTATAAAGCTAAGAGTGAAATGAGTTTTTGGGAAAATGAAAAAAAAGTGAAAATTATTGCGTTTATATTGTTGTTAATTTGTGTGGAATTATTGGAAATTCTTCTGCAATGCTTAGAAAATTTTAATATATGTTTTATTTTTAAAATTTTTAAAATTTAAAAATCAATTAATTGTTTATATGATATCGATATGTATGTCTCGTCAATAAAGTTAATAAATGTTAATTTTTTTTATCTATTTTAAGATGATTTGATAAATAATACAAATTTAAAAGCTCAAAGAGGCGAAAAATTAAATGCAAATTTAAAATCATTTTTTTAAAAATAAAATTGAAGGACCATATAAGTGATAATGTCAAATATTTTTTATAAAATTTGATCTAAAGAAGAAGATGTAGTTTACCGGATAGTTTTCTTGCAGTTAATAGAAAATGACATATTTAATGGCAACGGATTAAAGTTTTGTGGAAAATATGCTTCTTGGATAAAATTATTCAACATACATGCCTTGAATTTTATGCAATAAAATAAATGAACATAGGCCACACATGCTTTGAAATTTTAAGTAGTGCACAATTTTGTTCTTTTGTGTGCAAATTTCTACATTGCTTGACAGCCATTCATACTAAGGGTACGTTTGATTTACTGTAATGAAATAGAGCTATGTAATTGAATAAAGCTGTAATGGAATAAAACTATAATCTGTAATGGAATAGAGCGATTGAGCGGCTAGGGTTTTCGGCTGTTTAAAATGGCCTAATATTGGTGTTAATTTGAGTTTTATATTAATCGTGCAATGGCGCCGTATAAACCAACTTCAATGGCTCTAAAACGGCACCGTACTGGCCATGCCCGATGACCCGACCCAAACCAGGTTTCAGATCCGCGTGTTTTATAGCGCAAGGTGAATTTGCGCAAATGGTCCCCTTTTTTATAACTCATTCAAATTGATCATTTTATTTCAGTCAAATTTGGTCACGCATTTTATGTTTCATTCTAATTTGGTTCACGCAAAGACGCTGCGTTTTGAGGAAAGGGAATATTTCCCATTCGGCTCCCATGTTATTCGCACGTCATACTTTGACCCTTTATTTTATTTTGTTTTCGTTATTTTCCCTTTGATTATGTTTTAAATCTATTTTAATCCTTTAGTTCATTTTAATGTTTTATTTATTTATTTAAATGTATATTATTTCATTTTTAATATATTTAACTTTAAATCTAATTTAGTGATTGAGTTTAATATTTTTATCTTATTATTATTTTAAGTTTTATATGTATTATTATTTTAAATCTTTCATGAATTGATATTTCAAGTTTCATGTATTTTTTTAATTTTTTTACAAGATATTATTATTTTAAATTTATCATTAATATTATATAAATTTATCATGTATTACATTTTAGATTTATTATGTATTATTACTTTAAAATTCATTATGTATCATTACTTAAATTTATCATATTTTTCTATATTTTGTGTAAATTGGATATGATTTATGTATATTCTTTGATGTTTTTTATGTTATAATATATTTTTAAAATTCTCTTTTTATATATTTCTATGTATTAAAGATTTATATGAAAATATTTTTATATAATACTATTTTATATATATACATATAATTTATATTAAATTATTTTTATTCTATATATATTATTAATTTCATATTATTATAATTATTAACGTTAAGTTCTCTTTTAAATGTGTTCATATATTTTAGAAAAAAACCTATTATTGTATACATAGTTTATATTTTTAGGTCCTATTTAATTATACGCTTTGTTTATTTCAACATTTATATATATATATATATATATATATTATTTGTATACATTATTGTCTATATTAAGTTTTTATTTTATATTGTTAGTATTTGCATAATGTGGGATATGAGATTGTTTCTCTTATATGATGTATTGTATTGCTTACCCGTATTCATTGATTCCTTGTCGATCATTAGTGTATATTTTAGTTTACGAATTATCACTTTGCGTTGTACATTATTGTTCCATCGCATTTTATTCGTTTAAAAGGTTGCGTTTAATCAAAGTATTGCAATCGTTTTATTCAAAGGTTTTCAAAATAACGTAATACCCGGTATCCAAGATTTTCGAGAAGATTGTGCCCTAACTTTCTGGGCTCCAATTTTCCTCGTTGAATTTAAGTAACCGAGTATCCTTCTTTAATTAAAACGTAAAAATTTCAAATCAAAGCTTATCTCGGGAATTCGAAACGTTGTGTCCTAACTCATTGGATATGACCTTTCGATATCTCGAGACGAGGTTTTTTTAAAATAAAGGCAAACTTATATATCGTCTTTGGAACTTCGAGGAATTGTGCCCTAACTTACGAGGTTTCGATTTCCTCATTGAACCAAGGTGGTCAAACATTTTTAGTTTTCAAATACATAAAGTTTCAATAAAGGTTTTTAAAGGCTAGATTATGCTCGGGAATTTAAATAGTGCATCCTAACTTACGGGATACGGCATTTTTATTGGACATTTAAATGAGCTATGGGTCTTGAATTATTCAATAATATGAATTGCAATTCTAATTGATGTGTCCAATTAGTTTTTGACTATAAGCACTAATTAATAAGGAGTAAGTAGTAGGCCTGTTTTGCTTTTGTTTTAATTTTTATTTAATCTTATCATTGTACCCCATACTAATGAGAGATTAATCACTTTACGACTCAAATGTGAATAATGTCTGAATAACGTGTGATAGGGTGGAAGTTGTTAGTCCTACTCAACCTTTAATTCATGACTTAGACTTGCTTTCTGTTTAATTTACCCACAATTTTCTAACTAAGTAATAATGTCTGAAGTTGTTAGTCCTACTCAACCTTTAATTCATGACTTAGACTTGCTTTCTGTTTCAATTTACCCACAATTTTCTTCTTCAGTTTCATATGGAGCAAACGAACAGTGGGTCTTGAATTCTTCAATAATATGAATCAGAAAATACCTTGCAGCTGCAATTACTTTTTGACAATAACCACTAATTAAGGCCTCTTTTGCTTTTGTTCTAAATTCCACTTCAGCTTTACAATGTAATTTTTCAATTTTCCACACTAGACTTACTTTTTGTGTTAATTTAAGTGTTCTTTATTTCTTTAGAATGGAAAAGTTGTAGTGGACAACTAGACTTGCCTTTTGTTTTACTTAATTTAATTTTCCATCTATTATATGAATTTACTATAAAAATAATATATAATCTACATTATTATTTTTAAACTACAATACATATTTAATATGCTAAAATATCATTAGTGAAACAAATAGTTTAATTATTCTACAAAGAAATATTAGATATTAGAAGTAATAAATAACTTGAGAATTATATTTCACATTCAAACATAATATTCATATATTAACAAAAAATTATATGATTTCATTAGTTTATATGTCATAATCCATATGTTATAAAATTTTACAACATCAAAAAGTTACAACATTGTAATCACATTCTATCATGTCATTATACCATCCAATTTCCACCAATAAAACACTTCAATTTACAACATTTATACACCTCAATTACAGCAATAAAACATCTCAATTTTCAGCAACTAAACAATTTAATTTGCAGTTCTTAAAACGCTTCAATTACAACATTTAAACACTTCAATTTGCAGCACTTTTAACACTTCAATTCACAGCATTTAAATGCTTCAATGTGCAACACTTTAACACTTCAAACATGAAAAAGGCAATCCGTAAAACAAGCATTTACAGCAACTACAAGAATGAAGGGCACCACAACACTATCAAATTGGAAGGTCCTTTTTTTAAAACTTGCCTCAGCATCCCGCTTAGGGGCCTCAATGGCAGCTTGAATCATTTGTTCTTCAATGTCATTGCCGTAGTCTAGCAAATTATCAAAGGCAGAGCGCTGGGCGTAACATGCTGGTTGTTAGAGTTATCATTCTGCCACCTTGGCTGCGCAATTGAATCGTCACCTACTTCATCAATTGTAACAGTCTCATGGGAATACAGTCCGAGAGCTTGTGCAGTTTCAGAGGCATCCTCAACAACAGGAGCATGACTAGATGGCTCATGGCTATTCTTAACCTCTCTCACCTCTGTTGGATGTGTAACCTTGGGTTCATGAGTTAATAATAATAATAATAAGATTAACAATGTCTACTGCATGCAAGCCAACTTCAACAATGTCTCAATGATCTCTGTTGTATTTTCATAATTTTTTTACAAGTTAGCAGTAAAAGGTTTGGTTATCTGGAGACGGTGATAATATATAGCAGAGTTGAAGGAATGATGTAATGAATTGAAACATGGAACAATGCAGACTGTAAAGGGGTACATATAGGTTGCTTTAATTGCTAAAACAGAAATAGTAATATTTACTCCAATTTAACCAAAATTAATCATATTCCAAATTAAACTTATCAGAATTCCAATTTTGTGGCAAGTAATAGAAAATGACAGTCAATTCATTCCAAGCAATACAAAATTTGCAGTAGGTAGCTTCATTGAGGGTATAAACAAGTTAGAATTCCCAGTCTTAATTTGTGTGGAATTCATATGAATGTAGTGGATGCTGCAAATTGTTGTTAATTTGTGTGGAATTATTGGACATTCTTCTGCAATTGTTAGAAATTGGTGTTGTTATTATGGAGTTCACAGATTAATATTTGATGCTTGCAGATTTGACGTGGAATGTAGATGAACTGAAGGCTGTTTTAGCTTTTGTCTTATGAAATGTTGAAATAGTAAGTTTATATTAATTCTAATTCATATTCCTTGATTAATAAAAAGTATGGAGATAGTCAAGCATCAATTTCCACATTGAAATTGAGTCCAAACATTAATTGGTGGATCACATGTCTTGTATTTTGTCAAGTTAAAGGGAGTGAATAGAGCACCCCTTTCTTCTTCTGCGTGGAAAATAAGTTGGCATTATGCCAAATTCCACATTCATACATAGAAAGGAAGCAAGAGCAAGTCAATATACTTTGTAATCTCATCAATTCTAATTATTTCACTTCTTCTTTCTTTAGGGAGTTCAAATGAAATACAAATTTTGAGTAAATCAACTATTCATTTTTATAAATAAAAATTATATGGTAAAAAGAAAGTAGTGTTAATAATAATAAAAAAGATCAACAATAGAAAACTAATAAAGCAATTTAGCCTATGATCTGCGCAATATATTACTACAAATGTACCGTACAAAATATTGAAAGAAAACTAATAAAGAAATTTGAAATTTTAACAAGTTTCGCAAATAATATTTATGATTTGTTGTAAATTGATATGTCAAATTAGGCTCTCCATCAGACTTAAAAGTTTATTTTCGAGCAATTTAGATATCTTTGTTGCGTTTTTATTTTGTTTTAGTTCTTTATATTAATAAATGATTAGTGTGCATTTTGATGCTATTTTGAGACCTGAGATGGCCAAATGGCACACGGGAAATCTAATAAGGTTGGTGAGTGATGCAGAGAGCCCATGGTGACCCGGAAGGAGCAAAAATGTCACCTAGAAAGAGGGTATCGCATATCAAAGCATGAAAGTCGTAATACCCATAACAATGTTAAAAACAAGGAAGATTGAGCCATCAACAGTGTTATCGTGATACCGGTCATAAGATATCGCGATACCCAAAACTCCCAAGGACCCCGAAGACTGTTGTGGATATCGCGAAACCAAACTTTGGGTATTGCAATATCATTGATGAGAGGAGACAAAATATAACCGTTGGGGTAATCCTTTTCCAACATGTGGAATGGCCATGGGATGCGTTGTTTTCCAAACCGGTAAGGAGAAAAGGTTCGTGAATTTGGCTGAAGACCAACATGAGAAGAGGCGAAGAAGAAAGCCAAAATATAGCAATCGCATCAATGGATGAAGAAGGATCTAGTTGGTTCAAATGAAGTTAAAGCATTTCTGCTGTGTCTTCAAAATATATCCTAAATGGCTTTTAGGTACGTAGCTTCATTGACGGTACAAACGAGTTAAAATTTCCAGCATTCATGTCTTTGTTTTCCCTCAAGCAAACGTAGTCAATACTGCAAATGGTGTGGAAGTATTGTACATTGTGGCGCAAATGTCCAAAATTTCCACATTGCTTGTAAATTAAGTTTGGGTGAGAGAGATAGGAGGAAGCAACAGCAAGTGTGAAGTCAATAGACAATTGATAGTCTTAGTCTTAGTCTTTTTTTGTCGAGTTAAAGTGTAATCAATAGACAATTGATAGTCATAGTCTTAGTCTTTTTTTGTGGAGTTAAAGTATAGTCAATAGACAATTGATAGTCTTTTTCTGTGGAAAATTATTTGGAACCAAACTTGACGTGTTATAAGGAAGAAGACTTTGTAATCTCAAGAATGTTAATTATTTTACTTCTTTGGTAAAAAAAAGTAATCAATTTTATGAATGAAAAATATATGGTAAAAAGGAAGTAGTTGTTGATCACTAACAACATGATGATTGTAATCTCATCAACTTAATTTTTTTAGTTGTTTAGGGAGCTCAAATGAAATACAAGATTTTGCTAAAACAAAAATATCCAATTTTAAGAATGAAAAATATATAGTAAAAAGAAGACTAAGTGGTTGTTGATGATTGTGAAAAATACAAAATTTTTGAAAATCTAATATCCATAGCTTTTCAATGTAAAAGAAAAGAAAGACTGTAACACCAATGTTGTGGTATTATTTGTTGCCTATAAATACCATTCCTATCCTTCATCTTCCTCTACAAACATAACATGGCCTCCTATCTCTTTCCCTGCCTATTCCTCTTCTTTCCCCATCTTTAAGCTTCTTTTTCTTCTTCAGGATCTCACTCCTTGATACGAGTCACAAAGGCCCAACCCAAGCTCAAGAAGGTGATGGGCTCAAATCAAGAAAATCAAGATTCACTTTCTTGTTTTCAAGAAAGTCAAGAAACCGAATCTTGGCCCAATTTTGCTGTTTGTAGCGATTTCAAGAATCAAGAAAATCAAGATTTCAAATCTTGGAAATCTTGGTCCAAGAAACCGAATCTTGCAGCCAAAGCGCATTGGATCTCCGTTACGAGCATCAACGACCCAATTTCGGTAGGAGATGGATCACGAGCCCAAATTCTTGAAGGCGAGGCCTAATAACCAAATTCCAGCCCAATCAAGAAATTCCTTCATACTTAGTTAAAAATCAGGCCAAAATGTCAAAGGGCCCAATTTATAAACATTTTAATTGTTTAATTTAATTTTTTAAGCTGTAGGAACATACATGTAAAATTTGGCCCAAAAACAGCCCATATATATGCTTGGCCGAATTTTCCTTTATTTTATTCTATTAATTAGGTTTAATTTTATTAGTTACTTGTTAGATTAGGATTACTTGAGGCCTATTTAAAGGCATGGCCGGCCACCCCTTGTACATAACACTTAGATTTATTCGTAAATTTCAGATTTGTTGAGAGCAGAATTTTCTTTGAGTTTTCTCCAAGATTTCTCTCTTGAGTTTTCTTTAGAAGTTGTTTTAACAATCTTTTGATTGTGGGAGCCATCTTCAACCTTCTTCTTGCCAACGATATTCTTTAGAGGGGAGATTAGAGCCGTTTGAAGGAATTTGTGAATTCTTTCGGGAATTCAAGGGTTCTTAGGACTTTTCTTTATTTCTTGTTGTTTCGATTTGTTTCGTTATTCCTACTTGTGCCGATTCATTATCTAATCTTTTTGCTGTTCTTGCTTATGTTTCAGCTTTGTTTAACTCCAAGATCCTTCCATTTAATCGGTCTACTTTTGGGCAGTAAAGTTTCGAATCAAAATCCCTAAATCCTAGGGTTCTTGTCGATTAATACATTCTGATTTTGGGGAAATCAAGTTGCTGGAATTTGGGGTTTTTCTTGTCGGTTTGTTCTTGGGCAGATTCGACTTGTGGGGTTTCACTATTGGAGTTCGATTTCATCTTCTTGAACTCCGAAGACATTTATTCATTCATTCTTTGTTCCTTGCTGCTCATTTAATTGAATTTGGGGATTTAATTTCAGATCTGATTAGTTTAATCTTGTTCTTTGTTTTTAATTTTCAGATCTGTTCATTTAGAGCTTTTGTAGGAGTTTCCCATGACTTGACAACTCGATCTTGGTCCGTGCGCAACCCCGTATCACTCCTGCTCTTCATTAATCCAGTTCAAGAACCCTTTTTCCATAACAGAGGATGCTTCTTCTTATTGCAATGATTTTGCTGGCCTTAAATCTTATCCCAAGACAAATTCATGGAAGGAGGGTACAGATTGCTGCTCATGGGATGGGGTCACTTGTGACCACCTAAATGCTCATGTTATTGCCCTTGACTTGAGCTGCAGTTGGCTATATGGCAACTTCCCTTCCAATATTCCATCCGAGTTCGGTCGGTTTACAAGCCTATTCTACCTCAACCTTTCTTATACAAGGCTTGCAGGAGAAGTCCCATCCCAAGTCTCCCACCTGTCAAAATTGGTTTCACTTGATCTCACCTCTGAGTTTGGTGAACAAACAATTGACAAACATGCCCTGGAGGGACTTGTTCACAACCTAACCGAGGTCAGACATCTGTTTTTGGATAGAATCAACATGTCTTCTGTTAATGCTCATGTCTTCATGAATCTATCTTCTTCTCTAAGGTCTCTCAGTCTTGCTGGTTGTGATTTGCAAGGAAAACACCCAAAAAACATTTTTGATTTGCCAAACCTCAATCTCTTCAACTTGGGAAGCAACCAAAACCTCAATCTTGATCCTTTAAAGTTGAATCGGAGCAGCAATCGTGAACATTTGGATCTGTCATGGACGTCCTTCTCTACAGAATTCATTGATTCAGTTGATAATCTACAGGCCTTAAAGTACTTAGATCTATCAGGAAATTCTTTCTTTCAAGAATTGTCTGTCTCAATCACAAATTTATCATCTTTGGAGAAATTGATAATTTCAGGCGCAAAATTTTCTGGAGGATTGCCTGACTCGATGGGGAATCTTGTGTCCTTGAAATTTTTAGATCTTTCCAATTCCAAATTATCAGGAACCGTTCCAAGATCACTAGGAAACGTCTTGCAACTCACTCATTTAGACTTGTCACTGAACCAATTGAGTGGACAAATTCCAAGATCACTGGGGAACCTCTTGCAACTCACTCATTTAGACTTGTCAGAGAACTAATTGAGCGGAAAAATTCCAAGATCATTGGGGAACCTCTTGCAACTCACTGATTTAGACTTCTCGTAGAACCAATTGAGTGGACAAATTCCAAGATCATTGGGGAACCTCTTGCAACTCACTGATTTAGACTTGTGGCAGAACCAATTGAGTGGACAAATTCCAAGATCATTGGGAAACCTCTTGCAACTCGCTCATTTGGACTTCTCGCAGAACCAATTGAGTGGACAAATTCCAAGATCATTGGGGAACCTTTTGCGACTCCCTCATTTAGACTTCTCGCAGAACCAATTGAGTGGACAAATTCCAAGTTCATTGGGGAACCTCTTGCAACTCACTGATTTAGACTTCTCGCAGAACCAATTGAGTGGACAAATTCCATTGTCAATTCTAAACCTAACGCAACTGGAATACTTGAAAATATCTGAAAATTCTTTAGAAGGTTGCATTCCAGCTGAGGTAACCGCTCTTCCTAATCTCATAGTCTTAGACTTAACTAACAATTTACTCAATGGAACACTTCCGTTGTGGTTGTATACTGCTCCCTCCTTACAGAAAATATCTCTCTCAAAATCAATAATAAACTCCAAGGTTCTCTTCCATCTTCAATATTCCAACTTCTCAATCTTATCTACCTCAACTTATCCTCAAATAATCTTAGTGAATTCCCCCAATTTTTAAAAGGGCTTAAAAGTTTGGAAAGCTTAGACCTCTCTTGCAACAAAATTGAAGGGAAGATTCCACAGTGGATGCAAGAGGTGGGGAATGACTCTTTGACTCACTTAAACGTATCTCACAACTCTTTGACAGAAGTTGAGCACTTTCCATGGAAGAATATTGTATTTCTTGACTTAAGCTCCAATTTGATCCGTGGAAATCTTCCGATTCCAGATTCGACCATCATTGTCTTTCTGATCTCAAATAATAGTTTCAATGGAGAGGTCTCTCCTTTAATCTGCAATGTCACTTCTCTTCGAATTCTTGATTTGTCCCACAATAACTTGAGTGGAACAATTCCGCAATGTTTTGGAAATTTGAGCAACAGCCTTGAATTCTTGAATCTGAAGAAGAACAAGTTTTATGGGACGATTCCTCCAACATTTGCAAAGGGATGCCAATTGAGTAATTTCAACTTAAATGGAAATCTGTTTGAAAGGCCTTTGACACCATCCATCCTTAATTGTAATGGTCTGGAAGTGCTAGATCTTGGTAACAACAAGATCAATGATACATTTCCTCATTGGTTGGGAAGTCTTCCACAGCTACAAGTTCTTGTCTTGAAGTCAAATCATATGCATGGTTCCTTATGTGTCAACAGCTCCAAGTCTAGCCCTTTTTTCTCTAAAATCCAAATTTTTGACGTCTCAAGTAATTATTTTTCTGGACCTCTACCAGTGAGATACATCAACAGCTTCAAGGCTATCATAAATCTCAAGAAAAATGCTAGTGCAAGGCCATACATGGGTGTGGAAGATTATACAACTGGCTTCTATACCTATTCCATTGGAATTGTTATGAGAGGACAAGAGACGGAATTGGTGAAAATTTTCACCATGTGGATGATCATCGATCTATCAAACAATCAGTTTGAAGGGGGTATTCCAAAGGTTATTGGGAAGCTTGACTTACTGAAAGGGCTCAACCTTTCTCATAATAACCTTAATGGTGTTATCCCTACCTCAATAGGGAATTTGACAAGTCTTGAATGGTTGGACCTATCTTCAAACAGGTTGTCTGGGACGATTCCAAATAGATTGGCAGATCTGCCATTTCTTTCGTCCTTAAATGTTTCTGAAAATCAACTCCATGGTCAGATTCCTCAAGGCAAACAATTCAACACATTTGGAAATGATTCATATGAAGGAAACAAGGGATTATGTGGATTCCGGTCTCGAAAGGTTGCAACGTCAATGAGCTACCACCTCCAAATGTGCTTGAAAAAGATGGCTCAAAATCAAACATTGCTTTTGGTTGGAAAGTGGTGTTGATAGGTTATGAATGCGGAGTAGGGTTTGGAATGTTCGTGGGATATGTTGTTTTCCAAACTGGAAAGCTGAAATGGTTGGTGAATTTGCTTGAAAACCAACATGAGAAGAGGCGAAGAAGAAACTCAAAGAAAGGCAATCGCAGCAGTAGACGAAGAAGGGTCTAATTACTGCAAATGATGTTAAAGAATTAGTGTTGTATTTTCATAATTTCTTGTTTTGTAGACCGTTTTGCCTATGGTGAAGGGTTGCATTGGTATGTGTCTGTCTTTATTATTGTACCAATTCCTCAGTCTTTCATTGCATTTCGTACTATCTGTAATGGTTTGTTTGAGTGTGACATTTTGTATAGTGGTGTTATTTATGTCTTCTTTCATGGATTTCAATTTAGTCTCGATAATCTTTGCTACTGCTCAGTAAAGGAGAAAGGAGAACAAAATGTCCGTAGAAACTAAGAAAACAGAATGAGAAATTTTGACAGAAACTTAAGCATAAAGCATTGATATCTTGCTCAACAAACAAAACAAAACAAAACAGCAAGAGCATTGTGAATAAAAATGCTTAAGTAAAGACCAAATGAAGAAGAATTTTCTGAAAGATTTCATTACATTTGAATGAAGGCACAATGCCATTACATATACCAAGCAATCAGCTGGTCAAAAATAAGAAAATGTTAAAACACATACCAAACTCCACTAAGTGGCCTAGTAACTTGATAAACATTGCTTGTACACTTGGTAAAGCTGATTTATCAATCTATCAGCACCTAATTACATCAAGCATATCAACAACTTAATTTCATATCTAACTAAGTAATAAAATATCTATTTGAAAGTAATAAAACAGCAGCATAAGCTTCAGCTGCAACTTGCATGGCTCGGACAGCTTGGTCTGCTTCTTGGTCTGCATGCAAGCCAACTTCAACAATGTCTCAATGATCTCTGTTGTATTTTCATTTTTTTTTTTACAAGTTAGCTGTAAAAGGTTTGGTTATCTGGAAATGGTAATAATATATAGCAGAGTTGAAGGAATGATGTAATGAATGGAAACATGGAACAATGCAGACTGTAAAAGGGTACAGATAGGTTGCTTTAATTGGTGGATGTAAAGTCCTTATTTCCTCTAGTTAAGCTTATTAATTGAATTGGTGATTCAAAGATGCATGAATTTCTAGCTAGGAGTCTGCTTGCCATCTCATTGGCAAACCTATATATAATGGGTGGTTTCTCTGCAAATTTGGATTGTTTGTGGTTGAGGACACTTATACACACACACACACACATTTTGTAGCCATGTGGAACTTAAAATTTGAATTGAATTTTTTTTGATTATCATAGTATTCGTAAAAGTGAGAATTTAATAAGACATTTGAAGAGTGTTATGTAATTTGCAACGCTAGAAAGCAATCAAATTAAAGCAAAAAGGAGTTTAAAGGGACCAAGGATGAAATTTTACCAAAAGTGAAACGCTACAAAGTTTGGCAAAAACAACATAAATTAATTACTGAAAAATGTAAACTTATCAGAAATGCAAAAAACAAACTTCCACAAAATACAATAATGAAATGCAAATCTATTGTATCAAACACTGAATACTTAATGGATTACCTGAAATATTATACTTCCACAACAAAAGATCAATTATGTGAAGAATGAATACAACTAATTTTTACTTACAAAAATAGATTTAGTTTCTATGTCATTGTTGTAATCACTGAATTTTGTCCCGCTCAAATTTCGTATTTTTTAAAATTATATTTTGACCCCTAAAATTTTTAAAAATTACATTTTAACCCCCTAACTTTCCTAAAATTACGTTTTTACCCTGTACTTTTCAAAAATTACATTTTGACTCCAAATTTTCCCAAATTTACACTTTGGCCCCGTAAGTTTTGCAATCTGCTTTTCCTAAAATTTATGTGCAGGTTTTACTTAGCAGTAATAATGGTGCAGAAATCTTGTGGGGTTAATATCAACTCTAATTTCACCCAAGTGAATGGGCATATTCTGCAAGCACCAAGGGTAGGTGAATATGTCTGTGTATTGTTCCTTGATAGAACAAACATTTGTGTGTGTTGTTGAGAGTTACATTTTATACTAGATCTTGCTGCTATTTGAGTTCTCTTGAGTGGGCAACGGTGAAGATAACTTTCCAAGGAATGGACGTTGGAATTTTAACAGTAAGGTCATTGCCCTTTGTAATTTTTCAGCCTTCTATCCTGTAGTTGTTTTATCCATTTATCTCTTTAACAGTTTATGTATGCTTTCAAAAAATTGGGGGAGCCATCTAGGATTGAAAGATGAGCTGTTGTGATCCAAACAACATTGCAAGGGATTTGATTGGTTGTGGTGAAATGAAAGGAATTGTAAGTCAGCATCCTCTTTTTTATGTATGCTGTTATGGTTTGCTGGTTGGCTGAAGTTCTTTCCCTTGTCCCTTTTTCAGCGTATTGATCCTCCATTTGATGTATTCAATGAGATGAACCAAAATAGTCGTTAAAGGTGGTGATTTTTTTAGGGTGCAGGTACTGCCATTGACAACAAAGTATGCCTTCAGAAGAATAATGATTTTTATAATCATCAATCAACAAAAACAGACTATGTGTGTAATATATCAAACATTACACAAAAGTTCAAAGCATTAATCAATTTATTTGCTCCAGCAAACCTTAACATATTAGAAAACAAAATCTTGTTCCAAATGGATTAATAAAAATACTTACATATATTGGGTTTTGCTATCTAGAGCTATCTTTATTTGTTAATTTCATGTATGATATTTGAAAAAAAAAATTTGATGAATGATTTTATTAAAATAATAATTATTTTTTTACTTATTAGATGATTTAACTAATTATATTATTGCATAATAGAAAATTTTATGATGTTTATGCATCATAAAATAATACATATCAAAATAAATTATTACAACGAAAAGTCTTATTATGGTGAATGATGGATTCAACATAAATCATGACCATGTGTGTAACACTCCAAAATAGAGTCTAAAAGTTTTGAATGTATTTTAGGAATTTTAGCCTATATGTGCTCAAATTTCGTAAGCTAGGTATTCGATAATTTTTTCGGCAATGGCTATTAGAGAATTGAGTTAATTTCTGAAAATGAGTTTTAAATACCTAAATTTTATAAAAAGAACTGTTTTGTAACAAAGTTAAAATAATGAGCACTTTTATGAAAATAAAAGGCACATAATATATACATTGAAATTTAAAGACATACATATAATTTACATATAAAATTTTGGGCTATGAAACTTGTACATATATAATACATGATGCATTTATGAAAATAAAAGAAAAAATATGGATTATAAAGTATGTGAAAAAAATACATACGTTTGCATTTTAAAAATAAATATATTCATATATACATATATACAAACATAAAAAGAAATTGGTTAAAAATATTAATAGGTATACATATATATATACAAAGATAAATATATACATATAGATTATAAAAAGTAATTACACATAAATAAAAAAATAATTTCATTAAAAAATAACTATGCATATGTATATATAAATATGTATAAAAAACATATATACATTTATTTTAAAAAATAATTAAATATGAAAAGTAAAATAAAAAATAAAGAAAATAATAAAAAAAACTAATCTGAACTATAAATAAAAAATTTGGGGCAAATCTGCAAATAATTGAAGATCGGAGGACCCTATTGAACACGCTAACATTTCAGAGGGGCTGAAAGGGCAACTTCCCCTTCTCCTCAAAACGGCGTCGTTCAAGTAGGATTAAATTGAAATCAAAGAAAAATTAGAGGGTACATTTAAAAAATAACAAAAAATTCAATTGCAAAAACATTTAAACGCGGAGGGGTCAAAAACACAATTTGCCCCTCCATAGAAAACATGCGGATCCTAAAGCTGGGTCGGGTCGGATTCGGGTCAACCCTGACCTTAAACGGCGCCGTTTTAATTGGCTATTTAAGCCAAAATCAATTCACAAAATCTCATTTTTCCATTCTTTACAAAAAAAAAACTTTAAAAAAATCTCTCAAACTCTCCCTTCTCCTCCGGGCACCGGCCCCCCAGTCCGATCATCGGCCGGTCATCGGCCACCGCGCCGGCCACTAAGTGGCTTAGTAACTTGATAAACATTGCTTGTACACTTGGTAAAGCTTATTTATCAATCTATCAGCACCTAATTACATCAAGCATATCAACAACTTAGTTCATATCTAACTAAGAAATAAAATATCTATTTGAAAGTAACAAAACAGCAGCATAAGCTTCAGCTGCAACTTGCATGGCTCGGACAGCTTGGTCTGCTTCTTGGTCTGCATGCAAGCCAACTTCAACAATGTCTCAATTTTTCATAATTTTTTTTACAATTTTGCAGTAAAAGGTTTGGTTACCTGGAGACGGTAATAATATATAGCAAAGTTGAAGGAATGATGTAATGAATGGAAACATGGAACAATGCAGACTGTAAAAGGGTACATATAGGATGCTTTAATTGGTGGATGTAAAGTCCTTATTTCCTCTAGTTAAGCTTATTAATTGAATTGGTGATTCAAAGATGCATGAATTTCTAGCTGGCAGTCTGCTTGCCATCTCATTGGGAAACCTATATATAATGGGTGATTTCTCTGCAAATTTGGATTGTTTGTGGTTGAGGACACATTTTGTAGCCATGTAAGTGTTATATGGAACTTAAAATTGAATTGAATTTTATTTGATTATCATAGCACTCGAAAAAGTGAGAATTTAATAAGACATTTGAAGAGTTTATGTAATTTGCAATGCTAGAAAACAATCAAATAATAAAAATTTGCATTAGTTTAAAAAATTTTAGTTTTAATTGTAAGATATTTTATAGTTTTTAGATTTAAACGAAGTTGCATATTTATGCACGTTAGTAAAATTAATAGATATTAATTTTTTTCATCTGATAAACAATGTAAGTTTAAGGTTATTGATAAACAACATAGGTTTAAGGGCTAAAAAAGATGAAAAATTAAATTAAGGGTTAAAATAATTTTTTTTATAAAGCTAAGAATGAAATGAGTTTTTGGGAAAATGAAAAAAAAAGTGAAAATTAATGCGTTTATATTGCTGTTAATTTGTGTGGAATTATTGGAAATTCTTCTGCAATGCTTAGAAAATTTTACTATATGTTTTATTTTTAAAATTTAAAAATCAATTAATTGTTTATATGATATTGATATGTATGTCTCGTCAATAAAGTTAATAAATGTTAATTTTTTTATCCATTTTAAGATACTGGTAAAATATTATTTCTTTAGAATGAAAAAGTTTTAGTGGACAACTAGACTTGCCTTTTGTTTTAGTTAATTTAATTTTCCATCCATTTCCTTCTTCAATCTCCTACTCACCACCAAAAACACATTGCAACTATTTTTTCTTTTTTCTTTTTTTGAGCTCAGCAAATAAAATTTTATTAATCTGTAGTGTAGTCAATAGAGTTGTTAATCTGTGTGGAATTATTGGGCATTCTTCTGCAATGCTTCCAAATTTCCTCATTTCTTACAAAATTTTAATATAAAATTTAAAAATCAATTAATTGTTCATATGATATCGATATGTATGTCTTGTCAATAAAGTTAATAAATGTTAACTTTTTCATCCATTTTAGGATGATTTGATAATAATACAAATTTGAAAGCTCAAAAAGGCAAAATATTAAATGGAGAGTTAAAATGACTTTTAAAAAAAAAATTGAAGGACTATAGAAGATGCAGTTTACCGGATAGTTTTCTTGCAGTTAATAGAAAATGACATATTTAATAGCAACCAATTAAAGTTTTGTGGAAAATATGCTTTAAAATTATTCAACATACATGCCTTCAATTTTATGCAATGAAATAAATGAATATAGGCCACACATGCTTTGAATTTTTATGTAGTGCACAATTTTGTTCTTTTGTGTGCAGATTTCTACATTGCAGGACAGCCATACATACTTAGGGTACGTTTGGTTCACTATAATGGAATAGAGTTGTAATTGAATAAAGTTGTAATGGAATAAAGCTATAATCTGTAATTTAATTGTTTGGCTAAATGGAATGAAATAGAACCGTACGTAATAGTATTCTTCTATTTGGTTGAATGGAATGATGTTATAATAGCATAAGGAAAAAAACTAAAATGACTAAAATACCCTTAGCAGAATTTTTTTTAAGTAGATGATTATTGTTATTGTTATTAAATTTTAATAAGATTATTATTAAAAATAATTTAATAAAAATAATAAATAATTTAACCATATTTTAACATAATTATTATTAAATCTAATTTAATAAAATTCTTAATAAAATTACTATTATATGAATTTACTAAAATCATAATATATAATACTATAAAAATAATATATAATCTACATTATGGTTTTAAATTTTTCTCTTTATTTTTAGAGTTTTTTTTTAATTCTCCATAACTCTAGGGTTTAATTCATGTCATCTTTTAGTTTTTCTTGGTTCCAATAGTAGTTAATTAAGTTAATTATCACTGTAGCTAGGATTTATTTGCTTTATTGATTTATTCTCTCTTCATATTATCTTTCTTTGCCTGTGTTTTTTTCCTCCTTTTTCATGTAGATCGGCGTCGACTCTACTATTCTTAGATCATTATAAATATAATATATGTTTTATTTATAACTGAAAGTAAAACCTTGAGTTGAAATTTGGCAGAAAAAATTGTGGGTTTGGAGAAGAAGAAGAGCACTTCGTATTTAAATTTAAAAAATCTAAAATTCCAAAACCGAAAGTTACTCAAAACCCTAAACAATCTAATAATTGGAGTTATAGAAAAGAAATACGGGTTTAGAAATAAATAAAACAAAATAAATTTGCAAAACAATTTCTATGCAAAACAACATGAAGTTGTTGATGTGATTGAAGATTCAACAATGGAAAACAAATGGAATTTAATTTGAAAATTTTAAGATTTTTAAAATAATAAAAAATTGCATTAGTTTAAAAAATTTTAATTTTAATTTTAAGATATTTTTAGATTTATACACATTTAATTATTTTTAGATTTTTTAGATTTAAATGAAGTTGCATATGTATGCACGTTAGCAAAGTTAATAGATATCAAGTTTTTCATCTGATAAACAATGTAAGTTTAAGGGTGATTTGATAAACAATATAAATTTAAGGGCTAAAAAAGACGAAAAATTAAATTAAGGGCTAAAATAGATTTTTTTTTTATTATGAAGTTAAGAGTGAAATGAGTTTTTGGGAAAATATAAAAAGAGTGAAATGGGAATGTTTGTAGTAATACACATGGCATTATTGGACAGTAGACAATAACTAAAATGTTGCGTTTATATTGTTGTTAATTTGTGTGGAATTATTGGACATTCTTCTGCCATACATACTAAGTGAATAGACACTCACATTGTTTACGTGTTATAAGAATAAGGAAGAAGATTAAGTCAATCTACTTTGTAATCTCCTCAATTTTAATTTTCTCTGTTGTCTTAAGGAGTTCAAATGAAATACAAAATTTTAGTAAAAAAAGTGTATCCAATTTTAAGAATGAGAAATACATGGTAAAAAAGAAGATTAAGTGGTTGTTGATGATTGTGAAAAATACAAAAATTTTGTAAATCCAATATCCATGGCTCAAAATCAAACATTGGTTTTGGGAGGAAAGTGGTGTTGTTAGGTTATGGATGTGAAGTAGTGTTTGGATCGGCTTTCGGATATGTTGTTTTCCAAACTGGTTAGCCAAAGTGGATTGTGAGTTTGGTTGAAGATCATATTGGGAAGAGGCGAAGTAGAAAGCCGAAGACCAAGAATGGCAACAATGGAAGAAGAAGGATATAGGGAGAGGAAATGGTGTTCAATGAATAACTCAATGAATAAAGTAGGATTGAATATGATTATCTATTGAATCACAAATCATCCGTCCTGTTTGAGCTCCAATGCCTTACCATAATCAGTTGGGAGCTACAAGCATATACTTAAACCTGCAGATAACAACTCAATGAGTTGTCCAACAAAGACATTTAGAATTACAAAAGATTGAATTAGTCAAGTTTGAATTGCATTTATAAACATGTGATGATGAGAAATCATGAAAATAAGGTATGGTTTAAGGTTTCATGATGTTTAAAATTACAAAACAATAGTAATTAATAAAAAGTTATATGGACATAGCTGGGGTTAATGATGAAATTGAATTCAAACATCAATTAGTTTCATGATTATCCAAAAATTTTGAAAATGGAAACTCAAAAATCTCATCCATAGGTTTTCAATGTCGGCAATTCAAAGAAAGAACCAAATCACTCTTCCAATGATAATCACTCTTTAACCATAGACTGTAACAGTTTGTACCATAACCAAATCACAGACTGTAACCAAAACCTCATGTCTTCTATTAATCCTCATGTCTTCTTGAACTTGTCCTCTTCTCTAAGGTCTCTCAGTCTTGGTTCTTGTCATTTGCAAGGAAAATTCCCAAAAGACAATTTGCTCAACTTGGGACGCAACCAAAACCTCAGTCTTGATCTTTTGAAGTTCAATCGGAGCAGCAATCTTGAACATTTGGATCTATCGAGGATGTCCTTCTCTACAGAATTGATTGATTCCGTTGATAATCTACAGGCCTTAAAGTTCTTAGACCTATCAGAAAATTCGTTCATTCAAGGATTGTCTATCTCAATCACTAATTTATCTTCTCTGAAGCACTTGATTATTTTAATGGCAAACTATTTTGGAGGATTGCCTGACTGGATAGGGAATCTTGTATCCTTGAAGTTTTTGGATCTCACCTATTCCAACTTACCAGGACCAATTCCATCGTCAGTTCTGAACCTAACACAGATTGAATACTTGAATATGGCTCAAAATTCATTAGAAGGTTTCATTCCAGATGAGGTAACCGCTTTTCCTAATCTAATATATTTATACTTATTTGACAATTTACTCTATGGAACGCTTCCATCATGGTTGTATACTGCTCCCTCCTTAAAGACAATATCTGTCTCTCAAAATCAATTCAGTGGGCATATCAAAGAATTTCAATCCAAATCACTAGGTTTCCTCCTTAAATGGCTTTTAGGTACGTAGCTTCATTGACGGTACAAACTAGTTAAAATTTCCAGCATTCATGTCTTTGTTTTCCCTTAAGTAAACGTAGTCAATACTGCAAATTAATGGTGTGGAAGTATTGTACATTGTGGCCCAAATGTCCAAAATTTCCACATTGCTTGTAAATTAAGTTTGGGTGAGAGAGATAGGAGGAAGCAACAGCAAGTGTGAAGTCAATAGACAATTGACAGTCTTAGTCTTAGTCTTTTTTTGTCGAGTTAAAGTGTGTAGTCAATAGACAATTGATAGTCTTAGAGCTTTTTGTGGAGTTAAAAGTATAGTCAATAGACAATTGATAGTTAAATCTGTAGCAGTCTTCTTCCTCTTTATTCTTTTGTGTGGAAAATAATTTGGGACCAAACTTGACCAGTTATAAGGAAGAAGACTTTGTGATCTCATGAATGTTGATTATTTTTACTTCTTTGGTAAAAAAAAGTAATCAATTTTATGAATGAAAAATATATGGTAAAAAGGAAGTAGTTGTTGATCACTAACAACATGATGATTGTGGAAATACAAAAAATCTCATATATGTGTTGAATTTTGTATAATGCAAATGTCCCGCATTGCATGTGAATCCTGCAATAGACTAAACTTTACGTGTTATAGTCCTTTAAACTGAGTTGATGAAAAGTAACCATTCTTATCAAAATTAGTTATACTCTTAATTTATAACAAAGGAACGAGTAATTTGAGTTTAACTCAAAGGTTAATATGTCACCAATGGGCGATGGCGTGGCGCTACCATGTCGGCGATTATTGATCATGTGGCATTGTCACGTCAACAAACAATGTTGGTGTAGTATCTGTTAACAACCGCGTAGGTGTTGCCATTAATTATTGAGGGTCAACATCAGCCATGTAGGTGCTAGTTTTGTTAGTCTTTTTGATCATTTTTTTGGGTGATTTAACAAACCATATAAGTTTCAAGGCCAAAAGAGATTAAAAAAATGGAAAGCTAAAATGACTTTTTGTTTGTAAAGTTAAAAAATGCCAAATAAATTATTATGTCTTTTTAGTTTTAATTTTTTACTCGATTAAAAGAGAAATAATTAACGAATGAAAAATAGGAATTCCCAAATAAATTTATCAGAATTTATAACAAATGAGATTTTAGATTTGAATTCGGGCCGAGAGCTTGTACAGTTTCAGAGGCATCCTCAACAACAGGAGCATGACTAGATGGCTCATGGCTATTCTTAACCTCTCTCACCTCTGTTGGATGTGTAACCATTGGTTCATGAGTTAATAATAATAATAATAATAATAATAATAATAATAATAATAATAAGATTAACAATGTCTACTGCATGCAAGCCAACTTCAACAATGTCTCAATGATCTGTGTTGTATTTTCATAATTTTTTGACAAGTTAGCAGTAAAAGGTTTGGTTATGTGGAGACAGTGATAATATATAGCAGAGTTGAAGGAATGATGGAATGAATTGAAACATGGAACAATGCAGAGTGTAAAAGGGTACATATAGGTTGCTTTAATTGCTAAAACAGAAATAGTAATATTCACTCCAATTTAACCAAAATTAATCATATTCCAAATTAAACTTATCAGAATTCCAATTTTGTGGCAAGTAATTAATAGAAAATGACAGTCAATTCATTCCAAGCAATACAAAATTGGCAGTGGAATTCATATCTTTTAGGTAGCTTCATTGAGGGCATAAACAAGTTAGAATTTCCAGTCTTAATTTGTGTGGAATTCATATGAATGTAGTGGATGCTGCAAATTGTTGTTAATTTGTGTGCAATTATTGGACATTCTTCTGCAATTGCTAGAAATTGGTGTTGTTATTATGGAGTTCAAAGGTTAATATTTGATGCTTGCAGATTTGACGTGGAATGTAGATGAACTGAAGGCTGTTTTAACTTTTATCGTATAAGCTATATATAAACAAATATTAATTCTAACTCATATTCCTTAATTAATTAAAAGTGAGATGGAGATAGTCAAACGTCAATGTCCACATTCAAATTGAATCCAAACATTAATTGGTGGATCACATTTCAAGTTAAAGGGAGTGAATAGAGCACCATTTTCTTCTGCGTGGAAAATAAGTTGGCATTATGCCAAATTCCACATTCATACATATAAAGGAAGCAAGACCAAGTCAATATACTTTGTAATCTCATCAATTCTTCTTTCTTTAGGGAGTTCAAATGAAACTCAAATTTTGAGTAAATCAACTATTCATTTTTATGAATAAAAATTATATGGTAAAAAGGAAGTAGTGTTAATAATAATAAAAAAGATCAACAACAGAAAACTAATAAAGCAATTTAGCCTATGATCTGCGTAATATATTACTACAAATGTACCATACAAAATATTGAAAGAAAACTAATAAAGAAATCTGAAATTTTAACAAGTTCCGCAAATAATGTTTATGATTTGCTATAAATTGATATGCCAAATTAGACTCTCCATCACACTTAACAGTTTATTTTCGAGCAATTTAGATATCTTTGTTGCGTTTTTATTTTGTTTTAGTTCTTTATATTAATAAATTATTAGTGTGCATTTTGATGCTATTTTGAGACCTTAGATGGCCAAATGGCACCCGGGGAATCTAATGACGTTGGAGGGGTGATGTAGAGAGCCCACGCTGGCCCGGAAGGAGCGAAAATGTCACCTAGAAAGAGGGTATCGCATATCAAAGCATGAAATTCGTAATACCCATAACAATGTTAAAAACAAGGAAGATTGAGCCATCAACAGTGTTATCATGATACCGGTCATAAGATATCGCGATACCCAAAACTCCCAAGGATCCCCAAGACTATTGTGGATATCGCGATACCAAACTTTGGGTATCGCAATATCATTAATGAGAGGAGACAAAATATAACCGTAGGGGTAATCCTTTTCCAACATGTGGAATGACCATGGGATGTGTTGTTTTCCAAACCGGTAAGGCGAAAAGGTTCGTGAATTTGGCTGAAGACCAACATGAGAAGAGGCGAAGAAGAAAGCCAAAATATAGCACTCGCATCAATGGATGAAGAAGGATCTAGTTGGTTCAAATGAAGTTAAAGCATTTCTGCTGTGTCTTCATAATTTCTTGTTTAGCAGTCTATCAGAATGTTTTTCCTACTGTGAAAAGTTGCATTGGTATGTGTCTGTTTTAATGATTGTACCAATTCCTCTGTATTTCATTGCATTTCGTACTATTTGTAAGGGTTTAGTTCGAGTGTAACATCTTGTATGGTGCAACTATTTATGTCTTCTTTCTTGAATTTCAATTTTTAGTAAACATTATATTGTTGATCACCATAAAAAAAATACATGTAGAATTACAAAAAATTCAATTATTCAAGTTTGAGTTGCATTTATAAAAACGTGATGATGAGAATTCATGACCTTAAGGTATGGTTTGAGCCCTTTTGCCATATGCATTTATGTGGCAGATGTTCAAACATGGAATAATTCAACCTGCCTTTGTGTATTCTTAATTTTGTGCCAAACCTATATATCTATCGACAAATTTAAAAGTCATATTTACAATAGCATTGCAGAGTAACATATTTAAGATTGGATTACACTGTCAAAAGATTGCAGCAACCATGAGATTAATCCAATTACAGGAATTGATATCCTAAATGGCTTTTAGGTACGTAGCTTCATTGACAGTACAAACTAGTTAAAATTTCCAGCATTCATGTCTTTGTTTTCCCTCAAGTAAACGTAGTCAATACTGCAAATTAATGGTGTGGAAGTATTGTACATTGTGGCCCAAATGTCCAAAATTTCCACATTGCTTGTAAATTAAGTTTGGGTGAGAGAGATTGGAGGAAGCAACAGCAAGTGTGGTGTCAATATTAGACAATTGATAGTCTTAGTCTTAGTCTTTTTTTGTCGAGTTAAAGTGTAGTCAATAGACAGGATAGTCTTAGCCCTTTTTGTGGAGTTAAAAGTATAGTCAATAAACAATTGATAGTTAAATTTGTAGCATTCTTCTTCCTCTTTATTCTTGTGTGGAAAATTATTTGGGACCAAACTTGACGTATTATAAGGAAGAAGAATTTCTAATCTCATGAATATTGTTAATTATTTCACTTCTTTGGTAAAAAAAAATCAGTTTTATGAATGAAAAATATATGGTAAAAAGGAAGTAGTTGTTGATCACTAACAACATGATGATTGTGGAAATACAAAAATTCTCATATATGTGTTGAATTCTGCATAATGTACGTGTCCCGCTTTGCATGTGAATTTTGCAATACACTAAACTTTGCGTGTTATAATCCTTTAAACTAAGTTAATGAAAAGTTACCATTCTTATCAAAATTAGTTACACTCTTAATTTATAACAAAGGAAAGAGTAATTTGAGTTTAACTCAAAGGTTAATATGTCATCAATGGGTGATGGTGTGGTGCTACCATGTCAGCGATTATTGACCATGTGGCATTGTCACGTCAAGAAACAGTGTTGGTGTGGTATCTATTAACAACTACGTAGGTGTTACCATTAACTACTAAGGGTTAAAATCAGCCACATAGGTGCTAGTTTTGTTTGTCTTTTTCATCATTTTTTTTATGATTTAACGAACCATATAAATTTCAAGGCTAAAAGAGATTAAAAAAAATGAAAAGCTAAAATGGTATTTTGTTTGTAAAGTTAAAAAATGCCAAATAAATTATTATCTCTTTTTAGTTTTAATTTTTTCCTCGATTAAAAGAGAAATAATTAACTAATGAAAAATAGCAATTCCTAAGAAATTTATCAGAATTTATAACAAATGAGATTTTAGATTTGAATTATGAGGTATCGTAATATCATTGATGAAAGGAGACAAAATATAACCGTGGGGATAATCCTTTTCGAACTTGTCCCCTAACCAAAATTAGGCGATTAAGGACAATTCAGTCATGATTTTTGGATCTGTAATTTGCTAGAAAGGACAAAAAATTGGCTGAACAAAAGGCACACTTAACATTTCATGGTTTTCAATTTTTCTCTTTATTTTTAGAGTTTTTGTTTTCTTCTCCATAACTCTAGTTTTCATGTTTTCTTTTATTTTGTCTAGGTTCCAATAGTAGTTAGTTAAGTTAATTATCACTGAAGCTAGGATTTATTTGCTTGTTTAGTACCTTCAACTCTTTGTATTTTCAGTTTAATCCTTGGTTTTAATATAAATCAATTCCCTTCATCAGTAAAAATCTGATTTTTAAGTGTCTTTTTTACATTTTCTTTGCTACCATTGTAATTGTTTTCAAGCTTCTAATTTTTCTCATGTTTTCTAATTATGCTTATTTTGTGTGATTGTTGTGTTTTTATTTGTTTAAATATGATTATGGGTAACTAAATCTGAAGTGAAATTTGGCATTATGATTAATAGCTAATTTGATCCTTGAATTATAGTTCAAAAAGTATTTTTATATTTTCAAATTTTCATAAAATAATTGTAACAAAATTTAAAAATCTTAAAAATAAATACAAATTTTATATAAAAAATAAATTGGTGAAAGAAAAAAAAAATTCCAACTAATTTTTCCACATCCAAGCTTATAAATATTCAGTCTTTGAACTTTCACAAAAAAAATATTAAATACCCATTCACTTTAATTCTACTTTGTTTTTCATTTGCTTTATTGATTTATGCTCTCTTCATATTATCTTTCTTTGCCTTTTTTTTTTCCTCCTTTTTCATGTAGATTTGCGTCGACTCTACTATTCTTAGGTCATTATAAATATAATATATGTTTTATTTATAGCTGAAAGTAAAACCTTGAGTTGAAATTTGGTAGAAAAATTTTGGGTTTGGAGATTCGTATTTAAATTTAAAAATTCTAAAATTCCAAAATCGAAAGTTACACAAAACCCTAAACAATCTAATAATTGGAGTTACAGAAAAGAAATATGGGTTTAGACATAAATAAAACAAAATAATTTTGCAAAATAATTTCTAGGCAAAATAGCATGAAGTTGTTGATGTGATTGAAGGTGTTCTTCAAAGGTGGAAAACAAATGGAATTTAAATTGAAAATTTTAAGATTTTTTAAATAATTAAAATTTGCATTAGTTTAAAAATTTTAAGTTTTAATTAATTTTAAGATATTTTTAGATTTATACATATTTAATTATTTTTAGATTTTTTATATTTAAATGAAGTTGCATATGTATGCACGTTAGCAAAGATAATAGATATTAATTTTTTTATCTGATAAACAATGTAAGTTTAAGGGCTGAATTAACTTTTTTTTTATAGAACTAAGAGTGAAATGAGTTTTTTTGGGAAAATGAAAAAAAAAAGTGAAATGAGAATGTTTGTACTAATACACATGGCATTATTGGACTGTAGACAATACTAAAATGTTGCGTTTATCGAAACCATTCTTTGATAACAAAAAAGTTTTCAACTTTTTTTTTTAAATGAGAGTCGCCACCAATCTTTTTATTTAGGTGTGATCAAATCACCTCATAATTTTATCATTTTAATAAAAGTTTAAATTTACTAAAACAATAAATTTTGGTCTACAAAATCCAGAAAATGGGTTCGGGAGCCGGTTACGCACGAGGAAGGATTAGCACCCTCGATACGCCCAAAATTGGTACCTAGTTGATTAATTAATGTCTTAATGCCGAATATAAAAAACTCGAAAAGATTAAAAATATGATCTTTTTATTTTAAAAAAACTTGTATAAATCAAAATGCGTGCTAAGACCCACTTCATTTTGGGAGATAGAATTTCCCATCAAATCAGTTAGGATGTGATGTTTCGCATCCTCGAAAATGAGCTTGTCTTTTAATTTTTTAAAAAAACTCATGCAATGAAGTTTAAAAAAGATATTAAATTGTTTAAGTCGGATGAAAAATCGAAGCCTAATACGTTAGGACACAATTTCTTAAAATTCCAAACATTAAATATTGCATATCCAAACATGTCATATCCAATACGTTAAGACACAACGTATCCACTACACCAATATAGGCTTTTAGCGGCGGTTTTAGCGGCGTTTAGATGAAAAACGCCGCTAAAGTTAGATCATTAGCGGCGCAAAACGAAAAACGCCGCTGAAAATAAGAATTAGCGGCGTTTTACTGAAAGCACCGCAAAAACCAAAGCCAAACAACGCCGTTTCTGAGTTTTTGGGGATTTAGCGACGTTTTTAATCAAGCGCCACTAATTTTCCTAAGACAAATGCTGCTGTTTCCGTAGTTTTTGGGATTTAGCGGCGTTTTTGTGGAAGCACCGCTAAAAAACCTAAGCCAAACGGTGTCGTTTTCCCAGCTTTCGTGGAATTAGCGGTGCTTTGACGATAGCGCCGCTAATGTTCAGGGCTTTAGCGGCGTTTTTGGAGAAGCGCCGCAAAAAACATATGTCCAACGGCACCGTTTTCAGCTCTTTTGAGGCCTTAGCGGCGTTTTTAGTGAAGCACCGCTAATGGTTGGGGTTGCCCAACGGCACCGTTTTCTTAACTTTCAGTGGCTTTAGCGGCGTTTTTAAATGAAGCGCCGCTAATGCTTTCTTTAACGGCGTTTTTGTGGAAGTGCCGCAATAAAACTTAGCCGAACGGTGCTGTTTTCGGAGCTTTTTGGGGATTTAGCGGCGTTTTTTGGGAAGCGCCGCTAGGGGTTTAAAATATTTTAAAATATTCGTTAAAAATGGAAAAATTAAAATACTATTATTTAAAATAATTTTAAATTTTTTTGGATACATTATTGATTTTTTTAGATTATATATTAAATAATTTCTTATATAATTGTAAAAGAGATAGTATTAATTTTAAAATATTGAATTAATTATCTCTATAGTATACGGTTTAGAGTTTAATGAGTAGTCTTGGGTATGGATTTAGGGTTTGGGATTTAAAGTTTAGGGGTTAGGTGTTATGCTTTAGGGGTTAGGGGTTAGGGGATTTAGGGGTTACGGTTAGGGTTTCAACGCATCAAAAAAGTGTTGAGCAAAATCCATCGTTTTATTTTAGGTTTTAGGGTTTAAAATTTAAGATTTAATATCTATGGTTTAGGGTTTAGGATTTATGATATACTGTTTATTAATTTGGGTTAAGTGTTTATGTGTTAGAGATTGAGTTTGGGGTTTAAGGTTTGAGTTTAGGGTTTTAGCTAGGGTTTTAGTTTGGAAATTGAATAACATTTGGATTTTACTCGGATTCATGCCATTTTGTACTACAGCCATATATATAATATAATAATATAAAATATATGTCTTGTACTACACTAACACTGGCCACACGAATTCCCAAAAATATGGTTTAGGTTTATGGTTTAGGGTTTAAGTTTAGAGTTTAGAGTTTTAGATTTGGGGTTTAGGATTTAAGATTTAAGGTTTATGGTATATATATTGACGGTCGGATTTTGGGGTTTGGTTTGTTGGGTTTAGGGGTTAGATTTTTAGAATATAAATGTAAATAAGATAAATATAAAATATTAATTCAAAAAATATATATATCAAAATGGGTTAGATCCCAAAAGCGTACATGAAGAACAGTTTAATGTTCAATTGTATACATGAACTTTAGTTTAATCTAAATATTGTAAAATATTAACACAATTATTGATATATTAATTAACATCATTTTTCATTTATATATTGCATACATAAATATTTATATTTATTCAATATAAAAATATATTGATGTAAAATTTTTTTTAGAACATGAATTTATTTTTTAAAAATGCATTATTCTCCCAATTTTTATTAATTAATAATTTCATTTTATAAATTTTGTTTTAATTTTGGATCAAATTGAATTCAATCTTGGAGAAGGCATTAGCGGCGCTTCAGAAAAACGCCGCTAATGGTCATATATTACCGGCGTTTTGTGAAGAAACGCCGCAAATTTCCTTTAACTGTGACAAAGACGGTGCCGTTTTGTTGTTTTCTTTTAGTGGCGCATTTAAAAAATGCCGCTAAAAGTGATATATTACCGGCGTTTTACGAAGAAACGCCACAAATTACCTTTAACTGTAACGAAGACGGTGCCGTTTTGTTGTTTTCTTTTAGTGGCGCATTATAAAAACGCCACAAATTCACAAATCACGAGCTGAGGAAACGGCGTCGTTTCCTATTTTTATTAGTGGCGCTTTAGCTAAAGCGCCGCAAAAATGTTTAATGTTATCTTATAACGATGCCATTTTGTCCTTGTTATTAGTGGCGCATTTGAAAATCAACGCAAAAGGTGATATATTACCGGTGTTTTACGGAGAAACGCCATAAATTTCCTTTAACTGTAATGAAGACGGTGCCGTTTTGTTGTTTTCTTTTAGTGGCGCATTTTAAAAACGCCACAAATATTTATTACGAGCTGAGGAAACGGCATCGTTTCCTATTTTTATTAGTGGCGCTTTAGCTAAAGCGCCGCAAAAATGTTTAATGTTATCTTATAACGGTGCCGTTTTGTCCTTGATATTAGTGGCGCATTTGAAAATCGCCGCAAAAGGTGATATATTACCGGTGTTTTACGAAGAAACGCCACAAATTTCCTTTAACTGTAAGGAAGACGGTGCCGTTTTGTTGTTTTCTTTTAGTGGCGCATTTTAAAAATGCCACAAATATTTATTACGAGCTGAGGAAACGGCGTCGTTTCCTATTTTTATTAGTGGCGCTTTAGCTGAAGCGCCGCAAAAATGTTTAATGTTATCTTATGACGATGCCGTTTTGTCTGTGTTATTAGTGGCGTTTTTACTCTAAGCGCCACAAGTTTTACTCTAAAGTGTGTTAAACGGCTGCGTTTGTACTGATATTAGTGGCGCTTATTGTTAAGCGCCGCAAATGATTTCAATGTCATAGAAAAACGTCATCGTTTTTTTCCCATACATTTTACCGAAACTTAGAGCCCCAATCGTGACTTATCCCCCAAAATCCCTCTGTGGTTCTCCTCCGTCGGTTTCCTCTGCCGCAACAATCAGTAAGTTTTCTCAACATGATTCTTCTGCTGCAAAATAACCGTCCGTGCTTGCTTCTTGTTCTTCCTGCCCCAATTACGATATTTTAAATTGTTGTAATTTAATTTAATTACTTTTAAAGTGTGCATTATGTAACAGATAAGCTATGTATCCGTAAAAAATGATTTTGCATTTAGATTTTGCATGCTGGAAGAAAGGGGGTAGCTTGTAAGTGGGGAGCACGATTGAAGGCGAATTGGCCAGCCACTGCAGAGCCTACAGGAAGCCAATGAGATTTTTAATTTTAGTGAAAAGAAAATTTTTGATATGAACTAGATGTTGCTCCCCAGATGTGTGTTATGTATATTATTATGATGCATTGTTCTAATCAAATCATAACAGACTCTTTTTGGTCTAAAATTTGAACACACCAATCAGCTCCCGCTCATGTGGGCACACCAGCAATTATTAAAAATCAAAAGTACCGCATCAGGACATGTGTTACGCAGTTGAAAATAAAAGGATTTGAAGTCAAGTTAGCAAGAAAACTTGGTGTCTGCCTTTTCACATGTTTGCATTTTTTCCTCCATTTGAATTTAGTGTTGTTAAAATTTAGTCAGAATAAGCTTAGAATTAGGTTGGATAGAAAGCAATGGAATGGAGCTATTTTGACCAATTTATTTATATTTCTAGGTGAAAGCCCATCAAATATTGAAAACTTGACCACTTTCGAAGCTGCGGTTAGATTCTAATAACAAGTTATCAAGTATAATATCAATTTTCTGCTTTTTGTTCTTACATTATGCAATATCGTTTTTCATAACTTGCATAATTTGAGCATCATTTTATGATAAATTTTTGCTTTGCTTTATGATAAAACTTGCAAATTGAGGGGATGTGGTTTTTAAAAAAACATGAAGCTTTAGGCAAATGGTTGTTAAAAAAATACGGCCTACTGTTAAAAAAAAGATGAGCCTTGTTTGTTGATAGCAGTAGCCATTGGTAGTGGTTCATTGTAAAGTATGAGTGTTTTGAACATTGTTATGTAATGACACAGTTGAGCTTATAGGTAATGGCTTATTTCAAGAGAACCCAAATGACTGCATGTTGTATCAAATTGCTGTCATTCTTGTTGAGTTTTGTGAATAAAGTTTTTGTTACCAAAATGTGTAAAATTTGGTAAAATTATTTCTGTTTTTAAATCAAATCAGCCCATGCCCTCAGCTCGTAACTTTCTATTAACTAGGAAAATGAATTCCACAATAAATTTTTTCTTTTGGTCCAAAATGTTTAGATTTGGGTTTTCATCCTTTTGAATACTTAGAAGTACTCAAATTTGAAAATAATTGTATCCAAATATATTACTAAACTTTGTTCTATTTTGAAATTACTAAACTTTTTGAAATTAAATACTTTAGCACGAAATGCGATTAATTGTTGTTAAATGAGAGATGAAAAGCTGACACGATACTTTTTTATTGATCTAATACATATCTCTAATCTCTAACAATGATAACAAATTTAACCGTATATGAAAATTCAATCTCGATTATAAGGTACATATCTCTAATCTAATATTATTGTATTCAAAATTTTGCATGTATTCGTATATTTTGAATGATAAATAAAGTTTGAATGGTTTTTGTTTAATATTCCGATATTAATTTTATTTACCTTAAATTTTACCTTAAATTTATATAATTTTATTAATTTTATTTACCTTGAATTAATATTCCGATATTAATTTTATTTACCTTAAATTTATATAAATTTATTAATTTTATTTACCTTGAATTAATATTCTGATATTAATTTTATTTACCTTAAATTTATATAATTTATATAATTAATAAAATTTTATTTACCTTGAATTAATATTCCAATATTAATTTTATTTACCTTGAATTATATAATTTATTTACCTTAAATTTTATTAATTTTTTAAAATTAATATCCACATTTTAGATTGTAGATAAGATGCATTGATAGTAATAAAGATAATATGGGAAAAATAATAATGATTGATAAGATAATTAAAAGACATATATATAGTTTGCATGTAATTAAAAATGTCACATCACAGTATGTGATTATTAAAATAGCGAACAATTTTTTTAAACCCTGTTATGACATTTAAATTAAATGTCTTACATAACTTACATAAATTAAATATCTTACATAACTTACATAAATTAAATAACTTACATAACTTACATAACTTAAATATCTTACATAACTTACATAAATTAAATATCTTACATAACTTACATAAATTAAGTAAATTAAATAACTTACACAACTCACATAATTATGTAGTACTCAACTTACATAATACATTACTTACATAGCTTAAATTACTTACATGGGGCATACATAATACATAATACAGAACTTACATAACTTACATAATACATAAAAATATATCATATCACAACTTTCTAAAATTCATTTATAGTTATAACTGGCGTTTTGACTAACCCGATCAAATTATTGTCAACGTCAGACTTCAAGAATTAAGAAATGGATCGGTCTTGGATGAATTTGTCAAGGGTTAGCAACGGTTATCGAAATGGGGTGCAGAGTTTTCTAAATTTTGCATTTCAATATGCAAGCCAAGAGAACATGATTCTTTGCCCATGTAAGAAGTGTGTCAACATAAACTGGCATTATCGTGAGGTTGTATACGAGCATCTAATTGTTGATGGGTTTGTTAAGGGTTATAAGCAATGGCTTTTTCATGGAGAATGCCCTAGAAGTACTTCCTCTTCAACGATGGATGTATCTTATCCTGGTACTGTTTACCATCAATCTGATAGAGGAGATGACATGGAAGGTATGTTGCGGGATGCATTTAATATGCACAATCATGGTGTGCAATCGTTCCCAGGGGATTTTATGGCATCTGATGATTGTAATATTGGTGGAACTGCTTTTACCGAACCGGGAAGTAGTGTACCTCATGAAGAGCCAAATGGAGAAGCGGTGAAATTCTACGCTCTACTTAATGACATGAACGAAGAACTGTATGAGGGATCAAAATTTTCAAAAATGGCCTTCTGTGTTTGTCTTTTTTAGTTAAAATGTTTGGGAGGGTGGACCGGAAACTCGTTGACAATGCTATTACAGTTTTTGAGAGAGATGTTTCCGTTTGTAAAAATCCCTCAGTCATGCAAGGATATGAAGAAAATGATAAAAGATTTAGGCCTTGGGTACAACAAAATCCATAGTTGCCCAAATGATTGCATGTTGTATTGGGGCGATCGGAAAAACCAACAGTGCTGTCATGTATGCGGCCAATCCCGTTGGATAAATAGAAACACAGAAGATGGGAACTACGATGAAAATGATGCACAGTCGAGGAAGAAACCAGTTAAGATTTTGTGGTATTTTCCGTTGATACCAAGGCTTCAAAGGCTTTTCATGTCGTCGAAGATAGCAGAGTCAATGACGTGGCACCATGATGGACGAACCGATAATGGATTACTAAGGCATTCGGTAGATTCTTTAGCTTGGAAAGCATTTGACAATAAATTTCCAAGCTTTGCAAGTGATCCTAGGAGTGTGAGGCTTGGGCTAGCATCTGATGGATTTAATCCTTTCAAGATCATGAGCACTGCCTACAGTACTTGGCCAGTAGTGCTTGTTCCTTACAATCTGCCTCCGTGGATTTGCATGAAGTAATCTTCCCTTATCTTATCTATGATTATCCCTGGAGAGAAAGGGCCCGGGAATGATATCGACATTTATTTACAGCCACTTATTGAAGAGTTAAAACAATTATGGGCTGGAGTCGAGACATACGATGTGCTGAGAAAGGAGAACTTTAATTTACGTGCAGCTTTGATGTGGACCATTAATGACTTTCCCGCTTATGCCAATTTATCTGGTTGGAGTACTAAGGGTCGTTATGCGTGTCCTTGTTGTGCTGCACAAACATGCTCGCAATGGTTGTACAATGGGAAGAAGTTCTCTTACATGGGGCATCGTCGGTGGTTACCGGAAAATCATAGATTTAGATTTCAGAGTTCTATATTTGACGGCACTGAAGAGTTCAGAGAAGCTCCTTCCCAGACCAGTGGCTCTGAAATCTTGTTCATGTTGGAAGATATGAATTTCATTTATGGGAAGATGAACCAACCGCCAAACACGCAGAGAAACAGAAGATCAAATGATGAAGCCGATGAAAGCTCCGACAAAGAGGACGATCCTAATGAGGCGGACTTGTGGAAAAAAAGAAGTATTTTTTTTGAGTTTCCTTATTGGGAGCATCAGCTTTTACGACACAATCTTGATGTTATGCACATTGAGAAAAATGTCTGCGAGAACATTGTGGGTACAATTTTGAACGTTGACGGAAAATCAAAAGATAATCTTCAGAGTCGACTTGGTTTAGTCCAAATGGGAATTCGGCCTGATCTACATCCCAATCCACTTCCGAATGGGAAATATCGGTTGCCGCCTTCAAATTTCTCAATGTCCAAGATGGAGAAAGAACTGTTTTGCATGGTGTTGAAGGATATAAAGATCGAAGATTATATTCGCTAAAATCACATGACTATCACATCTTGGTGCAAGATTTAATGCCAGTTGCTCTACGATGTTGTATGTCCAAGAAGGTGACGTCTTGTATCATTGAACTATCCAACATAATGAAAGCCATTTGTGGCAAAGTTTCGGATGTTCAAGAACTTCAGAAGGTACATGATCGAGCCGCTTTGACTTTATGCAACATGAAGAAAATCTTCCCACCTTTCTTCTTCACCATTATGGTTCACTTGATAATTCATCTCCCGTACGAAGCAATTCTTGGCGGACCCATTTACTATCGATGGATGTATCCCATAGAAAGGTCTTAAAGAATTATTTTTAAAATTTTCCTTCATTCACCTCTATGCCTTTAGTTACAACTTTTGATAATGTTGTATACTGTGTTTAGGTTCCTATCCAAATTAAAGTCTTACTGCCGCAACAAGCGATATCCAGAAGGATCGATTGCTGAAGGCTACTTGGCAGAGGAATGTATGACCTTCTGCTCGAGATATTTGGAAGATGTCGAAACAAGGTTGAACAGACCAAATAGGAATGCTGGACTCACGGACTATGACTTAGCCGATACTTATTTGTTCCAAAGTTTTGGACAACCAATCGGCAAAGTTGAAATTGCGGAATTAGATAATTTATCGTGGGTACAAGCACATCGATATGTTCTGTTTCACCACGAATCATTGGAACCTTTACAGGAAGTATGTTCTACAAATTTCATAAATATTTATCAAACTAAAAATTGTTTATCTTCTAACAAAGATCACATTTTTTTTAACATAGTGAGTACAAACAAATATTGAGATCTCGTTTGCACTCCCAAAGAACACAACATCGAGATATCAATAAGTTGTTTACAGAATCTTTTTATGAATGGTTAAGCCAAACGGTATGTGGTTAGAGCTTTCGCTTACAAATTATAATGCTTTCTTATAACATTTTTAATTACTTAGTTTACTTTCCATTCAATAGGTTTGGAATGGAAAGAGCGTAAACGACGAAGTTAAATGGCTCACCCAAGGTCCAAATCGAGTGGTTAAAAGATATAGTGCATTCCTCATCAACGGATTCAGATTTCATACAAAATATCGTGAGAGGTTGAGGAGAACGCAAAATTGTGGAATAGTTGTTAATTCTGCAATTACAAGTTATGCTAGCGCTAGGGACAATAATCCTGTCGAGGGAAATGTGGAATATTTCGGACAGATTACTGACATAATTGAGTTGGATTACTATGGCAAATGGAAAGTTGTCTTATTTCGAGCTGATTGGGTCGATGTTAATATAGCTCGTGGAATCAAGCAAGATCAATTTGGTTTTACAATGGTGAACTTTGATCGATTGATTCACACAGGACAACAACTGATAGATGAGCCGTATGTATTCTCAAGTCAAGTCAAACAAGTTTTTTACTCAAAAGATCCAACTGATGAGGGTTGGTACGTTGTACTCCGTAACATCCCTAGAGACCTGTTTGACATGGGCAGTGGAAGTAGAGATAACATCGACGACAGATCAGAAACTTTGCCATTTCCAGAACAAAACTTAAACGATAATATCCCTAGTACTAGTGCACAATTTCAATGGGTTCGTTAGGATACGGATGAAGATATTTACGAATAATGATGTAGTAAGATTTTACGATTGTTTAATTATATGTAACTTACATTAGTATTAAATCTTGGTCTTATTATATAACTTAACTATATTATATGTGCTGTTATTGTTGTAATTAGTTATTAAGTTTAATTACATTTTATGTGTATTGCAGATAAAATGCCTAGAAGAAAAATTATAAGGGAAAGCATTGTTCAAAATGATCCAAACTCGACAGAAACAAATAGAACTGAACAACAGACAGCAATTGGATATTCGAATGTTCCGATTACACACGAGGATCCTACGGAAGTTCAAAGTAACTTACATTAATTCCATGCGTGTTGACTTATAATTGATTTATTTTTCAAATTCTTATATTATAATATACCATTTGTAGCTGAAAATGGTGGGACGCGTAGAGGTCGAGGACGTACGATACTTAGAGAGTTATACGAGTTAGATCCAGTCGAGCGTGTCAAGGTATGTAGAAACAGTTTTGGTCAGCCTGTTGGATCAGAAGCTCAACTTTTAGCAGGATACATGGGCATTTTAGCATGAAATTTGAATATGTTGCCTATCAACTACGAGTCATGGCGTCAAATGCCCGATAGCAACAAAAACCAAGCCCTCGATAATATTAAGGTAACAAAATGTTAATGTCATCTGTAATGCTTGGGAAATAGTTTCATTTATATTTACTTTATTAACTTGTGTTTTTTGTAGGCGAGGTTTGCTTTAGAGGTCTCCGATGCTTATGTAAAGAAGGCATTGGGAAAAAGATGGAGAGACAATAAAAGTACTTTGAAGAAAAATTATTATAAGACAAAAACCACCCTCGATGAGAATTTGCAAAATGTCCCGCCGGGTATGTTGAGGTACCAATGGGAAGATGCGGTTAGATTTTGGCATTCTCAAAAAGGCGAGGTACGACGTACTTCCAAACTATTGTAATTATTTTGGTTTATAGTATTTACTATTTACGAACTAAAAATTTTATAACGTAGGATCGTGAACGAGTTGGAAAAAGTAGCTGGCAGCAACAAAAATTCACTCACACAGCCGGGTCGAGAAGTTTTGCGTGTGTAGCTGAGGCGGAGGTATTTTTAATTTTTTAATATTCTCAAATATGTATAACTTTCTATTAAATAATATTTTTACTACTATATTGTAGGAACGGTCGTCCGGTCAAAAAGTTGGACGCCTACAACTTTTTGAAATTACACATAAGAAGAAAGATGGATCTGCTATGACTCCTGAAGCTGGTGAAATTATGGTACGTTTACTTAATACGATTTCACTTGTTTTAGTTATTTATAGTGTTTATTTTCTAATGGTTTAATTCATTGCATGTAATGCGACTATTGTTATATTGCATTTGTTTTTTTTACTATATATTGCGTTCCTAACTATGTGATTTATTTATTAGGAAAAACTAAAGGAAAAAAAGACGGAGTACGAAGCGATTGCTTCTAGTGATAGTTCGGTTCATCTTGAAGACATTGATAACCGAATTATTACTAAAGTTTTGGGTCCTGAAAAGTATGGTCGGGTTCGATTTCAAGGATCTTTTATCAGCCCAACCCAATATTTTGGATCCAGCTCGCACCAATACATGGCTTCGGGGAGTCAATCTCAAGCTGAAGTTCAGAGGTTAAAAGACCAGATGGCTCAGATGCAAGCGACCACATTTAAGGTTCAAAGGAAATATGAAGAACTTCAGCAGCAACTTAAAGTAGAGGTGGCAGCGAGGGAAGCAGAGGCCGCAGCGAGAGAAGCAGCAATAGAAGCAGAGGTTCAAAAGAAATATGAAGAAAAAAGATGCGGCATCGAGAGAAGCAGAGCAGAGAAAAAAGTACGACGAACTTCAAGAGCAGCTTCAAATTATGATGACGATGTTTAAGCAGTCGCAACTTCCGCTGTCATAGTGTATGTTGCATAAATACTTTTAACGCTTTTGTAAAGAAAAGTATGAATTCACTTTTATTTATCAATTAATATTATTTTAGTCATTTAATTTGAAATATTATATAAATTTATTGTTTTTGGTTAGTTTAGATTTGGTTGCTTTTGATTTTTTGTTGCAGGAGGGCTGAAAAAAATAAAAAATTTTATTTTAAAAAAATCCCAAAATTAGTGGCATTTTTTAAAAAAGCGCCGCTAAAAGTCATATCAAAACAGTGGCGTTTGTGAAATAAGCGCCACTAAAGAACACTACTTTTAGCGGCGTTTTTGAACAAGCGCCGCTATAGAACATTACTTTTAGAGGCGTTTTCTTCCGAAGCGCCGCTAAAGAACATGATCTTTAGCGGCGTTTTTTCCTAAGCGCCGCTAAAGAACATGATCTTTAGCGGCGTTTGTTTCTAAGCGCCGCTAAACAACATGATCTTTAGGGGCTTTTTTTCTAAGCGCCGCTAAAGAACATGATCTTTAGGGGCTTTTTTTCAAAGCGCCGCTAAAGAACATGATCTTTAGCGGCGTTTTTTTCTAAGCGCCGCTAAAGAACATGATCGTTAGCGGCGTTTTTTTTCTAAGCGCCGCTAAAGAAGATGATCTTTAGCGGCGTTTTTTATGTAAGCGCCGCAAAAGTTAGCGACGTTGTCATTAGTGGCATTTTTTGTGGCGCTTCTAGAAGCGCAGGAAATGGAGTTAGTGGCGTTAAAAAGCGCCGCTAAAAACCTGTTCTGCTGTAGTGATCGCATTCCCGAGGATAATTGGAACCCAATACGTTAGGGCTCAATCTTCTCGAAGATCCCAAATGCCGAGTATTGTGTTATCTTATGGATAAATCGATTTTAGTGCTTAAATTAAACGTAATCCCCTTTTTTTTTAAAAGATGGAATGATAATGTAACGCGAAATGATAATTCGTAAGCCAAAATGTATACTAATGAATACAAATAATCAATTAATACAAATAAGCAATACAATACACATGAGAGCAATAATCTTACATCACACGTAAATATCAAAATTAATATTTAAAAGCTAATAAAAAAAACTAAAAAAAGCAAGCAAATTAACACAAATAAAATGTAATTACAAGTTTTAGAATAAATAAAAAAATACACAAAAGGAAATTTAAAATTATCAATACAAAAAATGAGTTATATGTGTAAAATTTTAAAATAAACAATATACACATATGAGTTTGAAATAAGTCAAAAATGAAGATAAAAAATACAAAAACTTTTTATTTTTTAGTTGTCAATCTGTTATTTTGCTTCTCTTGCTGCTTGCTATTTGTTGTTCGTTGCAGGTACATGCCAGCTTGGAGGCGCACGCGCGCGGAGGCTCGACACGCGCGTAGGGCAGCCTACAGCGCTTGGGCCACTGTTGCGGCGGCTGAAACTGTTGCTAGGGTTTCTATTGTTTTTAGTGTTGTAGGCTGCAAGCTGGGCTTTTGGGGTTTGTATTGGGTTAGGGTTTAGTTGGGTTTGTAATTAGGTAGTGCATTTGGGTTTTGGGCCCGCAACTTATTGGGTTTGTAGTAATAAAATTGGACTGTTATTAAAATTTTATATTTGGTTTTTTTTAATTTGGTTAATTATGGGCCGGGCAAAATGGGTTAGTACAGCGTTAATTTGTTTGGATGATTTGATAAATAACGTAAATTAAAAGCTTAAAGAGGCGAAAAATTAAATGGAGAGTTAAAATATTTTTTTTAAGATAAAATTGAAGGACCATATAAGTGATAACTGAAGTGTTGCGTTAATTTGATTGGAATTATTGGACATTCTTCTGCAATGCTTCCAAATTTCCTCATTTCTTAGAAATTTTTAATATATGTTTTATTTTTAAAATTTTTAAAATTTAAAAATCAATTAATTGTTTATATGATATCGATATGTATGTTTTGTCAATAAAGTTAACAAATGTTAATTTTTTCATCCATTCTGGGATGATTTGATAAATAACGAAAATTTAAAAGCTCAAAAAGAGGCGAAATATTAAATTGAGAGTTAAAATGACTTTTTTTTAAATAAAATTGAAGGACCATATAAGTAATAATGTCAAAATTTTTTTTACAAAATTTCATCTAAAGAAAAAGATGAAGTTTATCGGATAGTTTTCTTGCAGTTAATAGAAAATGACATATTTAATGGCAACCGATTAAAGTTTTGTGGAAAAGATGCTTTTTGGATAAAATTATTTAAAACACATGCCTTGAATTTTATGCAATAAAAATAAATGAATATTGACCAAACTTGCTTGTAAATTTCCACATTGCTTGTAAATTAAGTTTGGGTGAGAGAGATAGGAGGAAGCAACAGCAAGTGTGAAGTCAATAGACAATTGATGGTCTTAGTCTTAGTCTTATTCTTTTGTGTGGAAAATTATTTGGGGCCAAACTTGACGTGTTATAAGGAAGAAGACTTTGTAATCTCATGAATGTTAAAAAGGAAGTAGTTGTTGATCACTAACAACATGATGATTGTGGAAATACAAAAATTCCCATATATGTGTTGAATTCTGCAATGTAAATGTCTCGCATTGCATGTGAATTCTGCACTACACTAAATTTTACGTGTTATAGTCCTTTAAACTGAGTTAATGAAAAGTAACCATTCTTATAAAAATTAGTTATACTCTTAATTTATAACAAAGGAAAGAGCAACTTGAGTTTAACTCAAAGGTTATTATGTCATCAATGGGTGATTTAATGAAAAGTTAAAATGACTTTTTATTTGTAAAGTTAAAAAATGCCAAATAAATCATTATGTCTTTTTAGTTTTAATTTTTTACTTGATTAAAAGAGAAATAATTAACGAATAAAAAATAACTATTCCCAAATAAATTTATCAGAATTCATAACAAATAAGATTTTAGATTTGAATTATGAGGTTATAAATATATATATATAAGTATACACTTTTTATGGAATCGGTAGATTAAATTTTCAACAGTCTTCTTCCTCAAACGTAGTGAATAAAGCACAATTTTGTTCTTTTGTGTGGAAAAGAATTTCCACATTAATTAGCTTTGGTTGACAGGTAAGTGAATAGACACACACATTCTTTACGTGTTATACAAAAGAAGATTAAGTCAATCTACTTTGTAATCTCATCAATCTTAATTTTTTTAGTTGTTTAGGGAGTTCAAATGAAATACAAGATTTTGCTAAAAAAAAAAATCTAATATCCATACAAGAATGAAAAATATATGGTTGTTGATGATTGTCAAAAATACAAAATATTTTGAAAATCTAATGTCCATAGCTTTTCAATGTAAAAGAAAAAAAAGACTGTAACACCAATGTTGTGGTATTATTTGTTGCCTATAAATACCATTCCTATCCTTCTTCTTCCTCTACAAACATAACATGGCCCCCTATCTCTTTCTCTGCCTATTCCTCTTCTTTCCCCATCTTTATGCTTCTTTTTCTTCTTCAGGATCTCACTCCTGCTCTTCACTAATCCAATTTAAGGACTCTTTTTCCATCACAGAGGATGCTTCCTGGTATTGCGATGAGATTGCTGGCCTTAAATCTCATCCCAAGACAAATTCATGGAAGGAGGGTACAGATTGCTGCTCATGGGATGGGGTCACTTGTGACCACCTAAATGCTCATGTTATTGCCCTTGACTTGAGCTGCAGTTGGCTATACGGCAACTTCCCTTCCAATACCACTCTCTTCCTTCTTCCTCACCTTCAAAAACTCAACCTTGCCTGCAATGATTTTAATCTTTCCAAAATTCCATCCGAGTTCGGTCGGTTTACAAGCCTATTATACCTCAACCTTTCTTGTACAGGGTTTGTAGGAGAAGTCCCATCCCAAGTCTCCCACCTGTCAAAATTAGTTTCACTTGATCTCTCCTCTTCGATTTTTGACTATGGGCAATTTACAATTGGCAAACATGCTCTGGAGGGACTTGTTCACAACCTAACCGAGGTCAGACATCTATTTTTGGGTGGAATGGACATGTCTTATGTTAATGCTCATGTCTTCATGAATCTATCCTCTTCTCTAAGGTCTCTCAGTCTTGCTGGTTGTGATTTGCAAGGAAAATTCCCAAAAAACATTTTTGATTTGCCAAACCTCAATCTCCTCAACTTGGCAGGCAACCAAAACCTAAATCTTGATCCTTTGAAGTTCAATCGGAGCAGCAATCTTGAACATTTGGATCTGTCGTGGATTTCCTCCTCTACAGAATTCATTGATTCAGTTGATAATCTACAGGCCTTAAAGTACTTAGGTCTATCAGGAAATTCTTTCTTTCAAGGATTGTCTGTCTCAATCACAAATTTATCATCTTTGGAGTACTTAATTATTACATACGCAAAAGTTTTTGGAGGATTGCCTGACTCGATGGGGAATCTTGTGTCCTTGAAGGTTTTAGATCTCTCCTATTCCAACTTATCAGGACCGGTTCCAAGATCACTGGGAAACCTCTTGCAACTCACTCATTTAGACTTGTGGCTGAACCAATTGAGTGGACAAATTCCAAGATCATTGGGGAACCTTTTGCAACTCACTCATTTAGACTTGTCGCAGAACCAATTGAGTGGAAAAATTCCAGGATCATTGGGGAACCTCTTGCAACTCACTCATTTAGACTTGTGGCAGAACCAATTGAGTGGACAAATTCCAAGATCATTGGGGAACCTTTCGCAACTCACTTATTTAGACTTGTCACACAACAAATTGAGTGGACAAATTCCATTGTCAATTCTAAACCTAACGCAGCTGGAATCCTTGAAAATATCTGAAAATTCTTTAGAAGGTTCCATTCCAGATGAGGTAACCGCTCTTCCTAATCTCATATACTTAGACTTAACTAACAATTTACTCAATGGAACGCTTCCGTCATGGTTGTATACTGCTCCCTCTTTAAACAATATATATCTCTCTCAAAATCAATTCAGTGGGCATATCAAAGAATTCCAATCCAAATCACTAGAATATTTATATCTAAACAACAATAAACTCCAAGGTCCTCTTCCATCTTCAAAATTCCAACTTCTCAATCTTACCCACCTCGTTTTATCCTCAAATAATCTTAGTGGTGTCATAGAGTTTCTCATGTTCTCAAACCTTCCAAATCTAAAACTTCTCGACCTTTCATATAACAGTCTATCCTTAACATCTAATTTTAGTGAATTCCCCCAATTTTTAAAAGGGCTTAAAAGTTTGGAAAGCTTAGACCTATCTTGCAACAAAATTGAAGGCAAGATTCCACAGTGGATGCAAGAGGTGGGGAATGGCTCTTTGACTTACTTAAATGTATCTCACAACTCTTTGACAGAAGTTGAGCACTTTCCATGGAAGAATATTGCAGTTCTTGACTTAAGCTCCAATCTGATCCTTGGAAATCTTCCGATTCCAGCTTCGGCGATCCATGTCTTTCTGATCTCAAATAATAGTTTCAATGGAGAGGTCTCTTCTTTAATATGCAATTTCGCTTTTCTTGAAATTCTTGATTTGTCCCACAATAACTTGAGTGGAACAATTCCGCAATGTTTTGGAAATTTGAGCAACAGCCTTGAATTCTTGAATCTGAAGAAGAACAAGTTTTATGGGACGATTCCTCCAACATTTGCAAAGCGATGCCAATTGACTTATTTCAACTTAAATGGAAATCTGTTAGAAGGGCCTTTGACACCATCCATCCATAATTGTAATGGTCTGGAAGTGCTAGATCTTGGTAACAACAAGATCAATGATACATTTCCTCATTGGTTGGGAAGTCTTCCACAGCTACAAGTTCTTGTATTGAAGTCAAATCATATGCATGGTTCCTTATGTGTCAATAGCTCCAAGTCTATCCCTTTTTTATCTAAAATCCAAATTTTTGATCTCTCAAGTAATTATTTTTCTGGACCCCTACCAGTGAGATACATCAACAGCTTCAAGGCTATCATAAATCTAGAGAAGATTGGTAGTACAGTGTCGTACATGGGTGAGGATGATCTTGGAGGTCGTAGCTTCTATACCTATTCCATTGGAATTGTTATGAAAGGACAGGAGAGGGAATTGGTGAAAATTTTCACCATGTGGATGATCATTGATCTATCAAACAATCAGTTTGAAGGGGGTATTCCAAAGGTTATTGGGAAGCTTAACTTACTGAAAGGGCTCAACCTTTCTCATAATAACCTTAATGGTGGAATCCCCACCTCAGTAGGGAATTTGACAAGTCTTGAATGGTTGGACCTATCTTCAAACAGGTTGTCTGGGACGATTCCAAATAGATTGGCAGATTTGACATTTCTTTCGTCCCTGAATGTTTCTGAAAATCAACTCCATGGTCAGATCCCTCAAGGAAAACAATTCAACACATTTGGAAATGATTCATATGAAGGGAATAATGGACTATGTGGGTTTCCGGTCTCGAAAGGTTGCAACATCATTGAGCCAGCACTTCCGAATGTGCTTGAAAAAGATGGCTCAAAATCAAACATGGCTTTTGGTTGGAAAGTGGTGTTGATAGGTTATGGATGCGGAGTGGTGTTCGGAATGTCCGTGGGATATGTTGTTTTCCAAACTGGTAAGCCAAAATGGTTGGTGAATTTGGTTGAAAACCAACAAGAGAAGAGGCGAAGAAGAAAGTCAAAGAAAGGCAATCGAAGCAATAGACGAAGAAGGATCTAATTACTGCAAATGATGTTGAAGAATTAGTGTTGTATTTTCATAATTTCTTGTTCTGTAGACCGTTTTGCCTATGGTGAAGGGTTGCATTGGTATGTGTCTGTCTTTATTATCGTACCAATTCCTCTGTCTTTCATTGCATTTCGTACTATCTGTAATGGTTTGTTTGAGTGTAACATTTTGTATGATGGTATTGTTTATGTCTTCTTTCATGACTTTCAATCTAGTCTCGATAATCTTTGCTACTGCTCAGTAAAAGAGAAAGGAGAACAAAATGGTTCAATGATCTCTGTTGTATTTTCATAATTTTTTTACAAGTTAGCAGTAAAAGGTTTGGTTATATGGAGAAAGTAATAATATATAGCAGAGTTGAAGGAATGATATAATGAATTGAAGCATGGAACAATGCAGAGTATTGCAGACTGTAAAAGGGTACATATAGGCTGCTTTAATTGCTAAAATGGAAATAGTAATATTCATTCCAAGCAATACAAAATTTGCAGTGGAATTCATATCTTTTAGGTAGCTTCATTGAGGGTATAAACAAGTTAGAATTTGCAGTCTTAATTTGTGTGGAATTGATATGAATGAAGTGGATGCTGCAAATTGTTGTTGATTTGTGTGGAATGATTGGACATTCTTGTGCAATTGTTAGAAATTGGTGTTGTTATTATGGAGTTCAAAGGTTAATATTTGATGCTTGCAGATTTGACGTGGAATGTAGATTTGCCTAAACTTCAGGCGCCAAAACGGCGTCGTTTTAATATTACCCGATTCGACCCGACCCGAACCGCCTAGGATCCGCGTTTTTTGGACGAAATGGCTATCCTTACTAGTTTGAGGATAGTTACAATCAGGTCCTATCCTATTTTCTTTATTTTAAATTTTGCCACAAACTTTCATTTTTCTCCCAATTTGGTCCTTGGACAGTTTTAAAAGGAAGAACACCTGAAACGGTGTCGTTTTGGGGGAGGGAATAATTTCCTATCTGGTCCTCATCCTTTTACAGTGCATTTCAGTTGGTCCTTCCTTTTTCTTTTGTTTGTAATTTAGGCCTTTAAATTCCATTCAAGTTTTGATTTAGTCCCTTTTATGTTTATTCATCTATTTATGAATCTGTTCATCTTCATCTCTTAATATTTTTCATCTTCAAAACTTCATTTCTTTCACCATTGTATTCTTCCTTCAAAAATCCATAACTTATTCTTCAAAAATTAAACTTCATTCTTTTTTGTAACACGCTTGGTCAAATATTCTATACTAATAAATTCTAAATCTTCTAAAAATGGAAAATATAATTTGTAAACAAAATTTGCATGCAAGCTCTTAAAATCCAGTTGCTTCTCAGCTACATGGTTAATCTTTAAAGAGCTCACATCTATTCCCACAATCCTAGTTTGCATTTGTTTTGCAACCCCAATTCGCCAAAGTAATAAGGTCACCACTTTGTGGTAGCTCACCAATCTTAGAGAGTTCACCAAACTTGAAGGGTTCGCCAGCTTTGCGTACTGCATGAACGGTCATCTCGCAACAATCACTATTGAAAAATATGCACAAAAATTGAAATTCCATGGAAGCAAGACCAAACGGATTGTTTGTGGTTGAGGGCACTTAAACACACACAATTTGTAAGCATTTTAGAGTCATATGGAACTTAAACTTTAATTTTTTTTACCTGCATTTATATATTCTTAATTTTGTCCCAAACTAATTAATCGATCTTGTGAAATTGGGTACTCCTACATATATATATGTTCAATGCATGAATGTGAAATTTTCTAACCTTTTCTCGAGTAAATGTATATAGTCAATACTGCAAAATTTTCATATTATTTGTGTGGAATTCTGCATGGTTGCTTGTAGAATCTTAGGTTGAAACTAACAGTAAGAGGAAGCAAGAGCAGTTGAAGTCAATAGACGCTAACAGTCTTGGACCAAACTTTCAAAGTAATTATTTTGCTGGACCACTACCAGTGAGATGCATCAACAATTTTAGGGCTATCATAAATCTCAACAACTGGAATTGTTATTAAAGGATATATAAGATAGGGAATTCATGAAAATTTTCACCATGTGGACCATCATTGATCTCTCAAATATTAAGTTTGAATGAGAGATTCCAAAGGTTATTGGAATTTTCACCATGTTCAAGCATTTCTATCATATATCTAATTTTTAAGTGTGTAATGTTTTGCCTCGACCAATTTAGTTATATGTCTTTATCTATTGTAATGGTATTTCAACAATGAGTGTAATTACAGATTAGAGTTGAGTAAAACTAATTGGTGTTGAAGTTGGGTTATGCAATTGTTGGAATCCATGTGTATTTTTTTTTTTGAGTATCTGGGTTTTTCTCGTGTTTTGTTGGTTGGCTATGGCCTTCTTGTTGTTTCCACTGTCTGTGGTCTTTACAAATGTTGTTTATCTAACAAAAAGGATGTATTTTCTATCATCAGTTATCAAAATACACACTTTATCAACCATGGCAAAATTTACAAACTTTTAACAGTTTTGAAAATGAAAGTACGAAATAGCTAAATCGAGTTACCACAACTCCAAAAACATAGAAATCATTAAAAACGGGGCAAAAACCACTCACCTATCAAGCTCCAAAGCTTGGCCAAATGAAACCTGCCATTTTTTTTTCTATTACGGTTGAAGAAGAAGAAAAATGAAGATGATAGCTTTTGCTATTTTGTCTTATTATCCTATTAACTTATTTATCAATTTAACCTTTTAATAACATCTACTACATGTCCATCATTGTCCCCTCGCTTTTTATTGGTATAATTTCCATCAAGTGACCATACTTTTCAATTCTATAACTATTTAGTGCCTTTATCAATTAGACCTCAAGTTTTGTACCTTATGCGATTTAGTTCTTTTTATCAAATTGAGTACTCAAACGAAGAAATTTCTTTATGAAAATTTCACACAACTTTAGTATCATACTGTAGACATAAAAATAATAAAAAATAAATATTTTGATGTCAAATTTGTGGTCTCTCAACTACTGTTCCGACTAGACACAAAATCAGGATGTTACAGTTTAGGTAATGGGTTAACAGTTTGGGCCTGGTATTTGCTTAAAAATTTTAAAGTGTTATTAATTTATACACACTTAGGGACGATATATTCTTTTAATTTTTATGCTCTAGTCTTGATATTAATTGAGGATGTCACTCATTTTTAATTTCATGTAACTATTTTTTTTAATTTAAAAATTTCTAGGTAAAATAATAGGATGTCCCAAACCGATAGATCTATCATCATATTTGAGTAACAATAATATATACAATAGCATTGCATAGAGATGTGTATATATATATATGGGTTAAAAGAGAAATTACGAAACAACATTGACCCACAATTTCATCAAAAGAACAATTCTCAGTAAGATTCATCAGAATAATTTGCAGTGTTAATATAATTCAAAAAGTGGATCCACTATAAAGATAATTTTTTGGAAAAAATACGTTACCGAATAAATATAAATATTAAATGCAAGATTTGAACAAATAATATAAACAAATATTTATATTTATGTAAAAACTCTAGATCTAAATAAAATAAAATAAATATTTATTTATTTAAAATATTAGATCTAAAAATAATTAAATAAACAAGACTTTAAAAAATAAAAAATCAAATAAGGGAATTGAGTTTTATTAGATGTTAAGACCTGTTTTCATAGTTTTCTTAAGACAGATTTGGTTGTTCTTATGACACTTGGAGAAGCGTTAGTCATTTGTCTCTTAGGATACAACAACAAAATAATCGCAGCAGTAGTGCCTATGTAGTGATCAACGAACAAACATTGTCTTCTTCTATCACCGAAATATTTGAAAATTCGTTGTGTATCCTGAGATAAATTTGAATCAAATTTGAGGAGCCTTTAAATCAATTTGAATCAAATCAAATCAAATTGATATATTTGTCCTTTTAAACAGATTTTGTATAATATCTTTGTATTGGGCTAAAATATCTGCATGCCATTCTTGGGCCCTATCGGTCCGGACATTTCGCGTCACCAATGTCGTGCGGGTATGCCCCAACCCCGATGGGTTTAGATCTGCACCCCAATTGCGCACGAGACAGAGTTTCAAGCTTTAGTTATTAAATAGCTACTAAGTTGATTTACATATATATATATACAAGTTCCACACTTAATTCTCAACTAGCATGAGACTAATGCTTCTCATTTTTCTCAACACAATTCACAAGTAGATTACCGTTGTAAATGTCTCATAATTTTATAATTTAATTCTCCACATTTACCAATCACAAATATGCCTCAAATTTTCTAAAAATTACCATTTTTCAATAAATTCTAAAGGTATCTCGAACTTCAATGCATGAATGTGAAAATTTCTCACCTAACCGCAGTTTTCTCGAGTAAATGTATACAGTCAAATATTGCAAAAATTTCATATTATTTGTGTAGAATTTTGCATTATGCAGATGTCCCAAACTGCTTGCAGGTTATCTAATTTGGTTGACACAAACAGTAAAAGCAGTTGAAGTCAATAGAAGTTAACAACGTTGGACCAAACTTTACGTCTTATAGTCTTTCGAAATGAGATCATCTTTTTTTCTATTTTTAATTTTCTAGTTAGCTAAAAGAGAAATAGTAACATGTGGCACTACCACATCATCATAAAATTGCTGACATGGTGGTGATATGCTCTTACTAAAAAAAAAAGTGTACCAAAAATATACATTAAACTAGTATGTTTATTATCCACGTTTCGCGTTGAGATAATTATTTATTTATTTTTAACTAAATTATAGAGGGAAAATTTAATAGTTGTAATATAGTCAAACTTCTTGTACTCTTTATAAATTTAAAGTTTAATCTCTATACATTTTATTTTTAGGGATTTAGTCCCTCTACAATTTTGTAATGGACTTAATTTTGTAGTTGGCTAAAAGAGAAATAGTTAACCAAGTAACATTGACTCCACTTTAATCATTCTCAAATAAATTTATTAGAATTCCATTCTAACAAACTAATTTTAATGTAACACAACTTTCAATTATTAATTAATTTTTGTGGATTGTCATATGAATGCCACATCAATAATTAATTAATTTTTAAAATTCAAAAAATTATTAAAAATATTTTTAAGTTTTAAAAAATTAATTGATTGTTGTCGTTACATACACATGTACTGTCATGTGGATGCCACATTAACAAAGTTAATAAATATTAACTTTTCTATCTATTTTGAGGTGATTTGACAAATAATACAAATTAAAGGGCTAAAAAAATAAAAAATTAAATGAAGGGCTAAAACATGTGAGAAGCCAGAAAATTTTTTAGGGGGCCGAAATTAAATTATAATATTTATGATAGTAAAAATGTAATTTTACCATTTTAATACTCTACATCTTTATATTTTTAAAATAATTAAATCAAATTTTTATCAATTTTAGAGAGGGCCAAATTGTAATTTCAGGCAGGCCCTTGTCAACCTCTAATTATGCCCTTGAGTTAAAATGATTCTTTTTTATAAAGTTGAAGGACCAAATAGATCATTATATATTTTTTATTGGCTAAGGTTTGCCTGAATAATTAGTGCAAAAATATTTACTTGTAAACTACTTAGGGTACTTACCAAGTATTGGCTTTAATTCTTCATCATTCATGCTTTTTTTTCCTCAGCACATCAAACTTAGGGTGAATTCGGATAGGCGATTGAGTGAGGTGCCGTGTGTTTAATTTACTTTTGGTCTCATGCTACAATATCTAATCTCATCGCTACCGTTATTTTTACACTAGTCGTAAGTAAACGCAACATCCATCCAAAATATTATAAATTATTTTGTGGGCGTGGAGTTCCTGTACATTACGCTGCAAATGACTGAAATTTCCTTATTACTTGTCGATTAAGTTTGGTTGACAGTGAGAGGAAGCCGGACCAAGTGAAGTCAATAGATGTTGGCAGTCTTGGTATTTGAGCCAAACAACTTAATCTATTTTGAAATTGAATGCATTGATGTGAAATTGAGGAACCAGTCAACACGTTGAGACAAATATTAGGTGCTTCAGGAAATGAAAAGCCCAATAACAATGTTGATGTGGGTTTAGGTAAAATTGGTGGATCCCATTTCCTTTTAAAGAAGCTTAATTGCAGGTGCAAATGGTGTGTTGTATCGAGTCTCTACTGTCTTCCACCATCTAGGACCAAACATGAGGTGTTATAGGAAATAAGACCAAGTCAATATACAGTGAAAGGTTTCTGTAATGGAAGTAGCTGCTTTCACACTGCAAACTTAGATAGTTTGTGGTCGAGGACGATCAACATTTGAAGTCATCATTTGATAATACCAATTACACTAATTAGAATTTCTTGTTTGTGATATACAACATTTAGAATTTCTTTCTAATTAAAACTCTTATTATTGCATTAGTTTGCTTAATGGATCTTTCTATTAGATTTGACTTTAATCTGGTAGATTTATGTCGTTTTATTTATAGAATTGCATGCAACTCCATTCAATTATGTAAGATCTAATCACAAGAAGGGTTTATTCAACCCCAGACTTATGCTCATCAAACATGAATTAACACTCTAGAATTATTAACCCAAGAATAATAGAACATTCATAATTGAAAACAAAGAGACTAAGATTTTATTGCATAAAAATAGAAATCAAAGAATAGAATCCATTCTAAGGTTCATCTCCCCTAAGTATTAAGAGAATCAGTTCTTAATGGTAAGAGTAAACACAAAAAATACAATATAATCACTACAATAAAAAAAATCCATGATAACTCTCTTTAAAATCAACTTAAGACTCTTGAATCTTGATGGAAAATTGCTTGGAAATAGGCTTCACTGGTGTTCTCAAAGTAATTTTGTGCTCTCCTCTTGTAGCTTCTTGCTTCCATTCTTATTTCCCGATATATATAATCTTAAAGTGCTAAATCCCCTAAAAAACATAACTTGCAGCCATCAGCGTACACAGATCCTGAGGTCGACATACCCTGGGCACATAGACGTGTGACTCCACACGACCATGTGGATTGCCTGTTTGAAAATTTGTTGCATGTGCACAGCTTCCAGAATACTCCAAAGTTTTAATTTCCACCGCTTTTAACTTTTATTGCTCCCAAACGCCCTATTAAGAATTAAATTATGAATATAAAGGATTAGAAGCATATAATTCACAATTAATGTCACATAATCACTCAACAATGTACTAAGAATGAGGCTAAAATATGTTACTTTTGACACTAATCAATGATGGTGTTATGAGACTAAAAGTTTAAAGAGTAAACCTAATTGGTCTCCCATTTGGTATTATCTAATTAGAGGAATTGATATCCTTAATGGCCTTTAGTCGACTGTACAAACAAGGTAGAATTTCCAGCAACCATGTCTTTTTTTTTTCCCTCTGCACATCTATCTACCTCTCGAGTAAACGTAGTCGATATTGCAAATCGTTGTTATTTTGTATGGAGTTATTGGACATTGTTATGCAACTATTTGAAATTAAACAGAGGACTAAAATAATCTTTTAAATAAAGTTAGAGGGTAAAATAAGTCATTATAGCAAAAAATTTTCCATAAAAATGCAGTTTCCCGAGTAGTTTTCTTGCAATTAATAGAAAATGACACACATTTAGTGCCAACCCATGAAATATTTCCACATTCGCTTTGAATTTTTAAGCAATAAATTAAAATGATATGTTTCTTTTAATGATGTTATAATTATAATTGCAATCAATAATGAATGTTTAATGGCTTTTAGTCAATACTGCAAATTGTGTTGAATTATTGTATATTGTGCTGCAAATGTCTGAAATCTCCACGTTCCTTGTAAATTAAGTTTGGGTGAGAGTGATAGGAAGTAACATCAAGCGAAGTCAATAGACAACTGATAGTCTTAGTCTTTTTTGTGGATTAGAGCATATTCAATAGTCAATACCGCAAAATTTCCATATATGTGTTGAATTCTGTATAATGTAAATGTCTCAAATTGATGTGGATTATCTTTGGTTGACACGGACAGCAACAGGACTAAACTTTACGTGTTATAGTCTTTTAAATTGAGTTAATGAAAAGTTACCATTCCCATCAAAATTAGTTATATTCTTAATTTATAACAAAGAAAAGAGAAATTTGAATTGAACTCAAAGGTTAATATGTCACTGATGGGCGATGGCGTGGCACTACCATGTCAGCAATTATTAATAATGTGGCATCGTCACGTCAACAAACATTGTTGGTGTGGTATCTGTTAATAGCCACTTAGGTGTTGCCATTAACTACTAACGGTCAACATCAGCCACGTAGGTGCTAGTTTTGTTAGTTAACAGATGTTAACTTTTTTATCATTTTTTTAGGTGATTTAACAAACTATACAAGTTTCAAGGCTAAAAGAGACAAAAAAAAAGAAAAAACGAAAAGCTAAAATGACTTTTGTTTGTAAAGTTAAAAAATGCCAAATAAATTATTATATCTTTTTAGTTTTAATTTTTTAAAAGAGAAATATATATATATAAGTAAACACGTCAACAAATAATGAGGTTTTAGATTTTAATTTTTTACTTGATTAAAAAATAGGGTAAACTACAAAAATAGTCACTTTTGTTTGCCTCATGTTACATTTTAGTCACCTATGTTTGAAATGTTACGTTTTAGTCACTTATGTTATTATTTTGTTACGAAGTGATCACTCTTCCGTTAAGTTCCGTTATCTCCCTAACGATAATCCTACGTCTAGATTTTAAGTGCCAATTTGGATTTCCTAATGGGATGAGAATAGATTTTTAATTAAATAAATTTAATTAATTAAAAATTTTAAACTCTAAATCTTAGTTAAAAAACCGTTTATCTCCCCCTTTTTTTTAGTTTTCTTTTTCAGGTGGCTAAGAAAGTTATTATCATCAGAATTTTTTATTCACCTACAAAAACAAATTGTTTTGGCTTTTCATTCTAGGATGTTAACTGGAACATCATTTTTTCACATGTTGTAGTAATTGCAGTTCATCTTATTACATAAATTTGTCAACAACCACTTGATTTTAAGTCTTAGAACATAAATTTGTCAGTGAAGAAGACATACCTGGACCCTTCATTGAATCCTCTTTTGTTTTTGTAGGTGAATAAAAAATTCTGATGATAATAGCTTTCTTAGTCAACTGAAAAAGAAAACTAAAAAAAAGGGGGAGATGAACGGTTTTTTAACTAAGATTTAGATTTTAAAATTTTTAATTAATTAAATTTATTTAAATAAAAATATATTCTCATCCCATTAGGAAATCCAAGTTGTCACTTAAAATCTAGTTGGACTGCCACGTAGGATTACCGTTGGGGAGATAACGGAACTTAATGGAAGAGTGATCACTTCGTAACAAAATAATAACATAAGTGACTAAAACATAACATTTCAAACATAAGTGACTAAAATGTAACCTGAGCTAAACAAAAGTGACTATTTTTGTAGTTTACCCTAAAAAAATAACTAGTCCCAAATAAATTTATTAGAATTTATAACAAATGAGATTTTAGATTTGAATTATGAGGTTATATATATATATAGATAGAAATAAACATGTTTTTATGGAATCGATGTATTAAATTTCCAGCAGTTTTCTTCCTCAAACGTAGTGAATAGAGCACAATTTTATTCTTTTGTTTGCAAAATAATTTCCATATTAATTAGCTTTGGTTGACAAGCAAGTGAATAGACACTCACATTCTTTACGTGTTATAAGAAAAAAGACTAAGTCAATCTACTTTGTAATCTCATCAATCTTAATTTTTTAGTTATATGGTGAAAAGGAAGTGGTTGTTGATGATTGTGACAAATACAAAAATTTTGAAAATCTAATATCCATAGCTTTATTTGTCGCCTATAAATACCACTCCTATCCTTTATCTTCCTCGACAAACATAACATGGCCTCCTATCTCTTTCTCTGCCTACTCCTTTTCTTTCCCCATCATTATGCTTCTTCAGGATCTCAGTACTCCTGCTCTTCACTGATCCAGTTCAAGAACTCTTTTTCCATAACAGAGGATGCTTCTTTGTCTTGCGATCATATTACAGGCCTTAAATCTTATCCCAAGACAAATTCATGGAAAGAGGGTACAGATTGCTGCTCATGGGATGGGGTCACTTGTGACCACCTAAATGCTCATGTTATTTCCCTTGACTTGAGCTGCAGTTGGCTATATGGCAACTTCCCTTCCAATACCACTCTTTTCCTTCTTCCTCACCTTCAAAAACTCAACCTTGCCTACAATGATTTTAATCTTTCCAAAATTCCATCTGAGTTTGGTCGGTTTGAAAGTCTAGTATATCTCAACCTTTCTCATACCAGATTTGTAGGAGAGGTCCCATCCCAAGTCTCCCACCTGTCAAAATTGGTTTCACTTGATCTCTCCTGTTAGATTTATGACTATAAGCAATTTACAATTGACAAACATGCTGTGGAGGGATTTGTTCACAACCTAACCGAGGTCAGACATCTGTTTTTGGATGGAATGGACATGTCTTCTGTTAATGCTTATGTCTTCATGAATCTATCCTCTTCTCTAAGGTCTCTCAGTCTTGGTGGTTGTGATTTGCAAGGAAAATTCCCAAAAAACATTTTTGATTTGCCAAACCTCAATCTCCTCAACTTGGGAGACAACCAAAACCTCAATCTCGATCCTTTGAAGTTGAATCGGAGCAGCAATCTTGAACATTTGGATCTGTCGTCCATGTCCTTCTCTACAGAATTCATTGATTCAGTTGATAATCTACATGCCTTAAAGTACTTAGACCTATCAGGAAATTCTTTCTTTCAAGGAATATCCGTCTCAATCACAAATTTATCATCTTTGGAGTACTTGGATATTAGTGGCGCAAATATTTTTGGAGGATTGCCTGACTCGATGGGGAATCTTGTGTCCTTGAAGTTTTTAGTTCTCTACTATTCCAACTTATTAGGACCGGTTCCAAGATCACTGGGAAACCTCTTGCAACTCACTCGTTTAGACTTGTCGCAGAACCAATTGAGTGGACAAATTCCAAGATCATTGGGGAACCTTTTGCAACTCACTCATTTAGACTTGTCGCTGAACCAATTGAGTGGACAAATTCCAAGATCATTGGGGAACCTCTTGCAACTTACTCATTTAGACTTGTCACAGAACCAATTGAGTGGACAAATTCCAAGATCATTGGGAAAACTATCGCAACTCACTCATTTAGACTCGCAACTCACTCATTTAGACTTGTCGCAGAACCAATTGAGTGGACCAATTCCAAGATCATTGGGGAACCTCTTGCAACTCACTCATTTAGACTTGTCGCAGAACCAATTGAGTGGACAAATTTCATTGTCAATTCTAAACCTAACGCACCTTGAATTCTTGGATATAACAGAAAATTCATTAGAAGGTTCCATTCCAGATGAGGTAACCGCTTTTCCTAATCTAAAATATTTATACTTATCTAACAATTTACTCAATGGAACACTTCCGTCATGGTTGTATACTTCTCCCTCCTTAGAATATTTAAATCTAAAAAATAATAAACTCCAAGGTCCTTTTCCATCTTCAATATTCCAACTTCTCAATCTTACCTTCCTCAGCTTATCTTCAAATAATCTTAGTGGTGTCATAGAGTTTAGCATATTCTCAAACCTTCCAAATCTCAAACATCTCGGCCTTTCATATAACAGCCTATCCTTAACATCTAGTACTACTTCTACTGCTAATCTTACAAGCTTATTTTTGTCATCTTGCAATCTTAGTGAATTCCCCCAATTTTTAAAAGGGCTTACAAGTTTGGAAAGTTTAGACCTCTCTTACAACGGAATTGAAGGCAAGATTCCACAGTGGATGCAAGAGCTGGGGAATGACTCTTTGAGTTACTTAAATGTATCTCATAACTCTTTGACAGAAGTTGAGCGATTTCCATGGAAGAATATTGCAATTCTTGACTTAAGCTCCAATTTGATCCGTGGAAATCTTCCGATTCCAGCTTCGACGATCAAAGTGTTTTCTGATCTCAAATAATAGTTTCAATGGAGAGGTCTCTTCTTTAATCTGCAATGTCACTTCTCTTCAAATTCTTGATTTGTCCCACAATAACTTGAGTGGAACAATTCCGCAATGTTTTGGAAGATTGAGCGACAGCCTACAATTCTTGAATCTGAAGAAGAACAAGTTTTATGGGACGATTCCTCCAACATTTGCAAAGGGATGCCAATTGAGTAATTTCAACTTAAATGGAAATCTGTTAGAAGGGCCTTTGACACCATCCATCCTTACATGTAAAGGTCTGGAAGTGCTAGATCTTGGTAACAACGACATCAATGATACATTTCCTCATTGGTTGGGAAGTCTTCCAGAGCTACAAGTTCTTGTACTAAAGTCAAATCAATTGCATGGTTCCTTGTGTGTCAATAACTCCAAGTCTAGCCCTTTTTTCTCTAAAATCCAAATTTTTGATCTCTCAAGTAATTATTTTTCTGGACCCCTACCAGTGAGATACATCAACAGCTTCAAGGCTATCATAAATCTAGAGAAGGTTGGTAGTACAGTGTCGTACATGGGGGTGAATGATCTAGGAGGTCGTGGCTTCTATGCCTATTCCATTGGAATTGTTATGAAAGGACAAGATATGGAATTGGTGAAAATTTTCACTATGTGGATGATCATTGATCTATCAAGCAATCAGTTTGAAGGGGAGATTCCAAAGGTTATTGGGAAGCTTAACTTACTGAAAGGGCTCAACCTTTCTCATAATAACCTTAATGGTGGTATCCCTACCTCAGTAGGGGATTTGACAAGTCTTGAATGGTTGGACCTATCTTCAAACAGGTTGTCTGGGATGATTCCAAATAGATTGGCAGATCTGCCATTCCTTTCGTCCTTAAATGTTTCTGAAAATGAACTCCATGGTCAGATTCCTCAAGGCAAACAATTCAACACATTTGGAAATGATTCGTATGAAGGAAATAAGGAACTTTGTGGATTTCCGGTCTCGAAAGGTTTCAACATCATTGAGCCAGCACCTCCAAATGTGCTTGAAAAAGATGGCTCAAAATCAAACATTTCTTTTGGTTGGAAAGTGGTGTTGATAGGTTATGGATGCGGAGTAGTGCTCGGAATATTCGTGGGATATGTTGTTTTCCAAACTGGAAAGCCGAAATGGTTGGTGAATTTGGTTGAAAACCAACATGAGAAGAGGCGAAGAAGAAAGTCAAAGGAAGGCAATCGTAGCAGTAGACGAAGGAGGATCTAATTACTGCAAATGATGTTCAAGAATTAGTGTTGCATTTTCATAATTTCTTGTTTTGTAGACCGTTTTGCCTATGGTGAAGGGTTGCATTGGTATGTGTCTGTCTATTATTGTACCAATTCCTCTGTCTTTCATTGCATTTCGTACTATCTGTAATGGTTTGTTTGAGTGTGACATTTTGTATGGTGGTGTTGTTTATGTCTTCTTTCATGGATTTCAATTTAGTCTCAATAATCTTTGCTACTGCTCAGTAAAGGAGAAAGGAAAACAAAATGTCTGTAGGAACTAAGAAAATAGAATGAGAAATTTTGATAGAAACTTAAGCATAAAGCACTGATATCTTACTCAACAAACAAAACAAAAACAGCAAGAGCTTTGTGAATAAAAATGCTTAAGTAAAGACCAAATGAAGAAGAATTTTCTGAAAGATTTCATTACATTTGAATGAAGGCACAATGCCATTACATATACCAAGCAATCAGCTGGTCAAAAATTAGAAAATGTTACCTAATCACATACCTAACTCCACTAAGTGGCTTAGTAACTTGATAAACATTGCTTGTACATTGGTAAAGCTGATTTATCAATCTATCAGCACCTAATTACATCAAGCATATCAACAACTTAGTTCATATCTAACTAAGTAATAAAATATCTATTTGAAAGTAACACAACAGCAGGATAAGCTTCAGCTGCAGCTTGCATGGCTCGGACAGCTTGGTCTGCTTCTTGGTCTGCATGCAAGCCAACTTCAACAATGTCTCAATGATCTCTGTTGTATTTTCATAATTTCTTTACAAGTTAGTAGTAAAAGGTTTGGTTATCTCGAGACGGTAATAATATATAGCAGAGTTGAAGGAATGATGTAACGAATGGAAACATGGAACAATGCAGACTGTAAAAGTGTTGAGCATGGACTGCAATGCAACAAGTAACCATGAAGCAGACCAGCATTCGAGCATGACCAGAAGCTGCTTATTTCTTTTGTTCTTTTGTAATACTATCAAGTTGGTAACTTGATTGCTAAAGTTAGTAGGATTTGATTTTGAATATGATGGATCACTACAGCAAAATAGACTTTTAGCAGTGTTTTTTAGGCCTTTAGCGGCACTTTTATGCGCCACTAAAAGTATTAGCTAAAAGCGCCGCAAAAAGTACTGCTATAGACAACGCCGCTAAATTTAGCGGCTTTTATGTGAAAAAACGCCGCTAAAGATCATGACTTTTAGCGGTGCTTTTATCACAAACGCCACTAAAGATCTTGACCTTTAGCGGCGCTTTATCACAAACGCCGCTAAAGATCTTGACGTTTAGCGGCGCTTTTATCACAAACGCCGCTAAAGAACAAACCTTTAGCGGCGCTTCTCACAAAAACGCCGCTAAAAACATAACCTTTAAAAAAATTATTTTAATCAAATAATATTTATTTTTATGATAAATATTATATTATGTTTATTTTTTAATTTGAACTTTAAATATACTTTTTAAGGATAAATAAAAAATATTATTTAAATTAAATTTTCTATGAAAATTTTAACTTTAAAATTAAATATAAAAATTAATGAATTTAGTTTTAGAATTTAAAATAATTTAATAACACAGTTAAAATGTAAAAGTTAGAACACAAGTTGTCATAAATATTAAAGTAAAAATAAAAATTTAGAATCAAAACTAAAATAAATAATACATATGAGAAACAGACTGACTAGTTGAACCTGCATATGACTATACACATTGCAAGGTAATAAAAAATAGGGTAAACTATACCCATGGTCACTTTTGTTTACCTTAGGTTACGTTTTAGTCACTTATGTTTGAAATGTTACGTTTTAGTCATTTACGTTATCATGTTGTAACATTTTAGTCACTGAGCCATTAATCGTCGTTAATGGTGTAACGGTAAGCTGACATGGCACGTTAAATCATCATTTCAAACAAAATTTTGGGTTAAATTATACAATTGATCCCCATATTTTTTTCGTTTTAAGTAATTTAATTTTTTTTCTTTTATGTTCTTTAAACTTTCCTCTTTTTTTCCATTCTCTTTTGTTTCTCCCTCTGTTTTCATACCTTTCTCATTTCTTTTAACATATTAGGAAGTCGAATTGGCAATGAAAAAAGAAGTAGGAAGTCGACTGTCATCATTTGCCTATAACCAAAACCCTATAACCAAAACCCATAAACCCATACCATGCTTCTTTCTTCACTACCAATTCGACTTCCTGGTATGTTAAAAGAAATAAAGAAGGTAGAAAAACAGAGGGAGAAGCAGAAGAGAATGGAAAAAAAAAGAAAGAAAGTTAAATGAACATAAAAGAATTAAATTGCTCAAAACGAAAAATTATGGGGACCAATTGTATAATTTAACCTAAAGTTTTTGTTTGAAATGATGATTTAACGTGCCACGTCAGCTTACCATTACACCATTAACGACAATTAACGGCTCAGTGACTAAAATGTTACAACACGATAACGTAAGTGACTAAAACGTAACATTTCAAACATAAGTGACTGAAATGTAACCTAAGGTAAACAAAAGTGACCATAGGTGTAGTTTACCCTAAAAAATACAATGCATTTTCTTAATCAAGTAAATCTTGGTAATAAAAGATATATTACATTTACTTAATCAAGGAAATCTTGTAATGAACTCAAAGCAATGAGCCTTAGAGAAAAACTTTTGAGCATGGCTTCGAATTTGAACTGCATATTTAGTGCCTACATGCTCTGCATGAAAATAAGAGTAAACTGTTCAAACCACAGTGAACATGGCAAAGATAAGTAAATCAGTTCAACTCATTGTGCACTTACCTTCTATTTGGCGCCAGCCACGACCATACAACTTTAAAGCTTCAAGAAACCTCTGATGCTTCTAGAAATGAAGATGAAGAAATGGATGCTAACGCTGACAATCTGGTATTCCTCAACTTAGTTGAGCCATCTGGTATGATAGGTCATGTTCTTCCACTATTTTGTCCAAGTCTTATCCAATTTGATCCAAAAACCACCCTTCATCTCAGTGGAAGAAGCAAAGCATATATTATATATTCTTGCTACTCCAATTTCCATCAAGAAACTTTTCGCAACAAACAAAAAATATTAATATATGAATCATCAATTAAAATGCCTAAATATTCAAGGAAAAATTGCTCATTAGCTTGCAATAGTTTTCAGCACAGAGAATACTGTAAATTGTAATACCACTGGCTCTGTTTGAACATCCAACCCTGCAAGTTGTGTAACAACATACGAGGCTATAACCTGTCCAAATATCGCAGGGATGGTACCAAGAACTGGTATGATACGGAACCTAAACCCAGGTACTATCTGACAGTAGAATAACACATTAAATTGTTGGATTCAACATGTAGATTACATACTAATGTAAATCAAAATATTTTACTTTATAATATTGTGCATCCAATAGGGGTAAGATGGTGGTAGAGGCATTGTAAACTTGTAATTTGATGTTTATTTTCTTTTTAATTCTAACCCCTCAAGAGAAATTAATAATTCAATTCTTTTACCACTTGGCTCTACTAAACTCTCATTTCTGCCATCTAGAATAGTTCGATAGTGATGTCAGGACAACTATTTTATTACGTTGTTAAAAGTATATTAAAATTTTTACATGTCAAAATTACGATTTTAAAACTTGGATTTGCATTTTAAGACACATACAAAAATAACATAATTTTTTATTTAAAAATAACATATGCAATATGAACAAAATAAAAAATGTAATATGTGTAGCCAGGATTTGCAGCCTAACACGAGTGTTAAAGAGAAAAAAAAGATCCTTTGTGGAACAGGTGTAAACACGAGTGTTAAACTAGTGCATGCAGTCTTGTTCATGAAATCAGTTATTGTTTTACCAGGCAAGAGTTAACCATGAAACCAATCCCTTCAAATACACAAGTTTAGATAATACTTTATTTAGCTATGCAGCAGTTATCAAAAATCGTCTAGCAGGCAATGTTAGATGCCAGCCAAGAATCCATTAGAACTCACCAAGCAGCCCATATTTACGCAAGAAGTTAAGTGTTGTTGCAGCATCCCAGTCATACCTGGGAATAAATCAAGCAATAATTCATATAAAGAACAGCGAACTTGACTGCTATTACTAATTGAGAAAGGAAGGGATTGTCGAAACATACTGATGTTTGGTAGGTTTTGAGGCTTAGGTTCAATCAGTAGAGTTCCTGAATCAAAGAATATTCCATCAGAATTCCACGAAAAAATAAATAAATAACTACAGAAAGACAACCCTGTGGCGCAGAATAGCATAATTTTTTTTGTCCCCCTCCTTACCACCTACATTTGCTGGAAAAGGAGCTAGCATACAGTCTTAAGATTGTTATAATGCAAAATTACCATTGAATCCAATCTTCTTCTTGTAGGCAGCAGCAGCTTCAAGAAATCTTGCCTGTCAAAATTGTTGAGCATGGACTGCAATGCAACAAGTAACCATGAAGCACACCAACAGCAGCAAAGTCGCATTCAAGCAAGACCAGAAGCAGCTTGTTTCATTTTGTTTATTTTGATCTTTTTGTAAAGCTATCAAGTTGACATGTAACTTGATTTCTAGAGTTAGTAGGATATGAATATGATGGATGTAATAGCTGATTTATTTCAGCTTTTGACTTGTATTATTTTAGTTGGCAACTTGCCAAATTTGGTGGGAGCAGTTACATGTTTAGGTAACTGACTTGTTATTTTTGTAACTCCTTTATATTTTGAAAAGACAATGAAAGCAGTATGACTTCCTCATTCGGTTACTTTTTTTTTTTTTTTGCTTATCAATTGTATTGCTTGCTGTTTTCATGAGCTTATGCTCTTTGTTGTTCATTGTTGCTGCTGCCATTGTTCTAACAAAAGTACATAATTGAAGTTGCATAGCTAATAACTAAGACGCCACATTGGAAACTTGAAGAAGAACGTTTAATCAGGAAAAATGCATAAAATAGAGCAAACATTTTAAGTAACATGAAACTAACAGCTGACATTGAAAAACTTTATTTAGCAGATTTCCAAGTAAGAAATGACTAACAAATATACCATATGATCAAGCTCTCTTTCCATGTCTGTGTTCAAGAGTGTTTGGTATCCTCACGACCACCCCAAAATACATAATTTTCTCCCCCGAGATAATGTGTCACCTATAGGAACAGAAAGCAAAATATAAAGCAATTGCCGGACGTAGGACCAACATAACTGTAATCTAAACACAAAATGCAATAAGTTTAACCTCAATGTTATATGGAAGTAAAAGCCCACCTCCATAGCTTTCTTAACTTGAGCAGCACCCAACTCAGAGCTGAAAAGCAAACATAGAAGTAAGAATTAAGTTCATCTAGGGATATATGCAAATCACTTAAGTAAGGATACCTTGTAGCAGCACCATGCATGTAACGAGGATGCATAAATAGTTGAGCAGTACCCCACAATGGACGGATCTTGTCCCCCTGCATAGTCAAGTAACAAAGATATTCGGGAAACATATAACTTAGTCTTGTATCAAACAAGAGGGTTTAAAATTTTGAGAAAAGGGGGAAAGAAAAAGAAAAAAGAGGAGGATAGGTCTCTACTTGAGACAAGCAATTTAAAACTTTTTGCAAATTCAGAAATTACCTGAAGTTCTTTAGCAAGTGCCACAACTTCATCCAAGTTTGAATTAGTTTCCTACAACGAAGACAATAGAAAAATTGATCGATAAACAATTGTCAAAAAACCAATGGGAGAGGACGGCTGTTAAGAGAGTTTAGTCAAAACCAGTTCATATTCAAGCATTTAGATATGAAAAGCAACTTGAAGAGTCAATAAGAAAAATATCCAACCTTTAGCGTTTTGCCATCAGGAGCAATGTCCCTGTCATGGAAACACCACCTATCAACTCCAAGCTTGTTTAGGAATTCGAAGTTGGCTCTCACTGCAATCGTTTCAAAGAGGAGCAAAGAAGGTTACCATCCTGCAGACTAGTATTAATCAATAAGCACAGATAGGGAGGAAATCACTACCAATCTTACTTCTTCTTTTGGCCATAGCAATGGAATTGGAACCATCTTCCCATGCCCAAGACTTTGTGGGTGCACCAAAAGGATTGGCACCTGTTCCACGAAATGTATGCCAAAATGCAACACTAAATCTCAACCAGTCCTAAACGATTGACAACTTGTTAGCAATCATCAACATCTTGTCAGCCTAACATGAGTTTCTGATACTAGTTTTTATTGGGACAAAAAGATCCAAAGTGTAAACTCAGTGAAGTTTGCTTTTGACATTGACCATTTGTGTTATTTTGGATAGAAGTAACATATAATCCACTTACTTCGATAACAACCCTGCACCAAAAGAGTGCCATCTTGTGAAGGGATCTAAAGCTTCCAATGACTTCAGAAAGCTCAACAACAAAGCCATGCGGAGGAGCACCATGAATGTCTTTAATAAAAGGTATCTTTGGTGTACATGTGTTTGAATCAGATAAAAGCTTCTGTTGGAGGAATTTTCCATCTGCAAATATCTTGCAGATATTACAATGAAAGTGGAAGACCATCACAAGAAAATTTGAAAGTAAGCGTTGAACTCATTTTGAAAGTAAGGTGAAATATGGTTAATCAACAGATTACACATTTGACCAGTAAGCGTTGAACTCATTTTGCTCCAAAAGATTAAACCGTAGCCATCATTACAACAAAGCAATTCACAAATCAGCCATGAGGCATCCTATAATTTCATCATTAACAAATCTCAAGTAAACCTTAAATCCTGAACCATTTAATATATATAAAGTTTACCTATTATCTCTTAAATAATTTAAACTATAATTATAATTTTAATATATTAAAATTAAAATTATCTCTTTTACAATTATAAAAGAAATTATTTAATATATAAATTAAAAATACTAATTAATCTAAACCCTAAACTCTTAAACCCTATCCCCTAAACCTTGCATCATGAAACATAAATCCTAAACCTCTAACCCCTAAATCCTAAATCCCTAAACCTTAAACCCCAACCCTTAAACCGTAAACCATAAACAATAATCCCTAAACCCATAATCCTTAAACTTTAAAATAGTAACCCCTAAACCATATACCCTAAACTATAATGATAATTAATTCAATATTTTAAAATTAATACTATCTCTTTTACGATTATATAAGAAATTATTTAATATATAAATATCAAACACGTCATAGACACTTAAAACTTTGGGATAGTTATACTATTTTTTATTTCACTTATAGGAACCTCATATACTCAAGCACTGCAAGTCTTTTGTGAATTAACCAATGCTTATGAAGATCTACTACTTACGGTTATCCATGCCAGCTGGAATCACAAGTATTAACAAGAATCAGACATAAATAGCAAAATTAATCAAGCACTTTCAAGGGACATCATTCTAGCAGTACTTTAAAGAAATGGATTTCAATCCAGAATTTAGCAATTCTATAACTAGGATGGAAAAATAATATTTATTTTAGAGATTAGTCTACCTCTTAAGTGGAATAACTTTCATGTGGAAGTATGAATTAATTTCATTTATCGCTGCTTTTGTAGGGGCTGTCAAAGCTCTTTGAACGACCAAAATAGCATTATAAACATTATCTGCTTGCATAAGCTTTGCACAGTTTTTACCATAGGAACACCAACCTTTACTTCTGCAGGAAAGAAGACATAAATCTAGAGACAGAAATACCATCAGTACATCAACATTGAAGTTATAAAATTATTTGTAACAAAAAAGTAAAGAAAAGGGAGTTGCTCTATATTTCTAATATTGAAGTTAAAAGATGGGCTTCTGATTTATAAACTGATGATTCTGAAATAACTGCACAGCTTGCTAATTTGATATGTTTATTACCTGTATAAGAAATTATTTAATATGTAAATTAAAAAACACTTAGAAATGTACCCAAACAACTTAAAAATTATTTTAAATAATAGTATTTTAATTTTTCCATTTTTAACAAATATTTTTCTATGTTTTATATTTCAAATTATTTCTACGTGTCATTTTTTTTTCTGAAGATTTTGAATATTCAATTAAAAATAATTTTAATTTTAATTAATATAAATAAACCAATTAAATAATAAGTAGACAGATAAAATATTTTTTGCGGCGCTTTTTTAAAAACGCCGCTAAAAATAGAGCATTAGCGGCGCTTCTTCAAAAACGCCGCTAAAGCCCCGAAAACTCAAAAAACAACATAGTTGTGCTTAGGTTTTTTGTGGCGCTTTTTGGAAAACGGCGCTAATGCTCATTTTTAGCGACGTTTTTTAGAAAACGCCGCTAATACTCGATCCTTAGCGGCGTTTGTTTCAAAGCGCTGCTAGTGCTTGATTTTTAGCGGCGTTTTTTATCCAAGCGCCACTAAAAACACTGCTAAAAGCCTGTTTTGGTGTAGTGGATGTAATAGCTGATTTAATTCAGCTTTTTAACTTGTATTATTTTAGTTGGCAACTTGCCAAATTGGTGGGAGCATTTACAAGTTTAGGTAACTCTTTATATTTTTGAAGTGTGAATGAAAGAATTACTCTCCCCATTCGGTTACTTCTTCTTTGCTTTTGTTTCAATTGTTTTGCTTGCTGTTTTTATGTTCTTAGTTGTTCATCGTTGCTGCTGCCATTGTTCTAATAAAAAGGGTACATATAGGTTGCTTTAATTGGTGGATGTAAAGTCCTTATTTCCTTTAGTTAAGCTTATTAATTGAATTGGTGATTCAAAGATGCATGAATTTCTAGCTACCAGTCTGCTTGCCATCTCATTGTCAAACCTATATAGAATGGGTGGTTTCTCTGCAAATTTGGATTGTTTGTGGTTGAGGACACATTTTTGTAGCCATGTAAGTGTTATATGGAACTTAAAATTGAATTGAATTTTATTTGATGATCGTAGCACTCATAAAAGTGAGAATTTAATAAGACATTTGAAGAGTGTTATGTAATTTGCAACGCTAGAAAGCAATCAAATAATAAAAATTTGCATTAGTTTAAAAAATTTTAGCTTTAATTTTAAGATATTTTATAGTTTTTAGATTTAAATGAAGTTGCATATGTATGCACATTAGCAAAGTTAATAGATATTAATTTTTTTATCTGATAAACAATGTAAGTTTAAGGTTATTTGATAAACAACATAGGCATTATTAGACAGCAGACAATAACTAAAATATTGCGTTTATATTGTTGTTAATTTCTGTGGAATTATTGTACATTCTTCTGCAATGCTTCCAAATTTCCTCATTTCTTAGAAAATTTTATGATACGGGGTTGCGCGCGGACCAAGATCGAGTTGCCAAGTCACGAGAAACTCCTACGAAAACCCTAAACAATTAGATCTGAAACAAAACAGAAAATTAAAAGATTAGATTTTTGAATTTTCAGATCTAAAATAAAATCCCCAAATCAGCAAAAAATCAAATTGAGAATAGAAATAAGTGTTAGGGTTCTTGAAACCCTCAAGGAGATTGTGATTCTGCCCAATTGAACACCAAGATAGTTTTCCCCAAATTTCGACAATCTAATTTCACCCAAAAAGAGTATGGAAAAACCCTAGAAATTGGGGATTTTTGGGCTGATTCCTTAAGATAGAAAAAGGTTGAAAACACAATAAGAACAGAAAATAGATTAGATAATGATTCAGCACAAGTAGAAATAAAGAAAGAATTGACAGTAAGAAATTAAAAGATAAGTCCTAAGAAGCCTTGAAATCTCGAAAGATCTCACAACTCCCTTCAAACGGCTCTAATCTCCCCTCCAAAGAATATCAATGGCAAGAAGAAGGTTGAAGATGGCTCCCACAATCACAAGATTGTTAAAACAACTTCTAAAGAAAACTCAAGAGAAAAATCTTGGAGAAAACTCAAAGAAAATTCTGCTCTCAACAAATCTGAAATTTTAATAATAATGATAAGTGTTTAACAAGGTGGACAGCCATGCCATTAAATAGGCCTTATAACTAGTCCTAATCTAATTAGAAAACTAAAATAAAAAAAACTCCTAATTATTTTAATATGGAAATTCGGTCAAAGGTCATTTTATCTGGGACTCTTGGACTGAATATTGACATAAAAATTTAAACTAAGTAAATAAATAAATAAATAAATAAAAATAAAAATAAAACTTTACAACTTGGGCCACTTTGACAATTTGGCCTGATTTTCAACTAAGTATGGATGGATTTCTTGATTGGGCTGGGAATTTGCTTATTGGGCCTCGCCTTCAAGAATTTGGGCTTTTGTGACTCGTATCATTCCCCCCTTCCTCAAAAAGATTCGTCCTCGAATCTAAAAAATCAAATGAACTCGACTTTCCTCTATCGAACGGGACTAATGGCAATTGAGTCCACTGAAAAGAATAGCCATGAGATAGTAAATAGCAACGGAAACAAGCTTGTAGTCCAATCATAAGCATAACAGAACAGGTATAACCATGTGAATGGACAGATTCAGATTACCATGCAAACAATCTAATTTACTCACCACTGCCTCGTCAAATATTTGAAACAAAGATGGACATGTTTTAAGGCATTCAGTCGTCTCACATTGTTCCCACAAACCATGAATAAATTGCGAGTAATAAATCAAATGGTAAACATAATCGTCACAAGTAGGTATTTGAAAAGATTCACATGGTTCACAGAGTTGCATAATCATACCATGCATTAATCGACGGTCTATAGATTCACTCACACATGCATTATCAAAAACAAGAATCTTTTTATCAACCATCAAAACAGATAGATCATCAATAAATAAAATAGGACAGTCAAGCACGTTTCGATCTAAGTGTTCATCAACACGATCTTTATCACTATCCGAGGAGTACAAAAGTGTTTCAAAGGTTTCAAGCATCTTACCTCGATAAGCAGAAGAATAAGGGTCGATTTTACCTTTTTCATTTAAAACAAACCTTCGCTCATCGGGGGCATAGTGTAGTCGAATCTCCGTTGTTGAGTTAACCTTTGTCAAATGGAACTCAAACTTCATGTACAACCACATAAACTGTTTAAGGCACGAATATAAATTGAAAACAAATTTGGAAAATTTCGTTACCTTATTCTCCAAAACAGATTTGGACAAATTCGAGGATTTTACACAAGGTAAATCAAGAGAATAACAAATCACGCTTCTTTTCGTAATGACTTTATCAACCACAATCGAAGAGTAACAATTAATCGGATCAAAATGAGGGGATCTTTTAAGAACTAAGTCACCAAAAGTTTTATCAATAATTTTCAAATCTGCAATGGACTCGGTTTCTAAAATTTCCTTACCTCGCTTACCTTCGGGATCATGTAGTGTGATTTCATCTTTGCCTAAGTTGATCGTATGAAAGCGTCTTTCATTTGAGAGGTATTGAAGTTGAAAGTTATCTTTCGATCTTTCAGGAACCTGAAAATTAGCAACACAAGAAAAATTCATATCTTGGTTAGTGGAAACATTCCTCACTAGCCTTTCCTCGTCTTTTCTTTTGTTTCTTTTTCTAACTCATTTTCTCTTCTTTCTTCAACTTCTTTTTCAAATTTCTTTTCTGTTTCACATTCCTTTTCACTCGCAATCTCTTTTTGCTCTTTTTCATTCTCTTTTTCTTTTTCCTCACTTGTTTTAACAGAATTTCTCAGTTTGATTTGGTCCTCATGGACTTGTTCCGGAGTGAGCGGCACTAAGGTAAGTTTCTTTCCTTGATGCTGGAAAGAATACCTATTGGTACGACCATCGTGAGTGACTTTTCGATCCAGTTGCCATGGTTCTCCTAGCAATAAATGGCAGGCTTGAATAGGTACTACGTCGCACACGACTTCGTCTTGATATTTACCGATAGAAAAGGCGATGCGCACTTGTTGAGTGACCTTAAATTGGCTTTCGTTGCTAAGCCCTTGTAGTTGATAAGGTCGTGGATGCTTGGTAGTGGTTAAGCAAAGCTTTTCCACCATCGTCGTGCTGGCTACGTTCGAGCAACTTTCACCATCAATAATAACTCTACAAAGCTTACCTTGTACATGGCAGCGAGTATGAAAGAGATGTTCTCGTTGCTGCTCGCTCTTTGGTTTTGCCAAAGAGGGTTGTCCACGATCATGAAGATCATAATCAGTTCTAGGGACACGCCGAGGAGCGCGCCTATGAGCAGGAGGCTGGTTATCCACATCGTCTTTAATTTGATCTCGATATTGAGGCTCTTGATTCAACCGCACCTCATTGATAGTAGCAGTCAACGCTCGAAGTGCAGCAGCCTGTTCGTCCAACTGTTGTTGGAATTTTTTAAATATGTCACTAGTATTATCACCTGTAGACATTTTTTTTAAAACCTGCAAAACACTCAACACTCAAAAATAAAAGTTATCAAACCTCACCGTTAATCACTCAAAAAGAAAAAATCAAATTCTCAATGAGGTCGAATTCAATCTTGTGAGTTCTTTATCAGAGTTTATATCAACCAATTAGAGAGTGTGAACCAAACTACCAAAGAATCCTAATTTGCACTAGGATGCTAAAAACTGACGAGACACCAATTGATTCGTGTTGCACCGAGGAAGAAGTTGTGCACACGTTTAAATCCTACTAACACAAGAAACAAGAAGGTGTTAGATAACGTAAAGGAAGAATAAAGGGAAACAAATGAAAACCTACAGCTAAGAATCAATAAAAATTGCTGAAAACAGAAAACCCGAAAAACTGCGGAGTAACTTGACAACTTCGTTCGAGGTGTTCCCGATCTCCAAAAATCACAAAATTAAATATGGAGTGTCCTTATATATTGAATTTTTTATCTGGAAATTTTGGGCACCAAATTCAACCCGCTAAATCTTTTTTTAAATTTTTATTGAATTTCGTATTTTTTGATTTTTTTTGACTTTTTTGACTGATTTTTTTGCGGGAATAATTTTTTTATATTCAATCACAGTACCAAAAATATGTATGTAAAATTTCAGATCAATCGGACAACGTTTACCCACTCAAATGAATTTTTTTAAACAATTTTTCTGGGTAAAACTGCCGTTTATGCTTTAAAAAATAGAGATCAGTTTAGAAATCAACAAGAACACCCAAAACGCCCAAAATCTGATACCAAATGATACGGGGTTGCGCGCGGACCAAGATCGAGTTGCCAAGTCACGAGAAACTCCTACGAAAACCCTAAACAATTAGATCTGAAACAAAACAGAAAATTAAAAGATTAGATTTTTGAATTTTCAGATCTGAAATAAAATCCTCAAATCAGCAAAAAATCAAATTGAGAATAGAAATAAGTGTTAGGGTTCTTGAAACCCTCAAGGAGATTGTGATTCTGCCCAATTGAACACCAAGATAGTTTTCCCCAAATTTCGACAATCTAATTTCACCCAAAAAGAGTATGGAAAAACCCTAGAAATTGGGGATTTTTGGGCTGATTCCTTAAGATAGAAAAAGGCTGAAAACACAATAAGAACAGAAAATAGATTAGATAATGATTCAGCACAAGTAGAAATAAAGAAAGAATTGACAGTAAGAAATTAAAAGATAAGTCCTAAGAAGCCTTGAAATCTCGAAAGATCTCACAACTCCCTTCAAACGGCTCTAATCTCCCCTCCAAAGAATATCAATGGCAAGAAGAAGGTTGAAGATGGCTCCCACAATCACAAGATTGTTAAAACAACTTCTAAAGAAAACTCAAGAGAAAAATCTTGGAGAAAACTCAAAGAAAATTCTGCTCTCAACAAATCTGAAATTTTAATAATAATGATAAGTGTTTAACAAGGTGGACAGCCATGCCTTTAAATAGGCCTTATAACTAGTCCTAATCTAATTAGAAAACTAAAATAAAAAAAACTCCTAATTATTTTAATATGGAAATTCGGTCAAAGGTCATTTTATCTGGGACTCTTGGACTGAATATTGACATAAAAATTTAAACTAAGTAAATAAATAAATAAATAAATAAAAATAAAAATAAAACTTTACAACTTGGGCCACTTTGACAATTTGGCCTGATTTTCAACTAAGTATGGATGGATTTCTTGATTGGGCTGGGAATTTGCTTATTGGGCCTCGCCTTCAAGAATTTGGGCTTTTGTGACTCGTATCATTTTAATATATGATTTTTTTAAATTTTTAAAATTTAAAAATCAATTAATTGTTTATATGATATCGATATGTATGTCTCGTCAATAAAGTTAACAAATGTTAATTTTTTTTATCTATTTTGAGATGATTTGATAAATAATGTAAATTTAATAGCTCAAAAAGGCGAAAAATTAAATGGAAAGTTAAAATGACTTTTTAAAAAAAATAAAATTGAAGGACCTTATAAGTGATTATGTCAATTTTGTTCTTTTGTGTGCAAATTTCTATATTGCTTCACAGCGATACATACTAAGGGTACGTTAGTTCACTGTAATGGAATAGAGCTGTAATGGAATAAAGCTGTAATTTGTAATTCAATTACTTGGTTGAATAGAATGGAATAAAACCGTAATATTATTCTTGTGTTTGGTTGAATGGAATGATGTTGTAATAGCATAAGAAAAAAAACTAAACTGACTAGAATACCCTTAGCAGAATTTTTTTTAGGTAGATGATTATTGTTATTGTTATTAAATTTTAATAAGATTATTATTAAAAATAATTTAATAAAAATAATAAATAATTTAACCATATTTTAACATAATTATTGTTAAATATAATTTAATAAAATAATATATAATTTAATAAAATTCTTAATATAATTATTATATGAATTTACTAAAATCATAATACAAAATACTATAAAAATAATATATAATCTACTTTATTATTTTTAAACTGCAATACATATTTAATGTGCTAAAATATCATTAATGAAACAAATAATTTAATTATTCTACAATAAAAAAAATATTAGAAGTAATAAATAACGTGAGAATTATATTTCACATCCAAATATAATATTCATATATTAACAAAAAGTTACATGATTTCGTTAGTTTATAATCCATATGACATTCTAGTATGTCATTATACCATCCAATTTCCAGCAATAAAACACTTCAATTTACAACATTTAAATACTTCAATTTGCAACACTTTAACACTTCAAACATGAAAAAGGCAATCTGTAAAACAAGCATTTACAGCAACTACGAGAATGAAGGGCACCACAACACTATCAAACTGGAAGCGTCCTTTTTCTAAAACTTCCCTCAGCATCCCGCTTAGAGGCCTCAATGGCAGCTTGAATCATTTGTTCTTCAATGTCATCGCCATAGTCTAGCAAATTATCAAAGGCAGGAGCGCTGGGTGTAACATGCTGGTTGTTAGAGTTATCATTCTGCCACCTTGGCTGCGCAATTGAATCGTCACCTACTTCATCAATTGTAACAGTCTCATGGGAATTCGGGCCGAAAGCTTGTGCAGTTTCAGAGGCATCCTCAACAACAGGACCATGAGTAGATGGCTCATGGCTATTCTTAACCTCTCTCACCTCTGTTGGATGTGTAACCATGGGTTCATGAGTTAATAATAATAAGATTAACAATGTCTACTGCATGCAAGCCAACTTCAACAATGTCTCAATAATCTCTGTTGTATTTTCATAATTTTTTTACAAGTTAGCAGTAAAAGGTTTGGTTATCTGGAGACGGTGATAATATATAGCAGAGTTGAAGGAATGATGTAAAGAATTGAAACAAGGAACAATGCAGACTGAAAAAGGGTACATATAGGTTGCTTTAATTGCTAAAGTAATATTCACTCCAATTTAACCAAAATTAATCATATTCCAAAATAAACTTATCAGAAGTCCAAGGTAACAAAACTGATTTATATAATATACAGAAATTGTCATCTAGAAAGAGGGTATCACATATCAAAGTATGAAAGTCGTAATACCCATAACAATGTTAAAAACAAGGAAGATTGAGCCATCAACAGTGTTATCGTGATATCGGTCATAAGGTATCGCGATACCCAAAACTCCCAAGGATTCCCAAGACTGTTGTGGATATCGCGATACCAAACTTTGGGTATCGTGATATCATTGATGAGAGGAGACAAAATATAACCGTAGGGGTAATCCTTTTTCAACATGTCTCTTAACCAAAATTAGACGATCAAGGACAATTTGGTCACTATTTTTAGATCTGTAATTTGTTGGAAAGAGCAAAAAATTGGCTGAACAAAAGGCACACTTAACATTTCATGGTTTTCAATTTTTCTCTTTATTTTTAGAGTTTTTGTTTTATTCTCCATAACTCTAGTTTTCATGTTTTCTTTTAGTTTTTCTTGGTTCCAATAGTAGTTAGTTAAGTTAATTATCACTGTGGCTAGGATTTATTTGCTTTATTGATTTATGCTCTCTTCATATTATCTTTCTTTGCCTATTTTTTTTCCCTCCTTTTTCATGTAGATCGGCATCGACTCTACTATTGCTAGATCATTATAAATATAATATATGTTTTATTTATAGCTAAAAGTAAAACCTTGAGTTGAAATTTGGTAGAAAAAAGTGTGGGTTTGGAGAAGAAGAAAAGCACTTCATATTTAAATTTAAAAAATCTAAAATTCTAAAACCGAAAGTTACTCAAAACCTTAAACAATGTAATAATTGGAGTTATAGAAAAGAAATATGGGTTTAGAAATAAATAAAACAAAATAAACTTGTAAAACAATTTCTATGCAAAACAGCATGAAGTTGTTGATGTGATTGAAGATTCAACAGTGGAAAACAAATGGAATTTAATTTGAAAATTTTAAGATTTTTTAAATAATAAAAAATTGCATTAGTTTAAAAGCTTTAGTTTTAATTTTAAGATATTTTTAGATTTATACATATTTATTTATTTTTATATTTTTTAGATTTAAATGAAGTTGCATATGTATGCACGTTAGCAAAGTTAATAGATATCAATTTTTTCATCTGATAAACCGTGTAAGTTTAAGGGTTATTTGATAAACAATGTAGGTTTAAGGGCTAAAAATGATGAAAAATTAAATTAAGGGCTAAAATAGCTTTTTTTTATTATAAAGTTAAGAGTGAAATGAGTTTTTGGGAAAATATAAAAAAAGTGAAATGGGAATGTTTGTACTAATACACATGGCATTATTGGACAATAGACAATAACTAAAATGTTGCGTTTACATTGTTGTTAATTTGTGTGGAATTATTGGACATTCTTCTGCCATACATACTAAGTGAATAGACACTCACATTGTTTACGTATTATAAGGAAGAAGACTAAGTCAATCTACTTTGTAATCTCATCAATTTTAATTTTCTCAGTTGTTTTAAGGAGTTCAAATGAAATACAAAATTTTAGTAAAAAAAGTGTATCCAATTTTAAGAATGAGAAATACATGGTAAAAAAGAAGATTAAGTGGTTGTTGATGATTGTGAAAAATACAAAAATTTTGTAAATCTAATATCCATGGCTCAAAATCAAACATTGGTTTTGGGAGGAAAGTGGTGTTGTTAGGTTTTGGATGTGAAGTAGTGTTTGGATCGGCTTTCGGATATGTTGGTTTCCAAACTGGTAAGCCAAAGTGGATTGTGAGTTTGGTTGAAGATGATATTGAGAAGAGGCGAAGTAGAAAGCCGAAGACAAAGAATGGCAACAATGGAAGAAGAAGGATATAGGGAGAGAAAATGGTGTTCAATGAATAACTCAATGAATAAAGTAGGATTGAATATGATTATCTATTGAATCACAAATCATCCGCCCTGTTTGTGAATAACTCAATGAATAAAGTAGGATTTGTGAATCACAAATCACAAATCTACAGGCCTTAAAGTTCTTAGACCTATCAGAAAATTCGTTCATTCAAGGATTGTCTATCTCAATCACTAATTTATCTTCTCTGGAGCACTTGATCATTGTAATGGCAAACTATTTTGGAGGATTGCCTGACCGGATAGGGAATATTGTGTCCTTGAAGTTTTTGGATCTCACCTATTCCAACTTACCAGAACCAATTCCATCGTCAGTTCTGAACCTAACACAGATTGAATACTTGAATATGGCTCAAAATTCATTAGAAGGTTTCATTCCAGATGAGGTAGCTGCTTTTCCTAATCTAATATATTTATACTTATTTGACAATTTACTCAATGGAACGCTTCCGTCATGATTGTATACTGCTCCCTCCTTAAAGGCAATATCTCTCTCTCAAAATCAATTCTGTGGGCATATCAAAGAATTTCAATCCAAATCACTAGGTTTCCTCCTTAAATGGCTTTTAGGTACGTAGCTTTGTTGACGGTACAAACTAGTTAAAATTTCCAGCATTCATGTCTTTGTTTTCCCTTAAGTAAACGTAGTCAATACTGCAAATGGTGTGGAAGTATTGTACATTGTGGCCCAAATGTACAAAATTTCCACATTGCTTGTAAATTAAGTTTGGGTGAGAGAGATAGGAGGAAGCAACATCAAGTGTGAAGTCAATAGACCATTGATAGTCCTAGTCTTTTTTTGTTGAGTTAAAGTGTAGTCAATAGACAATTGATAGTCTTAGCCCTTCTTGTGGAGTTAAAAGTATAGTCAATATTCTAAAATAAACTTATCAGAATTCCAAGGTAACAAAACTATTATGTCCAGATAAAAATTAATCATATAAAAATTTATATGATTACTTGATAATATGAATGACACTATTATGACCAGTATTGAAATTATAATATAAAATTATAAAATTAATATTCACTCCAATTTAACCAAAATTAGTCATATTCCAAATTAAACTTGTCAGAAATCCAAAGGTAACAAAACTGAATTATATAATATACAGAAATTAATCATATAAAAATTTATATTATTACTTGATAATATGAATGACACTATTATTTCTACTATTCATTTTTATGAATAAAAATTATATGGTAAAAAGGAAGTAGTGTTAATAATAATAATAACAAGATTAACAATAGAAAACTAATAAAGCAAACAATATATTACTACAAATGTACCGTACAAAATATTGAAAGAAAACTAATAAAGAAATCTGAAATTTTAACAAGTTCCGCAAATAATATTTATGATTTACTGTAAATTGATATGTAAAATTAGACTCTCTATCACACTTAAAAGTTTATTTTCGAGCAATTTAGATATCTTTGTTGCATTTTTATTTTGTTTTAGTTCTTTATATTAATAAATTATTATTGTGCATTTTGATGCTATTTTGAGACCTGAGATGGCCAAATGGCACCCGGGGAATCTAATGACGTTGGTGGGTGATGCAGAGAGCCCATGGTGGCCCGGAAGGAGCAAAAATGTCACCTAGAAAGAGGGTATCGCATATAAAAGCATGAAAGTCATAATACCCATAACAATGTTAAAAACAAGGAAGATTGAGCCATCAACAGTGTTATCATGATACCGGACATAAGATATCGCGATACCCAAAACTCCCAAGGATCCCCAAGACTGTTGTGGATCTCGCGATACCAAACTTTGGGTATCGCAATATCATTGATGAGAGGAGACAAAATATAACCGTAGGGGTAATCCTTTTCCAACATGTGGAATGGCCATGGGATATTGTGTTGTTTTCCAAACCGGTAAGGCGAAAAGGTTCGTGAATTTGGCTGAAGACCAACATGAGAAGAGGCGAAGAAGAAAGCCAAAATATAGCAATCGCATCAATGGATGAAGAAGGATCTAGTTGGTTCAAATGAAGTTAAAGCATTTCTGCTGTGTCTTCATAATTTCTTGTTAGTAGTCTGTCAGAAAGTTTTTCCTATGGTGAAAAGTTGCATTGTATGTGTCTGTTTTTATGATTGTACCAATTCCTCTGTATTTCATTGCATTTCGTACTATATATCTGTAAGGGTTTAGTTCGAGTGTAACATCTTGTATGGTGCAACTATGTATGTCTTCTTTCTTGAATTTCAATTTTTAGTAAACATTATACTGCTCACCATAAAAAAAAATACATGTAGAATTACAAAATATTCAATTATTCAAGTTTGAGTTGCATTTATAAACATGTGATGATGAGAATTCATGAACATAAGGTATGGTTTGAGCCCTTTTGCCATATGCATTTATGTTGCATATGTTCAAACATGGAATAATTCATCCTGCCTTTGTGTATTCTTAATTTTGTGCCAAACCTATATATGTATCGACAATTTTAAGAGTAATATTTACAATAGCACTGCAGAGTAACATATTTAAGATTTGATTACACTGTCAAAAGATTGCAGCAACAATGAGATTAATCCAATTACAGGAATTGATATCCTAAATGGCTTTTAGGTACGTAGCTTCATTGACGGTACAAACTTGTTAAAATTTCCAGTATTCATGTATTTGTTTTCCCTCAAGTAAACATAGTCAATGGTGTGGAAGTATTGTACATTGTGGCCCAAATGTCCAAAATTTCCACATTGCTTGTAAATTAAGTTTGGGTGAGAGAGATAGGAGGAAGCAACACCAAGTGTGAAGTCAATAGACAATTGATGGTCTTAGTCTTAGTCTTATTCTTTTGTGTGGAAAATTATTTGGGGCCAAACTTGACGTGTTATGAGGAAGAAGACTTTGTAATCTCAAGAATGTTAATTATTTTACTTCTTTGGTTAAAAAAAAGTAATCAATTTTATGAATAAAAAATATATGGTAAAAAGGAAGTAGTTGTTGATTGTGGAAATACAAAAATTCCCATATATGTGTTGAATTCTGCACATGTAAATGTCCTGCATTGCATGTAATTCTGCAATAGACTAAACTTTACGTGTTATAGTCCTTTAAATTTAGTTAATGAAAAGTAATCATTCTTATCAAAATTAGTTATACTCTTAATTTATAACAAAGGAAAGAGCAATTTGAGTTTAACTCAAAGGTTAATATGTCATCAATGGGTGATTTAACGAACCATATAAGTTTCAAGGCTAAAAGAGATAAAAAGAAAATGGAAAGTTAAAATGACTTTTTATTTGTAAAGTTAAAAAATGCCAAACAAATCATTATGTCTTTTTAGTTTTAATTTTTTACTTGATTAAAAGAGAATTTATAATAAATAAGATTTTATAATAAGATTTTAGATTTGAATGACAAATAATTAACGAATGAAAAATAACTATTTCCAAATAAATTTATCAGAATTTATAATAAATAAGATTTTAGATTTGAACTATGAGGTTATATATATATATCACTACACCAGGATAGGGTTTTAGCGGTATTTTTTGTGGCGTTTTAACAACAAACGCCGCTAAAAATCCAGCATTAGCGGTGACCTTCGACAAACGCCGCTAAAGCACACCATTAGCGGCACATTATACAAAGCGCCGCAAAAATCTTAACCAAAACAGATCATTCTGGATTGAGGTATTTTAGAATTAGTGGCGCTTAAGGCAAAATGCCGCTAAAGTACACCATTAGCGGCGCATCATACAAAGCGCCGCAAAAAATCTTAACCGAAACGCATCGTTTTGGGTTGAGGTATATTAGAATTAGCGGCGCTTATGGATAAATGCCGCTAAAGCACACCATTAGTGGCGTATTATACAGAGCGCCGCAAAAAATCATAACCAAAACGCATCGTTCTGGGTTGAGGTATTTTAGAATTAGTGGCGCTTAAGTAAAAACGCCGCTAAAGTAGACCATTAGCGGCGCATCATACAAAGCGCCGCAAAAAATCTTAACCAAAACGCATCGTTCTGGGTTGATGTATTTTAGAATTAGTGGCGCTTCAGTAAAAAAGCCGCTAAAGCACACCATTAGCGGCGCATCATACAAAGCGCCGCAAAAAATCTTAACCGAAACGCATCGTTTTGAGTTGAGGTATATTAGAATTAGTGGCGCTTACGGATAAATGCCGCTAAAGCACACCACTAGCGGCGCATTATTCAAAGCGCCGCAAAAAATCTTAACCAAAACGTATCGTTTTGGGTTGAGGTATTTTATAGATTTAGTGGCGCTTAAGGATAAATGCCGCTAAAGAACACCATTAGCGGCGCATTATTCAAAGCGCCGCAAAAAATCTTAACCAAAACGCGTCGTTTTTGGTTGAGGTATTTTAGAATTAGTGGCGCTATACTAAAACGCCGCTAAAGTACATCATTAGTGGCGCATTATACAAAGCGCCGTGAATAAATCTTAACCAAAACACATCGTTTTAAACCGAAACATAACTTTTCGTCTTGAGATATAGCGCCATTAGCAGCGTGTACAAGAAAACGCCGCAATTGTTTTGACCAAAACGCATCGTTCCGGCTTGACCTATAGATGTTGATTAAAACGTCAGCGTTTTATTCCTTCGCTTTGCTAAAAAGTTAAGCAAAATGATGTCATTTTCTGTTGAGGTATATGGACATTAGCGGCGCTTATTTGGAAACGCCGCAAAAATTGAGCAACACAACCTCTTTTTTTGTTGAGCATTAGAGGCATTAGAGGTGTAAGGATAATGGTTTATTGTTTAAGGGTTTGATTTTAAGGGTTAGGAGTTTAGGGTTTATAGTTTATGTCTTGTGATTTAGGGTTTCCTAACAGATATAAGTTAGAGGTTTAGGGATTACGATTTACGGGCCATGGTTTAAGGGTTGGGGTTTAATGTATAGGTGTTACGGGTTAATGGTTAAGGGTTAGGGGTTTAGGGTTTATAGTTTATGTTTTATGAGTTAAGGTTTAGGGTTTATAGGTTTAGGGTTTAAAGATTATGGTTTGTGTACGATTTGTGGTTCAAGTGTTGGGGTTTAAGGTTAAGGGTCTCGATGGGTTAGGGTTGTTAGTTCATGTTTACGGTATAGGGTTTAAGGGACAAGGGTGAAGGGTGAAGGGTTAAGGGTACTTGGTTTAATGGTTTGAGTTTAAGGTTTAGAGGTTGGAGATTAAGGGATAGGGGTTTAGGGGTTAAGGTATAAGGGCTGGTTTTAAGGTTTGTGGACTAGGGATTATGGGTTCAGGGATTGGGGTTTAGGGGTTGGGGCTAAGGTTTAGGGTTTAAGTGTTAAAGGGTTTAGGGTTTTAGAGTAAGTGGTTTAAGGTTTTTTGGTTAATGGTATTGAGAGTTTAGGGTTTAGAATAATTAGTATTTTTTAATTTACATATTAAATAATTTATTATATAATTGATCAAAACATAATATTAATTTTATTATATTAAAATTTATATTACTTAAATCTACAAAAATTAGGTATTTAAAATTGATATGAATTATGTAAAAATTAAATTTAAAATTGTAAAAAGATGGGAAGATTAGTGGCGTTTTTATATAAAGCGCCACAGTATGTAGGCAATAACAGCGTTTTTACCAAAAACGCCACTAGTAACTATTAAATTCTTTCAAATCGGCGCAGTTTATCTCCAGGAATTTAGGGTTTTTCTGAAATGTTATGCAATTAGTGGTGTTTTTTAATTAGCGCCACAAAAATTGGAATTTAAACGTCGTCGTTTTACTTAATAGTGTCTGTTGTTCCAATTCTAATACTCCCCCACCCCGACTCTCCCTCCATCTTTCTTCTCTCCTGCAAATCCCTAGACCTTTCACCTTTTCAACGGCGATTTCCCCTCTTCTCGGTTGAATATCAGTTCTCGTCTGGGCTGACTGGTAAAAAACTTTCCAAATCCCTAATTTCTCCGTTGACTCCGTATATGGCTGTTCATTTTTATGTTCGATTTCTTCTTTCTATAATGCCCGCTTTGTTTTTCCTTTCTCTTTAAATTCCAGAGACCATTCACCCCTTCAACGACGATTTCCCCTCTTTTCGATCGAATATTGCTTCTCGTCTGGGCTGACTGGTAAAAATCTTTCCAAATCCCTAATTTATTCGTTGAATACGTATATGGCTATTCATTTTTCTGTTTGATTTTTTCTTTCTCTAATGATCGCACAAATTTCCTTTCTCTTTAAATTCTGTGTTGCTTCTGTTGCTATCTGTAGGCCATTCAACTTGGGCATTCCAATTGTTGCTCTTATTTTCTACGAGTGAAGTCGTCTGCTGTTCATTGCAGTTAAGGTAAGTTCGTTTTCTATTTCTTGCATTATTCGGTATGTTAAATGTTTTCTGGGTCTTAAATCTAATTGTTTATGTGGTCTGACATATATTTTAAATATGTAATTTTTACATACCTAATAAAATTAATATTAATGCTTAAAATAGGGAAATGCTTTTGATGAAATAAAATAATTTATGATTGAATACCTTCAATCCTGTTTCATAGCTGGAAAATGTTATGGATTGTGTATGTCCAAAAAGGTTTTTCTGTTCGGTTCGTTTACATTATACACGCTTCAAAATTTTGAAGACATTGATAACGTTATGGATTGTGTTTGGACAATCATTTTGAAGTGGGGAGAAGGTGATGAGAAAAGCTACGGGTTAAATGATGGTGATGTAATTATTGATTAAAATTCAAACCCCATAATTGTTTTTTTGTCCCTAATCCCTTTCATTGAAGGACAATGAAACATGGATGCCTAAGTTGTTAGCAGCAGCTAGCTGTTCTTAACTTTGTATGTCAAAAGCTGCAATTATAGTAGTATTTACCCTTCAAAGTCATGTTTTCTGTTGTAATTACAGAATAAGGCCATTAAAGTCAGCAATGTTTGTTTAGAAGCAACCGAGAATTGTTTTCCTTTTCTGCTGATATTGAATATGTTTGAAATGCAGAGGTTGAAATGCAAATATAATGTGAATATTTGATGGTTATATCTTCCAATTTCTATTTTATGATTTCATAATACTGTATTTATTTATATTACGATTTTGTTGCTGGTCTTACATTATAGTATCACAAAACTATTAATTTATCATGTATCATTTTGTTGCTGGTCATATATATACTCTTTGTTTGTTTCCTAGCAATCAATCGTGCCAAAAACGCAATATATTTCGTTTTGCAATACTATATCGTAAATATTAAAATATTAGACAGAAATATTATATCGTAAATATTTAAATTTATATTCTTTTTATATATTACATACATTAATATGGGCATTTTAACCTATATTTCATTTTTTGTAATAGTAACATTTTAAAATTAAAAAAGATTTGTAAATGATAATTTAATATCTATTAAAACCAATATTTTTAATATATCACCCCATATATGGTATGGGTATATAACCTATATTTAAAACTTAATTATTACTATAAAATTTGTAAGTTTTCAAAATAATTGTAAATATTGTTTTAATATGTATATAAGTTTTCTAAATTTATAAGTTTTCTAAATAAGTTTTCTAAATTTATTTGTATTAAAATTTATTAGTATTAAATTTACTTCGTTTTCTAAATAAGTGTTCTAAATTTGGGAGAAATAAAATATATGTGTATTAAGTTACATAACTTACATAAATTAAATAACTTACATAACTTACATAAACTTGCATAAATTAAATAATTTACATAACTTACATAAATTAAATTACTTAAATAATTTACATAAATTCCGTGGACTTACATAACTTACATAAACTTGCATAAGTTAAATAACTTACATAAACTAAATAACTTACATAACTTACATAAATTAAATAACTTAGATAACTTACATAAACTTGCATAAATTAAATTACTTACATAACTTACATAAATTAAATAACTTAAATAATTGACATAAATTCCGTGGACACAATTGACTTAAATAATTGACATAAATACTTATATAAGTATGCACGTTTTTATGGAATCGGTGGGTTAAATTTCCAACAGTCTTCTTCCTCAAACGTAGTGAATAGAGCACAATTTTGTTCTTTCGTGTGAAAAAGAATTTCCACATTAATTAGCTTTGGTTGACCTGCAAGTGAATAGATACACACATTCTTTACATGTTATAAGAAAAAATACTAAGTCAATCTAATTTGTAATATCATCAATCTTAATTTTTTTAGTTATTTAGGGAGTTCAAATGAAATACAATATTTTGCTGATGATTGTGAAAAATACAAATATTTTGAAAATCTAATATCTAATTTTAAGAATGAAAAATATATGGTAAAAAGAAGACTAAGTGGTTGTTGATTGTGAAAAATACAAAAATTTTGAAAATCTAATATCAATAGCTTTTCAATGTAAAAGAAAAAAAAGACTGTAACACCAATATTGTGGTATTATTTGTTGCCTATAAATACCATTCCTATCCTTCATCTTCCTCTACAAACATAACATGGCCTCCTATCTCTTTCTCTGCCTATTCCTCTTCTTTTCCCATCTTTATGCTTCTTTTTCTTCTTCAGGATCTCACTCCTGCTCTTCACTAATCCAGTTTAAGGACTCCTTTTCCATAACAGAGGATGCTTCTTTGGATTGCGATGATTTTGCTGGCCTTAAATCTTACCCCAAGACAGATTCATGGAAGGAGGGCACAGATTGCTGCTCATGGGATGGGGTCACTTGTGACCACCTAAATGCTCATGTTATTGCCCTTGACTTGAGCTGCAGTTGGCTATATGGCAACTTCCCTTCCAACACCACTCTCTTCCTTCTTCCTCACCTTCAAAAACTCAACCTTGCCTACAATCATTTTAATCTTTCCAAAATTCCATCCGAGTTCGGTCGGTTTACAAGCCTATTCTACCTCAACCTTTCCAATACAAGGTTTGTAGGAGACAAACATGCTCTGGAGGGACTTGTTCACAACCTAACCGAGGTCAGACATCTGTTTCTGGATGGAATGGACATGTCTTCTGTTAATGCTCATGTCTTCATGAATCTATCCTCTTCTCTAAGGTCTCTCAGTCTTGCTTATTGTGATTTGCAAGGAAAATTCCCAAAAAGCATTTTTGATTTGCCAAACCTCAATCTCCTCAACTTGGGAGGCAACCAAAACCTCAATCTTGATCCTTTGAAGTTGAATCGGAGCAGCAATCTTGAACATTTGGATCTGTCGGGGAAGTCCGTCTCTACAGAATTCATTGATTCAATTGATAATCTACAGGCCTTAAAGTACTTAGATCTATCACGAACTTCTTTCTTTCAAGGATTGTCTGTCTCAATCACAAATTTATCATCTTTGGAGTACTTGATTACTAGAGACGCAAAATTTTTTGGAGGATTGCCTGACTCGATGGGGAATCTTGTGTCCTTGAAGATTTTAGATCTCTCCAGGTCCAACTTATCAGGACCGGTTCCAAGATCACTGGGGAATCTCTTGCAACTCACTTATTTAGACTTTTCGGTGAATCAATTGAGTGGACAAATTCCAAGATCATTGGGGAACCTCTTGCAACTCACTCATTTAGACTTCTCGCAGAACCAATTGAGTGGATAAATTCCAAGATCATTGGGGAACCTCTCGCAACTCTCTCATTTAGACTTCATGCAGAACCAATTGAGTGGACAAATTCCAATATCATTGGGAAACCTCTTGCAAGTCACTCATTTAGACTTCTCGCAGAACCATTTGAGTGGACAAATTTCATTGTCAATTCTAAACCTAACGCAGCTGGAATACTTGAGAATATCTGAAATTTCTTTAGAAGGTTCCATTGCAGATGAGGTAACCGCTTTTCCTAATCTAATATATTTATACTTATATGATAATTTACTCAGTGGAACACTTCCGTCATGGTTGTATACTGCTCCCTCCTTAAAGGTTATAATTCTCTCTCAAAATCAATTCAGTGGGCGTATCAAAGAATTCCAATCCAACTCACTGGAATTGATACGCTTAGAGAATAATAAACTCCAAGGTCCTCTTCCATCCTCAATATCCCAACTTCTCAATCTTACCCACCTCGTTTTATCCTCAAATAATCTTAGTGGTGTCATAGAGTTTCGTATTTTCTCAAACCTTCCAAATCTAAAATATCTCGACCTTTCAAATAACAGCCTATCCTTCACATCTAATACTACTTCTACTGTTAATCTTACAAGGTTGATTTTGTCATCTTGCAATCTTATTGAATTCCCCCAATTTTTAAAAGGGCTTAAAAGTTTGGAAAGCTTAGACCTCTCTTGCAACAAAATTGAAGGCAAGATTCCACAGTGGATGCAAGAGGTGGGGAATGGCTCTTTGACTTACTTAAACGTATCTCACAACTCTTTGACAGAAGTTGAGCACTTTCCATGGAAAAATATTGAATTTCTTGACTTAAGCTCCAATTTGATCGGTGGAAATCTTCCGATTCCAGCTTCGACGATCAGAGTCTTTCTGATCTCAAATAATAGTTTCAATGGAGAGGTCTCTTCTTTAATATGCAATGCCAGTTATCTTCAAATTCTTGATTTGTCCCACAATTACTTCAGTGGAACAATTCCGAAATGTTTTGGAAATTTCAGCTACAGGCTTCAATTCTTGAATCTGAAGAAGAACAAGTTCTATGGGACGATTCCTCTAACATTTGCAGGGGGATGCCGATTGAGTAATTTGAAGTTAAATGGAAATCTGTTAGAAGGGCATTTGACACCATCCATCCTTAATTGTAATGATCTGGAAGTGCTAGATCTTGGTAACAACAAGATCAATGATACATTTCCTCATTGGTTGGGAAGTCTTCCACAGCTACAAGTTCTTGTGTTGAAGTCAAATCATATGCATGGTTCCTTATGTGTCAATAGCTCCAAGTCTAGCCCTTTTTTCTCTAAAATCCAAATTTTTGATCTCTCAAGTAATTATTTTTCTGGACCCCTACCAGTGAGATACATCAACAGCTTCAAGGCTATCATAAATCTAGAGAAGATTGCTAGTACAGGGTCGTACATGGGGGTGACTGATCCTAGAGGTAGTGGCTTCTATACCTATTCCATTGGAATTGTTATGAAAGGACAAGATAGGGATTTGCTGAAAAATTTCACCATGTGGATGATCATTGATCTATCAAACAATCAGTTTGAAGGGGGTATTCCAAAGGTTATTGGGAAGCTTAACTTACTGAAAGGGCTCAACCTTTCTCATAATAACCTTAATGGTGATATCCCCACCTCAATAGGGAATTTGACAATTCTTGAATGGTTGGACCTATCTTCAAACAGGTTGTCTGGGACGATTCCAAATAGATTGGCAGATCTGCCATTTCTTTCGTCCTTCAACGTTTCTGAAAATCAACTCCATGGTCAGATTCCTCAAGGCAAACAATTCAACACATTTGGAAATGATTCGTATGAAGGAAATAAGGGACTGTGTGGGTTTCCAGTCTCGAAAGGTTGCAACATCATTGAGCCAGCACCTCCAAATGTGCTTGAAAAAGATGGCTCAAAATCAAACATTGCTTTTGGTTGGAAAGTGGTGTTGATAGGTTATGGATGCGGAGTTGTGTTCGGAATGTTCGTGGGATATGTTGTTTTCCAAACTGGAAAGCCGAAATGGTTGGTGAATTTGGTTGAAAACCAACATGAGAAGAGGCGAAGAAGAAAGTCAAAGAAAGGCAATCGCAGCAGTAGACGAAGAAGGATCTAATTACTGCAAATGATGTTCAAGAATTAGTGTTGTATTTTTCATAATTTCTTGTTTATAGACCGTTTTGCCTATGGTGCAGGGTTGCATTGGTATCTGGCTGTCTTTAGTATTGTACCAATTCCTCTGTCTTTCATTGCATTTCGTACTATCTGTAATGGTTTGTTTGAGTGTGACGTTTTGTATGGTGGTGTTGTTTATGTCTTCTTTCATGGATTTCAATTTAGTCTCAATAATCTTTGCTACTGCTCAGTGAAGGAGAAAGGAGAACAAAATGTCTGTAGGAACTAAGAAAACAGAATGAGAAATTTTGAGAAAAACTTAAGCATAAAGCATTGATATCTTGCTCAACAAACAAAACAAAAACAGCAAGAGCTTTGTGAATGAAAATGCTTAAGTGAAGACCAAATGAAGGCACAATTCCATTACATATACCAAGCAATCAGCTGGTCAAAAATAAGAAAATGTTACCTAAACACATACCTAACTCCACTAAGTGGCTTAGTAACTTGATAAACATTGCTTGTACACTTGGTAAAGCTGATTTATCAATCTATCAGCACCTAATTACATCAAGCATATCAACAACTTAGTTCATATCTAACTAAGTAATAAAATATCTATTTGAAAGTAACAAAACAGCAGCATAAGCTTCAGCTGCAACTTGCATGGCTCGGACAGGTTGGTCTGCTTCTTGGTCTGCATGCAAGCCAACTTCAGCAATGTCTCAATGATCTCTGTTGTATTCTCTTAATTTTTTTACAAGTTAGCAGTAAAAAGTTTGGTTATCTGGAGAAGGTAATAATATATAGCAGAGTTGAAGGAATGATGTAATGAATGGAAACATGGAACAATGCGGACTGTAAAAGGGTACATATAGGTTGCTTTAATTAGTGGATGTAAAGTCCTTATTTCCTCTAGTTAAGCTTATTAATTGAATTGGTGATTCAAAGATGCATGAATTTCTAGCCAGCAGTCTGCTTGCCATCTCATTGGCAAACCTATATATAATGGGTGGTTTCTCTGGAAATTTGGATTGTTTGTGGTTGAGGACACTTACACACACACACAATTTTACTTACAAGAATAGATTTAGTTTCTAAGTCATTGTGTCACGCCCAAAATTATGTGTCATGCCCAAGTGAATGGGCATATTCTGCCAGGACCAAGGGTAGGTGAATATGTCTGTGTATTGTTCCTTGATAGAACAAACATTTGTGTGTGTTGTTGAGAGTTACATTTTATACTAGATCTTGCTGCTATTTGAGTTCTCTTGAGTGGGCAATGGTGAAGATATCTTTCCAAGGAACGGACGTTGGAATTTTAACAATAAGGTCATTGCCCTTTGTAATTTTTCAGCCTTCTATCCTGTAGTTGTTTTATCCATTTATTTCTTTAACAGTTTATGTATGCTTTCAAAAAATTGGCGGAGCCATCTAGGATTGAAAGATGAGCTGTTGTGATGCAAACATCATTGCAAGGGATTTGATCCTATTTCAGCGTATATTGATCCTCCATTTGATGTATTCAATGAGATGAACCAGAATAGAGGCCTTTCACCTATGTTTCCTTCTTTGAAAAAATGTTTTGAACAGGTACAATCTAAAGTTAGGATTCCGAATGTGATGAAGGAATTTGCAATCTAAAATGTTGCATCAACATCTTTATCATTTGGATAAAACATTTCTACTATAATAGGCTTGCAAGTTCCTTGATGAGAAATGAAATCCTAAGTTTGCACAAAAAAACCATCCTACCAAGTTTTTCCCAGCAAAGATCTCCTGACAATGTGCTTCCCGGTGATTTTTTAATAAATGTCAGGCAGGACAACTCTTGTAGTCGTTAAAGCTGGTAATTTTTTTAGGGTGCAGGTACTGTCATTGACAACAAAGTATGACTTCAGAAGAATAATCAACAAAAACAGAAACAAAATTATTAAGATAATTGTAATACCAAACATTATTAAGGATTTTAATCCAACATTATATTCATAAGCACTACGTAAATGTATCACTCCATCTTTTTTTTTTTAAATTATTTATATAATACGATTGACATTGTTTTAGACTATGTATCTAATATATTCAAATATACTAACTATACAAAATGCATACAACAAAACTATAAAAAGTGTTTGGGAAAGTTCAAGCATTAATCAATTCATTTGCTCCAGCAAACCTTAACATTCCAAATGGATTAATAAAAATACTTGTTACACATATTGGGTTGTGCTATTTAGAGCTATCTTTATTTGTTAATTTCATGTATGAAATTTGAAAACAAAAATTCAATTGATAAATGATTTTATGAAAATAATAATTATTTTTTAGATATTAGATGATTTAACTAATTATATTATTGCATAATAGAAAATTTTATGATGTTTATGCATCATAAAATAATACATATCAAAATAAATTATTACAACGGCAAGTCTTATCATGGTGAATGATGGATTCAACATAAATCATGACCATGTGGGTAACACTCCAAAATAGAGTCAAGAGTTTCGAATGTATTTTAGGAATTTTAGCGTAAGCTTGGTATTCGATAATTTGTTCGGCAATGGCTATTAGAGAATTGAGTTAATTTCTGAAAATGAGTTTTAAATACCTAAATTTTATAAAAAGAACTGTTTTGTAACAAAGTTAAAATAATGAGCACTTTTATTGATTTTACCAACTTTTAAAATTGAACTTAATAAAACCCATTCCCAGTTATTTCACGATAGTTACTCTCCAAAGTTTGCTATTGCCGTCATTTTCTATTCCCTTGATCACCTTTCAATTTATTAAACCATAATACTTTGATTTCTTATAATTCTCAAGTCAATTACTTTCATAAATCTCCAAGAAAAAACACAAACGCCATAGATTTCATCATCTTCTTCAATTGTTGGTTTTTCAAATTTACGTCAAAACTCCTTTAATCTTCAATCAAAGGTAACCATTTACTTTCCCATTAGTTTTTACTGTTATCTAGACTTTAAAATTGAGTTTTTAGTTATGAAATTGCATGTTTTAATTAAAACCCAAAAATTGGGTCATTAATGGTGGAATTCGAGATTGTGGATAAAAATGTGATTTAAAAGTGTTTTTCAACTTGTTTTAACTTAATTAGAAGGTTTCTAAAATTACTTCTAAGTTTCATCAAGGATTTCCCGTGTTTTAATGAATTTTCATTATTATGGTCAAAACTTGTCAAAAAATGTCTATGTGGTTTAAAGGTTGGAGTTTAGTTATAGATGAATATGGGGATGGATGAAACTTGTTTCATGCGAAAATGTTAAGTGTAGATCGATATATTTGCATTTTAAGTTCATCATGCTAAAGGGTTTGGCTACATGAGAAGGTAGCTTAGGCCTGTGTTTTGGTTAGTTTAAGTGGGTCCTTGGCTGTCATTTGACTGTGAGTATTGTGTGATTGTCATGTGTGAAGCCTCGGATTCATTAGAGCCTTCTACGAATTAGATGAAGAGCTAGTTCGAGCTCTTGATTCATTGTGGTTTGGAATCGTTGCTCGTAGATGATTCATTGTGTAATTAAGAATTTAGTGGTAGCCTAAACCCCTACTCTAAATTCCGAGAGTAAGTGAGAGGAAGTTTATGAGATTGCTATGACATATGTTATAAGCTTATGATGACTGATGTGAAAGTGAATATGAGAGTGTATTTTTCATGCCATGTGACAGTAAATATGTAGGTATGTTATTCATGGCATATGACAGTGTTTATAATGGTGGTATCCGCACCTCAATAGGGAATTTGACAAGTCTTGAATGGTTGGACCTATTTTCAAACAGGTGATTGTCTGGGACGATTCCAAATAGATTGGCAGATCTGGCATTCTTTTCGTCCTTCAATGTTTCTGAAAATCAACTCCATGGGCAGATTCCTCAAGGCGAACAGTTCAACACATTTGGAAATAATTCATATGAAGGAAACAAGGGATTATGTGGATTTCCGGTCTCAAAAGGTTGCAACATCATTGAGCCACCACCTCCAAATGTGCTTGAAAAAGATGGTTCAAAATCAAACATCTCTTTTGGTTGGAAATTGGTGTTGATAGGTTATGGATGCGGAGTAGTGTTTCGAATGGTCGTGGGATATGTTGTTTTCCAAATTGGTAAGCCGAAATGGTTGGTGAATTTGGTTGAAATCCAACATGAGAAGAAGTGAAGAAGAAAGTCAAAGAAGGATCTAGTTAGTGGAAATGATGTTCAAGTGTTCATGTTGTATCTTCATAATTTCTTGTATTGAATATCAATTTTTTTCCTATGGTTGCATTGCAATGCATCTGTCTTTATTATTGTAACAATTCATCTATATTTCATTGCATTACAAAATGTACATTTTGTATGGTTCAACTATTTATGTCTTCTTTCCTGACTTTCATTTTTTAGTCTCAACATCCAAGATTTTGCCAGTAAAAAGCATAGTTCTATGGACATAGTACTATATATAGTGAATTCAAACATTAATTGGTGGATCAAATTTATAGCAATCTTCATGCTCATCTCATCATCTTTTTCTCGAGTTAGTTGATCATCTTTACTATTTTATGCTCAACTTTCTAAATTTTCATATTTCATAATCATATAATTTAGTTACTACATCAATATTTCATATTTCACCACTCAAACCCTTACTTCATTTTGGTCCTGACTTCAATTTTATCAAATTAAATCATTTTTCAACTTACTCATCCAAATAGTATTCAAAATAAATATTTATCACTTTCATCTTAATTAAACATAAATTTACATTCTCTAATGTACGAAATTAATAATTAAGCTTAATTAAGTAAATTAAGATTAATTAAAACTAAAACATGATTAATTAAAATATAAATAAGCTTTATGAAATAAACTCAAGTAAACAATGAAAACGTAACAAAATTTCAAATATATGTTTATTTAATTGAAAATAATTTTTATGAAATATTTTTATCAAAATTTGTCAAACACAAAAAAATATTTTACACTAATTTATTCAAACACAAAAAAATATTAACTTTTTCAGAAACCAAAATTATTTTCTAAAAATTATTTTTAGTGAAACAAAAGGAGTGTTAGTCCATATTGTAAATTATTTTGTGGGAGTGGAATTCTTGTACATTATGCTGCAAATGACTGAAATTTCCTGACTGCTAGTCGATCAGGTTTGGTTGACGGTAATAGGAAGCAAGACGAAGTGAAGTGAATAGATATTGTAGTCTTGGTATTTGAACCACACTAACTAATCTATTTTGAAATTGAATGCACTGATGTGAAATTGAGGGACCACTAAACAATGTTGATGTGAGTTTTGGTAAAATTGGTGGAGCCCATCTCCTTAGTAATTTCTTTATGGAAGTACCTGCTTTCATACTAGTGGAGGATGATGAATCATTTCACTATCAAACACACAATTTTTAAAGACAAAATTAATGGGGACAAATATATTGAAATTATAATCAAATTTAATACATTTTTTATTGGCTTAAGGACGTAAAAATTTTTTAAATTTTTTTATAGAAACAAAAATTAAGTCCCTCCTTTTTTTTATACTCAATTGAGCACTTAAACTTTTAAGATGTATCAAAAATACCTCAAACCTCTTCAGAAAAAGTAATTAAACCCCTATTTTTTTCCCACTCAATTGAGTACTTGAACTTTCATAATGTATAAAAAAGATCTTAATTTTTTTCAAAAAAGAATTAGGCCCCTGTTTTTTTCCCACTCAATTGGGTACTTGAACTTTCATAATGCATCAAAAAGGCCTTAATTTTTTTCAAAAAAAGCAATTAAGTCCCTACTCTTATTAAAAATTAGAAAAAAAATCATAAAAATTAAAATTTAGAAAAAATTATTAAATTTTAATAAAAAATTAATAAATTATTATAAATTAGAAAATTTTTTAGAAAAATAGTCAAAAAATAAAAAATTGTAAAATTTTATAAAAATCATAAAAAATATAAAATCCATCAATAAGTCCTTTTAACAATTAACTTTAACTATTGATCGTTAAAGTTAACGACCTCTAGTTTTTTCAATTAAAGTCATTATAATATTTCTTTTGGTACAATAATTTTTATAATATTTTTTTTACAAAATTTGTATTTCTTTACATTTTGTATAATTTTCTTATGACTTTTTAAAATTTTAAAATTTTTTGTATTTCTATATATTTTATAATTTTTAAAATTTTTTATAAAATTTTACAATTTTTTATATTTTTAATAAATTTTTAATATTTTAATTTTTTATAAAATTTAATAATATTATTGATTTTATTGATTTTAATTTTTTTCTAATTTTTAATAAAAGTAGGGGCTTAATTGCTTTTTTTGGAAAGGTTTGAGGGTCATTGTTTATGTATTTTGAAAGCTCAAGTACCCAAATAAGTGTAAAAAAAAAACAAAACAGGGGTTTAGTAGCTATTTTTGAAAAAGTTTGAGGGCTTTTTGCACCCTTAAACCTCTTTTCTTTTTCTAAATTTAATTTAGATCCAACTTTGAGTAAAGACGTGGGAAATTTAATTAGCAAAATTTCTTTCCATGTAAAATTTTCCCCTATTTCTTGTTTGAATTTAAAGCAATACAAATATAGGAATTATTGTTGAAGTTGGGGTTATTCAATTGTTGGAATTCATGTGTGTATTTTTTTATGTATCTGGGTCTTTGTCGTGTTTTGTTGGTTGGCTATGGCCTTCTTGTTGTTTCCACTGTCTGTGGTCTTTGTTTCTAAGTCATAAGTGACAATATAGAGAGAGAAAATCTGACCACGAGTCTTAAAACTTGAATTTAAAATAATTTCTAAAAGATATTTTTATGAACATATTAGAAAAAAAAGTTCATTTTGTCTCAAATTTTAGGGGAAAACTTACATGAAACAACCCTTCCATTTATATGACAAGTTGGTTCGATTCCCTTGGAAAGCTTTTTGAACTTCTGGAAGATTAAAGTAAAATTGCACCCTTAATGGAAGACACATGTCTACTTCTGTGCTAACTATAAGAACCAAGACTAAAAAATAAGGTTTTACACTTTCGATATAGCCAATAACAGAAAAGTAGCACAAAATTAATTTTACTCAATTAATTAGTTAATTCAATTCAATAGGAACTTGTGTTATATGTAGTTTCGAATTGAAGTAAAGTAAGAGGAATGTAAAGAAATAAATGAAAACATGTTTTCCTAAGTCCAAATCTAGCTCATTTTCAGCATTTTGCGCTTCAAGTGGTTGCAGCATCAATGAGACACCATGCACCTCCAAATGTGCTGGAAAAGGATGGCTCAAAAGCAAACATTGCTTTTGGTTGGAAAGTGGTGTTGATAGGTTATGGATGCGGGGTAGTGTTTGGAATGGCCATGGGATGTGTTGCTTTCCAAACCGGCAAGGTGAAAAGGTTCGTGAATTTGGTTGAAGACCAACATGAGAAGAGGCGAACAAGAAAGCCAAAATATAGCAATCGCATCAGTGGATGAAGAAGGATCTAGTTGGTGCAAATGAAGTTAAAGCATTTGTGCTGTGTCTTCATAATTTCTTGTTTAGTAGTCTGTCAGAAAGTTTTTCCTATGGTGAAAAGTTGCATTGGTATGTGTCTGTGTTTATGATTGTACCAATTCCTCTGTATTTCATTGCATTTCGTACTATTTGTAAGGGTTTAGTTCAAGTGTAACATCTTGTATGGTGCAACTATGTATGTCTTCTTTCTTGAATTTCAATTTTTAGTAAACTTTATACTGCTCACCATAAAAAAAATACATGTAGAATTACAAAAGATTCAATTATTCAAGTTTGAGTTGCATTTATAAACACGTGATGATGAGAATTCATGAACATAAGGTATGGTTTGAGCCCTTTTGCCATATGCATTTATGTTGCAGATGTTCAAACATGGAATAATTCAACCTGCCTTTGTGCCATCTTAATTTTGTGCCAAACCTATATATCTATCGACAGATTTAAGAGTCATATTTACAACAGCATTGCAGAGTAACATATTTAAGATTGGATTACACTGTCAAAAGATTGCAGCAACGATGAGATTAATCCAATTACAGGAATTGATATCCTAAATGGCTTTTAGGTACGTAGCTTCATTGACGGTACAAACTAGTTAAAATTTCCACCATTCATGTCTTTGTTTTCCCTCAAGTAAACGTAATCAATACTGCAAATGGTGTGCAAGTATTGTACATTATGGCGCAAATGTCCAAAATTTCCACATTGCTTGTAAATTAAGTTTGGGTGAGAGAGATAGGAGGAAGCAACAGCAAGTGTGAAGTCAATAGAAAATTGATAGTCTTAGTCTTAGTCCTTTTTTGCGGAGTTAAAGTATAGTCAATAGACAATTGATAGTCTTAGTTTTAAGTCTTTTTTTGTCGAGTTAAAGTGTAGTGTTGCGCGGAAGCGTGTGAAAGAGTAAAATTATTGTACTAAAAAATCACACTAAGTTCAATTCCCAGGAAAGAGAGGTGAATCACGAGGATCACTTAAGTACCAAGTCTTTCCTAGCCAGAATATCCCTCTATCGTAATTTAATAGCACAATAAATCACTACAATCACACTCACAAAATATGAACAATAAATAGTAAAGAACACCAGAATTTTAACGAGGTTCGACAAATCTTGCCTACGTCCTCGGGCACTACCAAATATATTTCACTCCAAATACAAGTGAAACTTTACAAATAGGGAGAGAGAACAATGCCTTAAGTAGAGAATGGCAAATGTGGGATGATGAGAATGAGCAATGGTTGGCCTATTTATAGTTGAGATTCAAGGGCCACCTTGCAAAGTCCCTATTCACTTAGGGACCAAAAATTGCTATTATCCCATGCCCAACACTAAATAAATATTTGGTGCCCATAACTTTGACCTTTCCAAGGTATGGGTAGGTATGGGAAAGGTATGGGCAAGGTATGGGATATATTCTAATAATCTCCACCTTGAAGATTTGATTAGGATAATCTTATCTTCACACAATTCTTTTCCAGCAACCTTGAATCCATCTGGCTGAGTCATATAGATTTCCTCTTCCAAATCACCGTGTAAAAACGCGGTCTTCACATCAAGCTGAACTAGTTCAAGATCATATTGCGCAACCAAGGCTAGCAAAATCCGAATAGACGAATGCTTCACAACTGGAGAAAACACTTCATTGTAGTCTATTCCTTCTTTCTGAGCGTAACCCTTTGCTACCAATCTAGCCTTGTATCGAATTTTATTTTTACCAGGAAATCCTTCCTTCTTTGCATATACCCATTTGCATCCAATTGCCTTCTTTTCCTTGGGCAGTCTCACCAACTCCCAAGTCCTATTTTTATGAAGAGACTGCATTTCTTCATTCATAGCTTGCTTCCACTTTACACCATCAGAGTTACTTATTGCTTCTGTGTAAGTGGAAGGAACATCATCTTCTGCAATTGGAAGTGCATAGGCCACCATATCGTCAAAGCGAGCAGGCTTACGAATCTCTCTTCTTGGCCTCCTATATGCAATTGAATCTTGTTGCTGTAGAAGTTCTTGGGTCGAAACTTCTTCATCATTTGTTCTTTCAATATTAGCTGGATCATCATTAACCTTTTCAAACTCCACCTGCTGCAAAGTACTACTGGTTTTGTCATCCTTTTGTGAATCCTCGTTCTTCATCATGGTTGATTCATCAAAAGTTACATCTCTACTGAAAACAATCTTCCTTGTATCAGGACACCAGAGACGGTATCCTTTTACACCACCAGTTATACCCATGAATAATGCTTTCTTTGCTCTTGGGTCTAACTTAGATTCTTTTACATGATAATATGCAGTGGAACCAAAAACATGTAAAGAATCATAATCAGTAGCAGGTTTACCAGTCCACATCTCCATCGGAGTTTTTCCATTTATTGCAGCTGATGGCAATCGGTTAATTAGATGGCACGCATATGTAACTGCCTCAGCCCAAAATTCCTTGCCCAATCCAGCATTGGACAACATACATCGAACTTTCTCCAGTATAGTCCGATTCATGCGTTCTGCCACCCCATTCTGCTGTGGTGTATCTCGAACAGTGAAGTGTCGCACAATGCCCTCATCTTGACATACTTGTAGAAATGGATCATTTTTGTACTCAGTACCATTATCTGATCGAAGTCGTTTGACCTTTCGACCTGTCTGAGTCTCCACCATCTTCTTCCATTTCAGAAATGCATCCAAAACTTCACTTTTTCTTTTCATTAGATACACCCATACTTTTCTTGAATAATCATCAAGAAAAGTGACAAAATAGTGCATACCTCCCAAAGAAGCCACTTTGGTAGGTCCCCACACATCACTGTGAACATAGTCCAGAATTCCTTTCGTATTGTGAATTGCTGAACCAAATTTTACCCTCGTCTGCTTGCCCAGAACACAATGTTCACAGAATTCCAATTTGCAAGAATTTGCACCTTTCAACAAGCCTTGCTTCTCTAAAGTCTGCAAAGCTTTTTCACCAGCATGTCCCAATCGCCTATGCCATAACCTGGTAGCCTCTGAATCTGCATCTTTCGCAGAAGCTGTTGATGTTGATCCAATAACTGTACTTCCATTTAAATAGTACAAGTTATTTCTTCTAGTGCCTTTCATCACCGTCAATACCCCAGCTACTACCTTTAGTAATCCATCTCTCAAAGTGATTGTGAACCCTTTAGATTCTAGGGCCCCTAATGAGATGAGATTTTTCTTCAAGCTGGGTACATAGCGAACATCTGTCAGAACTTGGATTGAGCCGTCATGGTTCTTCAATTTGATTGTACCTACACCCATTGTCTTACAGGCACTATCATTGCCCATAAAAACAACTCCACCTTCTAGTTCTTCAAGACTAGAAAACCAGTCCTTATTAAGACACATATGGTAAGTACATCCCGAATCCAATATCCATTCATCCGTTTGACATGCCATTGCCATGCCAACCAAGCTAAAGTCTGACTCCTCATCATGCTCCGCTACACATGCATTAGAAATAGACTTGCCCTTTTGTAACTTAGGACAATTCTTTTTCCAATGCCCTTTCTCACGACAAAAGGCACATTCATCTTTGGCGGGTCTCCCTTTGGACTTACCCCTTCTACCAGGTTTGCTGCTGTGTGAACGACCTCTTACTGTTAAGACTTCTGCGGTTGTATCTCTGTGATCTCTTTTATCTTTCTTTCGAGTCTCAGATCTATACAACGCACTACAGACTGCATCAAATGTGATCGTGTCCTTCCCATGAAGCAATGTGGTGGTAAGATGATCATATTCATCAGGAAGGGAATTCAACAATAATAATGCCTTGTCTTCATCTTCAAATTTCTCATCCAAATTTAGCAAGTCTGCTAAAATTTTATTGAATGAGTTCACATGGTCATTCATCGACATACCGGGTGCATACGTGAATCGATAAAGTTTCTTTTTCATATAAAGCCTATTTTCAAGACTTTTCGTTAGAAACTTTTCTTCCAGTGTATCCCACAGCTTCTTCGCTGATGTCTCCCTCATGACGGAGTACTTCTGCTCTTTGGCCAAACATAGGCGGATTGTACCACACGCCTGTCTATTGATCTTGGCCCACTCCTTGTCATCCATCTTGTCAGGTTTTTCTTCAAGGGCTATATCCAGCTCTTGCTGACATAAGACATCCAGGATCTCACACTGCCACATACCAAAATTATTGGTACCGTCAAATTTCTCTACTTCAAATTTTGCATTTGTCACAGTAGTCCTTGCTGATGACGATGCTGCTGCCATTTTTCTCCTCAATCCCAACTACTGTATACGTGAACAGTACTGTATACGTGAATAGTGCCGTATACGTGAATAGTACTGTATACGTGAATAGTGCCGTATACGTGAATAGTGCCGTAAACGGTCGTATTCCCCAAGTACGAACCTTGCTCTGATACCAATTGTTGCGCGGAAGCGTGTGAAAGAGTAAAATTATTGTACTAAAAAATCACACTAAGTTCAATTCCCAGGAAAGAGAGGTGAATCACGAGGATCACTTAAGTACCAAGTCTTTCCTAGCCAGAATATCCCTCTATCGTAATTTAATAGCACAATAAATCACTACAATCACACTCACAAAATATGAACAATAAATAGTAAAGAACACCAGAATTTTAACGAGGTTCGACAAATCTTGCCTACGTCCTCGGGCACTACCAAATATATTTCACTCCAAATACAAGTGAAACTTTACAAATAGGGAGAGAGAACAATGCCTTAAGTAGAGAATGGCAAATGTGGGATGATGAGAATGAGCAATGGTTGGCCTATTTATAGTTGAGATTCAAGGGCCACCTTGCAAAGTCCCTATTCACTTAGGGACCAAAAATTGCTATTATCCCATGCCCAACACTAAATAAATATTTGGTGCCCATAACTTTGACCTTTCCAAGGTATGGGTAGGTATGGGAAAGGTATGGGCAAGGTATGGGATATATTCTAATATGTAGTCAATAGACAATTGATAATCTTAGTCGTTTTTTGTGGAGTTAAAAGTATAGTAAATAGACAATTGATAGTTAAATTTGTAGCAGTCTTCTTCCTCTTTATTCTTTTGTGTGGAAAATTATTTGGGACCAACTTTGACATGTTATAAGGAAGAAGACTTTGTAATATCATGAATATTAATTATTTTACTTCTTTGGTAAAAAAAATCAATTTTATGAATGAAAAATATATGGTAAAAAGGAAGTAGTTGTTGATCACTAACAACATGATGATTGTGGAAATACAAAAATTCCCATATATGTGTTGAATTTTGCAATAGACCAAACTTTATGTGTTTTAGTCCTTTAAACTGTGTTAATGAAAGTAACCATTTGAATTATGAGGTTACAAATATGTATATATAAATATACACGTTTTTATGAAATCGGTGGATTAAAATTTCAGCAGTCTTCTTCCTCAAACATAGTGAATAGTGCACAATCTTGTTCTTTTGTGTGGAAAAGAATTTCCACATTAATTAGCTTTGGTTGACAGGCAAGTGAATAGACACACACATTCTTTGCGTGTTATAGGGAAGAAGACTAAGTCAATCTACTTTGTAATCTCATCAATCTTAATTTTTTTAGTTGTTTTGGGAGTTCAAATGAAATACAATATTTTGTTAAAAAGAAGCATCCAATTTTAAGAATGAAAAATATATGGTAAAAAGAAGAGTAAGTGGTTGTTGATGATGGTGAAAAATACAAAAATTTTGAAAATCTAATATCCATAGCTTTTCAATGTAAAAGAAAAAAAAGACTGTAACACCCATGTTGTGGTATTATTTGTTGCCTACAAATACCATTCCTATCCTTCATCTTCCTCTACAAACATAACATGGCCTCCTATCTCTTTCTCTGCCTATTCCTCTCCTTTCCCCATCTTTATGTTTCTTTTTCTTCTTCAGGATCTCACTCCTGCTCTTCACTAATCCAGTTTAAGGACTCTTTTTCCATAACACAGGATGCTTCTTCTTATTGCAATGAGATTGCTGGTCATAAATCTTATCCCAAGACAAATTCCTGGAAGGAGGGTACAGATTGCTGCTCATGGGATGGGGTCACTTGTGACCACCTAAATGCTCATGTTATTGCCCTTGACTTGAGCTGCAGTTGGCTACAAGGCAACTTCCCTTCCAATACCACTCTCTTCCTTCTTCCTCACCTTCAAAAACTCAACCTTGCCTACAATGATTTTAATCTTTCCAAAATTCCATCCGAGTTCGGTCGGTTTACAAGCCTATTCTACCTCAACCTTTCTTATACATGGTTTGTAGGAGAAGTCCCATCCCAAGTCTCCCACCTGTCAAAATTGGTTTCACTTGATCTCTCCTGTTGGGCTAATGCACAAACAATTGACAAACATGCTCTGGAGGGATTTGTTCACAACCTAACCGAGGTCAGACATCTGTTTTTGGATGGAATGGACATGTCTTCTGTTAATGCTTATGTCTTCATGAATCTATCCTCTTCTCTAAGGTCTCTCAGTCTTGGTGGTTGTGATTTGCAAGGAAAATTCCCAAAAAACATTTTTGATTTGCCAAACCTCAATCTCCTCAACTTGGGAGACAACCAAAACCTCAATCTCGATCCTTTGAAGTTGAATCGGAGCAGCAATCTTGAACATTTGGATCTTTCGTCCATGTCCTTCTCTACAGAATTTATTGATTCAGTTGATAATCTACAGGCCTTAAAGTACTTAGATCTATCACAGAATTCTTTCTTTCAAGGATTGTCTGTCTCAATCACAAATTTATCATCTTTGGAGTACTTGATTATTACACGCGCAAATTTTTTTGGAGGATTGCCTGACTCGATGGGGAATCTTGTGTCCTTGAAGTTTTTAGATCTCTCCTTTTCCAACTTATCAGGACCGGTTCCAAGATCACTGGGGAACCTCTTGCAACTCTCTCATTTAGACTTGTCGCAGAACCAATTGAGTGGACAAATTCCAAGATCATTGGGGAACCTCTTGCAACTCTCTCATTTAGGCTTGTGGCAGAACCAATTGAGCGGGCAAATTCCAAGATCATTGGGGAACCTCTTGCAACTCACTGATTTATTCTTCTCGCAGAACCAATTGAGTGGACAAATTCCATTATCAATTCTAAACCTAAAGCAGCTTGAATACTTGGAAATAACTGAAAATTCTTTAGAAGGTTCCATTCCAGATGAGGTAACCGCTTTTCCTAATCTAATATATTTAGGCTTATCTGACAATTTACTCAATGGAACACTTCCGTCATGGTTGTATACTGCTCCTTCCTTGAAGACAATATATCTCTCTCAAAATCAATTCAGTGGGCATATCAAAGAATTCCAATCCAAATCACTAGAATTGATAGAGTTAGAGAATAATAAACTCCGAGGTCCTCTTCCATCTTCAATATTCCAACTTCTCAATCTTACCCAACTTAGTTTATCCTCAAATAATCTTAGTGGTGTCATAGAGTTTCGCATGTTCTCAAACCTTCCAAATCTAAAACAGGTCGACCTTTCATATAACAGCCTATCCTTCACATCTAATACTACTTCTACTGTTAATCTTAGAAGCTTATTTTTGTCATCTTGCAATCTTAGTGAATTCCCCCAATTTTTAAAAGGGCTTAAAACTTTGGAAAGCTTAGACCTCTCTTACAACAAAATTGAAGGCAAGATTCCACAGTGGATGCAAGAGGTGGGGAATGACTCTTTGACTTACTTAAACGTATCTCACAACTCTTTGACAGAAGTTGAGCACTTTCCATGGAAGAATATTGAAGTTCTTGACTTAAGCTCCAATTTGATCCGTGGAAATCTTCTGATTCCAGCTTCGACCATCAATGTCCTTCTGATCTCAAATAATAGTTTCAATGGAGAGGTCTCCTCTTTAATATGCAATGTCACTTTTCTTCAAATTCTTGATTTGTCCCACAATAACTTGAGTGGAACAATTCCGCAATGTTTTGGAAATTTGAGCAACAGCCTTGAATACTTGAATCTGAAGAAGAACAAGTTTAATGGGACGATTCCTCCAACATTTGCAGAGGGATGCCAATTGAGTAATTTCAACTTAAATGGTAATTTGTTAGAAGGGCCTTTGATACCATCCATCCTTAATTGTAGAGGTCTGGAAGTGCTAGATCTTGGTAACAACAAGATCAATGATACATTTCCTCATTGGTTGGGAAGTCTTCCATATTTGCAAGTTCTTGTATTGAAGTCAAATCATATGCATGGTTCTTTGCGTGTCAATAGCTCCAAGTCTAGCCCTTTTTTCTCTAATATCCAAATTTTTGACCTCTCAAGTAATTATTTTTCTGGACCCCTACCAGTGAGATACATCAACAGCTTCAAGGCTATCATAAATCTAGAGAAGATTGGGAGTACAATGTCGTACATGGGGGTGTATGCTCAGAGAGGTAGTGGCTTCTATACCTATTCCATTGGAATTGTTATGAAAGGACAGGAGAGGGAATTGGTGAAAATTTTCACCATGTGGATGATCATTGATCTATCAAACAATCAGTTTGAAGGGGGTATTCCAAAGGTTATTGGGAAGCTCAACTTACTGAAAGGGCTCAACCTTTCTCATAATAACCTTAATGGTGGTATCCCCACCTCAATAGGGAATTTGACAAGTCTTGAATGGTTGGACCTATCTTCAAACAGGTTGTCTGGGATGATTCCAAATAGATTGGCAGATCTGCCATTTCTTTCGTCCTTCAGTGTTTCTGAAAATCAACTCTATGGCCAGATTCCTCAAGGAAAACAATTCAACACATTTGGAAATGATTCATATGAAGGGAATAAGGGACTATGTGGGTTTCCAGTCTCGAAAGGTTGCAACATCATTGAGGCAGCACCTCCAAATGTGCTTGAAAAAGATGTCTCAAAATCAAACATTGCTTTTGGTTGGAAAGTGGTGTTGATAGGTTATGGATGCGGAGTGGTGTTCGGCATGTCCGTGGGATATGTTGTTTTCCAAACTGGTAAGCCGAAATGGTTGGTGAATTTGGTTGAATACCAACAAGAGAAGAGGCGAAGAAGAAAGTCAAAGAAAGGCAATCGAAGCAATAGACGAAGAAGGATCTAATTACTGCAAATGATGTTCAAGAATTAGTGCTGTATTTTCATAATTTCTTGTTCTGTAGACCGTTTTGCCTATGGTGAAGGGTTGCATTGGTATGTGTATATCTTAATTATTGTACTAATTCCTGTCTTTCATTGCATTTCGTACTATCTGTAATGGTTTGTTTGAGTGTAACATTTTGTATGGTGTTGTTGTTTATGTCTTCTTTCATGACTTTCAATTTAGTCTCGATAATCTTTGCTACTGCTCAGTAAAGGAGAAAGGAGAATAAAATGTCTCAATTTATGTCAATTTATGCTTGCAGATTTGACGTGGAATGTTGTTGAACTGAAGGTTGTTTAACTTTTGTCTTCTAAGCTATACATGAACATGTGGGATGTGACAAATATTATTTTAGCTTTTGCTTATGAAATGTTTAAATAGTAAGTTTATATTCCTTGATTAATAAAAAGTGAGATGGAGATAGTCAAACCTCAATTTCCACATTGAAATTGAATCCAAGCATTCATTGGTGGATCACATCTCTTGTATTTTGACATAGTAAAGGGAGTGAATAGAGCACCATTCTTCTTCTGCGTGGAAAATAAGTTGGCGTTATGCCAATTTTCACATTCATACATATAAAGGAAGCAAGACCAAGTCAATATACTTTGTAATCTCATCAATTCTATTTATTTCACTTCTTCATTCTTTAGGAAGTTCAAATGAAATACAAATTTTTGGTAAATCAACTATTCATTTTTATGAATAAAAATTTCAAATATTTGGAGTTCATAGACCGGATAATTAAAATTTCAATATTTGGAGTTGCTTTCAGTTACATATTTGGTTGTCACGTTTTTCCGCTTGATCTAACTAACATACTATCATCCTAATGTTGTTTAGGTATTTGTCGGAGAAGAAAGACAAAGCTACATTGCAGTAAAGCAGCTTCAGTTGGAGCTAGCTGCTTTTCGTTTCTTTCCATTCCAAGTGTCTGTGAGTTTTATTGTGATCTGTGAAGATTGTAGTATTCTGAACTTACTATTAAAGCATTCATTTTGACTGCTAAACCAATAATGATTGTTGGAGTGCATCTCGATTGGCCCTATAATGTGTTCTGAATCTTGATTTTACCTGTTAAAAAGGTAAAATTAGCTTAGAGTTACAATCACTGTTGATTTGGGCATCAAGTCATGTTTTTAATAAATTTGGAATCGATTTAACAGATCACAGAATGTATAATTTTTAACTTTGTCCATCTCTTTTGAGTACTTAGCAGCTATGTTGTTTCCATTTTTCATTTTTTTACCACCTTTATTCCGACCCCTAAGTGGCATTTCTAAATTTTTAATAATTAGTAAATTGCAAAGAAACTGGCAGTAAATCAGACCTAAAAAGAAAGAAGTAAACAAAATTCCAATACATCCACGTTTTTATGAAGTTAACAGTTGTCACTGGTTCTTAAAATTTTCAGTTACATTCATAAAATTGAAACATCACACCTATTGGATCCCGATCGAACAGGCTTGTCTGGTCCAGTTTTTTCATCATTGGTATATTTTCTATCAAAACAGCCATAGACCAACACATCCTTTGCTAAAGTTTTAAACCATCTTCCCCATGCTCCTTCTGTTGATAAGTCAAATTAAAAAGGGGTTGAAAAGTCAAAAATGGGAGGTGCAAGTGGCACCGAAAGAAAAAAAAAGTGATAGGCAAGTTGTTTAAAGTTGAATGGGATAATTGCAATTTTGGTCCCTAATTTTTTAGGCCATTTGCAAGTTAGTCCCTGAACCTCAACTATAAATAGGCCTAACCATTTCTCATTTCAACCATCCTAACCAATCTTTCTCTCTTAGTTTTCTCTCTTCTCCCATTTGAGAATTCTTAAGGAATTCTATTTGTTTGTAATACTTTGGAGATAGTAAAGTTATCATCTGGTGTTAGTGCCCGAGGACGTAGGTATAATTTACCGAACCTCGTTAAATCTCTTGTGTTCTTTCTTGTCCTATTTTTCTTTCAATATTTGAGGGTATAATAGTAGTATTTAATTGTGCTATTAAATTACTATAGAAGGGATATTCTGTCTAAGGAAAGACTTGGTATTTAAGAGATCCATGTGATCCACCTCTCTTCCCTGGGAATTAAACTTTGTGTGATTTTTTAGTACAATAATTTACACGCTTCCGACCCTATTGGAACAACAAGTGGTATCAAGAGCCGAAGGTTAATTGTAGTATGCTCTGTGGTTGCAGTTTGAACTGATCTTCCACATCAGAAAAGATTTCCTTAGGTATATTGAAAGATTATGGAGAAAACGGTCGGTGTAGGAGTTTCAACATCGTCCATGTGGACAAGACCGACAATTGCAAATGCAAGATTGGCCGTGGAGATCTTTGATGGCACGGGCCATTTTGGTATGTGGCAAAGTGAGGTTCTAGATGCCCTTTTTCAGCAGGGTCTAGACATTACCATTGATGAAGAGAAACTAGATGATGTACAGGAGAAAGATTGGAAGGCGATCAATCGGTTGGCATGTGGCACAATTCGATCATGCCTTTCTCGAGAGCAGAGGTATGCTTTTTCAAAGGAGACTTCTGCAAATAAGTTGTGGGTGGCACTTGAAGAAAATTTTTTGAAGAAAAACAGTCAAAATAAGCTCCATTTGAAGAAAAGACTGTTTCGCTTCACATACGTCCCAAGTACCACAATGAATGATCACATCACCAAATTTAATCAGTTAGTCACTGATTTGCTGAATATGGATGAGACATTCAAAGATGAAGATTTGACTTTGATGCTGTTGGGGTCACTTCCTGAGGAGTTTGAGTTCCTAGAAACTACTCTACTTCATGGCAGGAGTGATATATCTCTGAGCGAAGTCTGTGCGGCCTTATACAGTTATGAACAGAGAAAGAAGGACAAACAGAAAAACTCAATCAGAGATACAGAAGCTTTAGTAGTCCGAGGTCGTTCATACACTCGGAAGAAAACTCAAAAGGGGAGATCAAAGTCAAAGTCCAGACTCGGGAATGATGAATGTGCTTTTTGTCATGAGAAAGGCCACTGGAAGAAAAATTGTCCAAAGCTGAAGAATAAGGGAAAAGCTGCTGTAGATGCTTGTGTTGCTAAGCATGATACTAGTGACTCTGAACTATCACTGGTTGCATCATCATCGTCGTTCCATTCAGATGAGTGGATATTGGATTCGGGTTGTACCTATCATATGTCCTCTAACCGGGAGTGGTTCTCTGATTTAGTAGAACTAAATGGAGGAGTTGTTTATATGGGCAATGACAATGCCTGTAAAACTGTTGGGATAGGTTCAATCCAATTAAAGAATCAAGATGGATCAACCAGAGTTCTGACTGATGTTCGGTACGTGCCCAGTTTGAAGAAAAATCTCATCTCATTGGGAGCCTTGGAATCCAATGGTTCAGTTGTTACTATGAGAGATAGGATTTTGAAAGTGACATCTGGCGCACTTGTGATATTGAAGGGCATCAGGAAAAATAACTTGTATTACTACCAAGGTAGTACAGTTATTGGAGCAGTCGCTGCAGCTTCCGGTAACAAAGACTTGGACTCAATGCAGTTGTGGCATATGAAGTTGGGACATGCCAGCGAAAAATCCTTGCAAATTCTGGCAAAGCAAGGATTGTTGAAAGGTGCAAAGGCTTGCAAATTAAAATTTTGTGAGCACTGTGTTCTGGGAAAGCAAAAGAGAGTGAAATTCGGCACTGCTATCCATAATACAAAAGGTATTTTGGAATATATTCACTCAGATGTGTGGGGGCCTTCCAAAACACCTTCGTTGGGAGGAAAACACTACTTTGTTACTTTTGTTGATGACTTTTCCAGAAGAGTTTGGGTGTATACCATGAAAACTAAAGATGAAGTGCTTGGAGTTTTTCTTAAATGGAAAACTATGATCAAAAACCAGACTGGCAAGAAAATCAAACGGCTTAGGACGGACAATGGAGGGGAATATAAAAGTGATCCGTTCTTCGATGTGTGCCAAGAGTATGGTATTGTTCGACACTTCACAGTTAGGGATACACCACAACAGAATGGAGTGGCAGAGCGTATGAATCGAACATTGCTGGAGAAAGTTCGATGTATGTTGTCCAATGCTGGGTTGGGCAAGCAATTTTGGGCTGAGGCTGTGACATACGCTGGCCATCTTGTTAATCGTTTGCCATCATCTGCATTAGAAAGAAAAACTCCTATGGAGGTATGGTCTGAAAAACCGGCTACAGATTATGATTCCTTACATGTGTTTGGATCCACTGCATATTACCATGTGAAGGAGTCAAAGTTAGATCCGAGGGCAAAGAAAGCTCTCTTTATGGGAATCACTTCTGGAGTGAAGGGATTTCGTCTTTGGTGCTTAAGCACAAAGAAAATGATCTGTAGCAGAGATGTTACCTTTGATGAATCTGCCACATTGAAAAAGGTAGCAGATAAAGATATTCAGATGAGCAATACTCCACAGCAGGTGGAGTGTACTCCAAAACAGGTGGAGTTTGAGCAGATGGGGATTTGCCCAGTTAATAAGTCTAATTCTCCAGCCACAATGGAGGAATTAGAGGTTGAAGAGGTTCTGACCCAAGAACCACTAAGTACACCAGAACCAGTTGCAGTTGCAAGGCCGCGGAGAGAAATTCGTAAACCTGCTCGATTTACTGATATGGTGGCCTACGCCCTTCCCGTTGTTGATGATATTCCTATCACTTATCAAGAAGCAATACAAAGCTTAGAAAGTGATAAATGGAAAAGCGCCATGGATGAAGAAATACAGTCTCTCCGGAAGAACAATACTTGGGAGTTGGCGCAATTACCGAAAGCTAAAATGGCAATCGGATGCAAGTGGGTATTCGCAAAGAAAGATGGATCTCCTAGCAAGAAGGATATTCGCTACAAGGCAAGATTGGTAGCTAAAGGCTACGCTCAGAAGGAGGGAATTGACTACAATGATGTATTTTCCCCTGTTGTGAAGCATTCCTCCATTAGAATTTTGTTGGCCTTGGTAGCACAGTTGAATTTGGAGCTAGCTCAACTTGATGTTAAGACGGCTTTCTTGCATGGTGAGTTAGAAGAGGAGATCTATATGACTCAGCCCGAAGGATACACAGATGCTGGTGGTAGAAATTGGGTTTGTAAGCTGAACAAATCGCTCTATGGATTGAAGCAATCCCCGAGGCAGTGGTACAAGCGATTTGATAGCTTTATGAGAATGCAGAAGTACACAAGAAGCAAATATGACAATTGTGTATATTTGCAGAAGCTGCATGACGGATCTTTCATTTATCTACTCTTGTATGTTGATGATATGTTAATCGCTTCAAAGAGCCAAAATGAGATAGATAAGCTGAAGGCTCAGTTGAATCAAGAGTTCGAGATGAAAGATCTAGGTGAGGCCAAGAAGATTCTCGGCATGGAGATAAGTAGAGATAGACCGAGAGGCAAGCTCTGTTTAAATCAGAAGCAATATCTGAAAAAGGTATTACAATGTTTTGGTGTAAATGAAAACACAAAACATGTAAGTACCCCACTTGCTTCTCATTTGAAACTTAGTGCTCAATTATCTCTGAAGACTGAAGATGAAAGAGAATATATGGCGAAAGTCCCATATGCTAATGCAGTTGGGAGTTTGATGTATGCGATGGTGTGTACGAGGCCTGACATTTCACAAGCTGTTGGAGTTGTGAGCAGGTATATGCATGATCCTGGAAAAGGACATTGGCAAGCTGTGAAATAGATTCTACGGTATCTTCGAAAAACCGTAGATGTTGTTTAATTTTTGAACAGGATGAAGCACTTGGTCAGTTTGTAGTTGGATATGTTGATTCCGGCTTTGCTGGTGATTTAGATAAACGTCGTTCAACTACGGGGTATCTGTTTACTCTTGCGAAAGCCCCAGTGAGTTGGAAGTCTACCTTACAGTCTACAGTAGCTGTGTCTACTATAGAGGCAGAATATATGGCAATTACAGAAGCTGTTAAGGAGGCTATTTGGCTTAATAGATTATTGAAAGACTTGGGAGTTGTTCAAAGTCACATTAGTCTATATTGTGACAGTCAGAGTGCTATTCATTTAGCGAAAAATCAAGTCTATCATTCAAGAACCAAGCATATCGACGTAAGATATCACTTTGTGCGGGAAGTCTTTGAAAAAGGAAAAATTCTACTTCAGAAGATTCCAACAGCAGATAATCCCGCAGATATGATGACCAAGGTGGTAACAACAATCAAGTTTAATCATTGTTTGAACTTGATTAACATCCTGAGAATTTGAGCACCTTTAGGTGTATGGCGCTCGAGAGCGTATTTGGAGGCACTACAAAAGATAGCTTTATCGAATTTGGGGAGTTGAAGGAAGTGTGTGAAGATGTGATTATCCTAATCAAATCTTCAAGGTGGAGATTGTTGATAAGTCAAATTAAAAAGGGGTTGAAAAGTCAAAAATGGGAGGTGCAAGTGGCACCGAAAGAAAAAAAAAGTGATAGGCAAGTTGTTTAAAGTTGAATGGGATAATTGCAATTTTGGTCCCTAATTTTTTAGGCCATTTGCAAGTTAGTCCCTGAACCTCAACTATAAATAGGCCTAACCATTTCTCATTTCAACCATCCCAACCAATCTTTCTCTCTTAGTTTTCTCTCTTCTCCCATTTGAGAATTCTTAAGGAATTCTATTTGTTTGTAATACTTTGGAGATAGTAAAGTTATCATCTGGTGTTAGTGCCCGAGGACGTAGGTATAATTTACCGAACCTCGTTAAATCTCTTGTGTTCTTTCTTGTCCTATTTTTCTTTCAATATTTGAGGGTATAATAGTAGTATTTAATTGTGCTATTAAATTACTATAGAAGGGATATTCTGTCTAAGGAAAGACTTGGTATTTAAGAGATCCATGTGATCCACCTCTCTTCCCTAGGAATTGAACTTTGTGTGATTTTTTAGTACAATAATTTACACGCTTCCGACCCTATTGGAACAACACCTTCACCATGCCATCCGTATCATAGTGTATATATTTGAGTTCTGAAACCTCAGCATTTCAGTGCAAGTAAATAATTTTATCTATGCATCATCTGCTGCAGCAATGTCATGTTCTTGATTTTTGCTTCTTTTCTTGGATTTCAACTTCTTTATTCCCTCCTTTTCTTTAGATGACGACTTCTTCCTTTTCATAGCCGGTTTTTCAGTTTCATCTGCGGTTTCAATTTCACCTATGCTTTGTGATTCATGCACTGCCAAATCGGCTGCAACGTGTTTAACTTCTGCATATATGACATATATGAAAATGGCATTCAAAATAATAATAATATCTACAACAATACTAAGTACAGCAATACGTTTTCATCTAATAGTCTAAAGGACAAATAAAAAACTTCCGGAAATTATCCAACTCAACTCTTTTCTTTAAAAAAAATTGAACCTAAATGCATATGAAACCGAATACAGCTTCTAAGTAAAGCAAAACAGTTTCACCTCTAAGTAAAGGTATGAATCATACAATTGCAATTCAATTGAGTTTGCAACTTATGATGATGATCCTACAATCCATAGTCTATCCATATCTAAAAGCTATGCTATTCAATCATGAATGCTAGTGCTGCATGTATCCTTGTATCAAAGTCTGAATATGTTTTGACCTAGTCCAAAAGGCTGAAAGGGCAACCCCTACTCTCTTCACTTGTGAAATCCTATACACTAATGTTGAGGGGAAACATCTGATCAACTCCAAATATGATTATGGGTAACTAAATCTGAAGTGAAATTTGGCATTATGAAAATGTCCAACATTGCTTGTCGATTAATTAATTAGCCCATGTGTATGTTTTATTTATTCAAATGATTAATAGCTAATTTGATCCTTGAATTATAGTTCAAAAAGTATTTTTATATTTTCAAATTTTCATAAAAATAATTGTAACTAAATTTAAAAATATTAAAAATAAATACAAATTTTATATAAAAAATCAATTTGTGCAAGAAAAAAAAATTCCCACTAATTTTTCCACATCGAATCTCATAAATAATCAGTCTTTGAACTTTCACAAAAAATATTAAATACCCATTCACTTTAATTCTACTCGTTTTTCATTTGCTTTATTGATTTATGCTCACTTCATATTATCTTTTTTTGCCTGTTTTTTTTCCCTCCTTTTTCATGTAGATTGGCGTCGACTCTACTATTCTTAGATTATTATAAATATAATATATGTTTTATTTATAGCTGAAAGTAAAACCTTGAGTTGAAATTTGGCAGAAAAAAATTGTGGGTTTGGAGAAGAAGAAGAGCACTTCGTATTTAGATTTAAAACATCTAAAATTTTAAAACCAAAAGTTACTCAAAACCCTAAACAATCTAATAATTGGAGTTATAGCAAAGAAATATGGGTTTAGAAATAAATAAAACAAAATAAATTTGCAAAACAATTTCTAGGCAAAACAGAATGAAATTGTTGATGTGATTGAAGGTGTTCTTCAACGGTGGAAAACTAATGGAATGTAATTTGAAAATTTTAAGATTTTTTAAATACTAAAAATTTGCATTAGTTTAAAAAAAATTAGTTTTAATTTTAAGATATTTTTAGATTTATACATATTTAATTATTTTTAGATTTTTTAGATTTAAATAAGAAGTTGCATATGTATGCACGTTAGCAAAGTTAATAGATGTTAATTTTTTCATCTGATAAACAATGTAAGTTTAAGGGTTATTTGATAAATAATGTAGGTTTAAGGGCTAATAAAGATGAAAAATTAAATTAAGGGCTAAAATTAAATTAGGTTTAATGAATGTTTGTACTAATACACATGGCATTATTGGACAGTAGACAATAACTAAAATGTTGCGTTTATATTATTGGACATTCTTCTGTACATGGTTCCAATTTCCTCATTTCTTAGAAAACTTTAATATATGTTTTATTTTTAAAATTTTTAAAATTTAAAAATCAATTAATTGTTTATTTGATATCGATATGTATGTCTCGTCAATAGAATTAACAAATGTTAACTTTTTCATCTATTTTGGGATGATTTGATAAATAACGCAAATTTAAAAGCTCAAAGAGGCGAAAAATTAAATGGAGAGTTAAAATGACTTTTTAAAAAAAAATTGAAGGACCATATAAGTGATAATGTCAAATTTTTTTTTTTTACAAAATTTCATCTAAAGAAGAAGATGCAGTTTACAGGATAGTTTTCTTGCAGTTAATAGAAAATGACATATTTAATGCTAACCGATTAAAGTTTAAATTTTTTTACAAGCCTAGTATATCTCAACCTTTCTCATACAAGTTTTGTAGGACAAATCCCATCCCAAGTCTCCCACCTATCAAAATTGGTTTCACTTAATCTCTCCTATTAGGCTGATGAACAAACAATTGACAAACATGCTGTCGAGGGACTTGTTCACAACCTGACCGAGGTCAGACATCTGTTTTTGGATGAAATCAACATGTCTTCTATTAATCCTCATGTCTTCACGAATCTATCCTCTTCTCTAAGGTCTCTCAGTCTTTCTGGTTGTGATTTGCAAGGAAAATTCCCAAAAAACATTTTTGATTTGCCAAACCTAAATTTCCTCAACTTGGGAGGCAACCAAAACCTGAATCTTGATCTTTTGAAGTTCAATCGGAGTAGCAATCTTGAACATTTGGGTCTGTCGTGGATGTCCTTCTCCACCGAATTCATTAATTCAGTTGATAATCTACAGGCCTTAAAGTACTTAGATCTATCAGGTAATTCTTTCTTTCAAAGATTCTCTGTCTCAATCACAAATTTATCATCGTTAGAGTTCTTGATTATTTCAGAAGCAAATATTTGCGGAGGATATTGCCTGACTCGATGGGGAATCTTGTGTCCTTGAATTTTTTAGACTTGTCATCGAACGAATTGAGTGGACAAATTTCATTGTCAATTTTAAACCTAACGCAACTTGAATACTTGGAAATAGCTAGAAATTCATTAGAAAGTTCAATTCCAGATGAAGTAGCTGCTTTTCCTAATCTAATATCTTTAATCTTAATTGACAATCTACTCAATGGAAGAATATTGCATTTCTTGACTTAAGCTCCAATTTGATCAGTGGAAATCTTTTGATTCCAGCTTCGACGATCGGAGTCTTTCTGATCTGAAATAATAGTTTCAATGGAGAGGTCTCTTCTTTAATATGCAATGCCAGTTCTCTTCGAATTCTTGATTTGTCCCACAATAATTTGAGTGGAACAATTTCACAATGTTTTGGAGATTTGAGCAACATCCTTGAATTCATGAATCTGAAGAAGAACAAGTTTTATGGGACGATTCCTCTAACATTTGCAAAGGGATTCCAATTGAGTAATTTCAACTTAAATGGAAATCTGTTAGAAGGGCCTTTGACACCATCCTTAATTGTAAAGGACTGAAAGTGCTAAGCTAGATCTTGGTAACAACAAGATCAATGGTACATTTCCTCATTGGCTGGGAAGTCTTCCTGATAAAAAATGAGACGGATGAACACAGAAGAGGATCGTAAAGTTTGTCAAAGTCGTGAATTTGACTTAGGGCTCTACACGTTTGGAAAGAAATTTAGATTTTGACACAACCTAAAACGAAATCAAATCGAAATCAGATAAAACAATTAAAATAAATAACTAGAATAAAAAAATAAATCAAATATTAGAACAATAAGGAAATGAATAAAGAAAATAAATAGAAAGATAGAATGTGACGTATAGAAGTCCTAAAAAGCTTTAGAAACACGAAGAATCCAAAACCCCCTTCAAGCAGTTCTAATTTCTCTTCCAAGATAAATAGAAAGATAGAACGTGACATGTAGTCTTAAGAAGCCTTGCAAACACAAAGAATCTACAACCCATTTCAAACAACTCTAATTTCCCCTCCAGGATAGAAATCTTGGTAAAAAAAAGTTTGAAGATGATCTCCACAATCTAAAAAGATTGTTAAAACTCTTCTAAAAGAAACTTAAGAGAAATTCTTGAAAAGAAAAATCTAGAGAGAATTTATTAACTCTAAGAGAAATAGAATAATAATGAATTGTGTACAATGAAAAGGCCTATATATAGTCTAGCTAAATAAATCTAAATAAAATTTTTAAGTATACTAGAACTCTAATTTAATCTAAACAAAAAATAGTTTTAAATTAAACTTTCTTGTTAACATAAAACTCCTAAATAACTTAAAATACTTAATAATTATAAAAAAATTTAGAACAAACTAATAATAGAATAATAAGAGCTGATTAATACAATATTGGTCTCATATATAATAAAAATTAAACCTACAACCGAACCAAATATGATTTAAACTCGAATTAAAAGCCCGAAATTTGTAATTCCCGTCATAATCCCGTTCAAAAATTCTGCTTGCGCAGCCTTCACTAAAATGGTCATAACTTGAGCTCCCGAACTCAAAATTGAGTGATTCAAAATACGTTTCGAAGCTAAGAGACAGATCTTCCAACTTCATTGAAATCTCAACCCAAAAATTCCAGGATACCACACAACAAGTCGTCGCAAGTCTGCTGATTTCTCAAGCTTGAAAATTGACAGCGTTGGTGATTGAAATTTAATAAATTTCATCCCATCATGTATCACTTCCACAGCTATAAGTTCTTGTACTAAAGTTAAATCAAATGCATGGTTCCTTGCATGACCATAGCTCCAAGTCTATCCCTTTTTTTCTCTAAAATCCAAAATTTTGACCTCTCAAGTAATTATTTTTCTGGACCCCTACCAGTGAGATACATCAACAGCTTCAAGGCTATCATAAATCTAGAGAAGATCGGTAGTACAGTGTCGTACATGGGGGTGTATGGCCATAGAGGTAGTGCCTTCTATATCTATTCCATTGGAATTGTTATGAAAGGACAAGATATGGAATTGGAGCAGTCCGGATCCAGGAAAAGTTTCTTTTTCTAGTCCAGGATTCTTTCTTCCTGCTTTCTTGTTGATGTAGTTGCATCAGAAAAAAATTTTGGCACCCCAACTTGTTTCATCCTTTTGTTCTTTTTTGCAGCAGAACAAGAACATTAGGATGCTTTGTTTAAGGCTGTAGCATGACACAAAGAGGTGCGCTCTTGGATGATGAATTCGAACTTGTCTCAGAAGCGAGGAATCGTCCAACAAAATCTTTCTTTTCTTGCTAGATTTTACTACAACAAGAACCTTGCCTTTATATTTCTTGGATCCTGCAAGGGATTCAATCTCTCTAGTAACTGTGAATCTTATTTTCACCCTCCCGTGATGGGTAGTGTCCAAAGTAGTGGGCACTCCCCCTTGTCACTTGAACCTTATTAGAAGAGCTTTTCTTAGCTCGAACTTCATTTTTATTATAATTTTTAGAATTACATCAAATTAAAAGAATATATAAATTTTTGGAATTATGATCAAATTGCGTAAACATTATGAGCAAAATTTTTATTATTGTATATTGTGGTGTAAATGTCGACCGGAAATTTTCTCACGGTTTGTTGATTAAGTTTGTCTGACAACAGTAGTCTTGCATTGACGTGAAATAAGGGCAGCAGCTAAGGTACAATTGGTGGATCCCATGTCCCTACTTTCCTATAAGTAGGCTTTAATGAAGATGCAATTGGGGGTTGTATCTCTACATTATTCCACTAAGCATAGTCAATACTTCAATGTGCGAAGGGCATGTTATAAGAGGGATTTTGTTATGTTTTTTTCATGTTGAGAAATCGAACTTAAGCTAATTTAAATTAACCGTAATCTCGCCTTACAGGAAATTATTTTAGCAGTAGTTACTGATAAAAAAATGTACAAATAGCATTGTAGATATGTTGGACAATTCTAATGTTCAGAAAATTTTCAGCTGTAAAATTGCTACATATAAACTAATTAATCTATCTTAAAGTTGAACTTAAATTGGGTACTCGTACATATGTTTGCTTATGCTTCATGGAATGCATTCATATGGTAGCTTCATTGACGGTACAGACAAGCATGTTTTTTTTTCCTCTCTATTTCTCAAGTCAACGTAATCAATACTACAGATTGTTGTTATTTTGTGCGGAATTGTGCTGTAATTGTCCCCGAATTTCCTCATTGCTTGTAGATTAAGTTGGACCGACCATGAAAGGATAAAAGAGCATGTGAAGTGAATCGACAATTAGCTGTACAAGCTTAAAGGATGAAGTTATATGGTCATAGTAATAAAACATGGCAGAGCTCAATGATGTAATGAATTCAAATATTCAAGGTAATCTTTGTTCTTTTATAAGAAAACGTAAGAGCACTTTCAGGATTCATCAATTAGTGAGGTAATTAATATTTTAGTATTCATAAATGTAGTTCAAGGATTTACCACAAGATTGCAGAGTACAAGGACCCGCTCAAACTTCATGCTTGGGTCTTCTCTGTATATCCAATATCACCATATGTATTAACTTTAATATTTTATATTTAGTAAAAAATTGTTACAAAATTTATAGCATTTCACTAATACGATTGAGAAAATACATATAAAATATTTGTTTTATTGTGGTTCTGAATATACATGGTTTTTCCTTATTTATTCACTGCCATTCTTTCTCATTTCTTGTTTTTAAATTGGAGGATGTCTCCTTTCAAGATTTTTGGAAATAATAGTACATAGCAGAGCTGAATGACGTAATGAATTCAAACAGAAATTGGTGGATCTAATGTCCTTGTACTGCTCACTACAAAAAAAAATACATTTTGAATTACCAAAAGATTCAATTAGGTAAGCTTGAGTTGCATTTATAAGCATGTGATGATGAGAATTCAAGAACATAAGGTATGGTTTGCGTCTTTGTGCCATCTGCATTTATGTTGCAAAGGTTCATACATGGAATAGTTCAACCTGCCTGTGTATTCTTAATTTTGTGCCAAACCAGTATAGCTATCAACAAATTTAACAGTCATATTTACAACGGCATTGCAGAGTAACATATTTAACATTCGATTACACTGTTCTTTAACTATGTGAATGAAGCATGTTGTTTGGGATTAAGTTTGAATGGTTTTAATGTTGGAGTATGCTAAGATTTTATAGCCTGTAGTGGAGGTATCGATATTTTATTTTCTAAAAAGGGTATCTTTGCATTTTCGAAGGTACAGGGAAACAAAATATGTATTTGGTATCGATACTTCAGCCCAGGAATCAATACTTCGGGTAAGTTTATTGATACCTTGCGAAAGGTACCAATAATTTTTTATGTTTTGATATTTGGTGAGAGATAGAATGCTAGTTTAGTATTGATTTTCCATGTGATATCAATACCACTTAAAAAAAATATGGATAGCCCTAGGACAGTATCAATACCTATGTAACAGTTTTAGAAATTTTGCAACTGGGCCTATTTCTAGGTTTGATTGATGTTTTTAATACCCTTAGTGTATGTATGGCATGTTTTAATGATAAGAAGTGGTTGAACTACTACAACTGATACGTAGGACTGAATAAAGATGATGATTGGTTACTTGTGAAATTGTTTGCAAAGTAAATGATGCATGATGGTTCAAAATCAAACATCTCTTTTGGTTGGAAATTGGTGTTGATAGGTTATGGATGCGGAGTAGTGTTTGGAATGGTCGTGGGATATGTTGTTTTCCAAATTGGTAAGCCGAAATGGTTGGTGAATTTGGTTGAAATCCAACATGAGAAGAAGCGAAGAAGAAAGTGAAAGGATGGCAGTCGCAGCAATGGACGAAGAAGGATCTAGTTAGTGGAAATGATGTTCAAGTGTGTACGTTGTATCTTCATAATTTCTTGTTTTGAAGTCTGTCCAAATTTTTTCCTATGGTGAAAGGTTGCATTGCCATGCATCTGTCTTTGTTATTGTAACAATTCATCTATATTTCATTGCATTACGTAGTATTTGTAAGGGTTTGTTTTAAATGTAACATTTTGTATGGTTCAACTATTTATGTCTTCTTTCATGACTCTCATTTTTTAGTCCCAATAATCTCTGCATCCAAGATTTTGACAGTAAAAAGCATAGTACTATAGTGAATTCAAACATTAATTGGTGGATCAAATGTCCTTATTTCCTTTAGTTAGCTTATTAATTGGTGGATCAAATTTATAGCAATCTTCATGCTCATCTCATCATCTTTTCATGTTTTCTTCTTCCTGTTTGAATTTAAAGCAATACAAAATTTTGTGGCAAGTAGTAGAAAATGACAGTCAATTCATTCCAAGCAATACAAAATCTGCAGTAGGTAACTTCATTGAGGGTATAAACAAGTTAGAATTTGCAGTCTTAATTTGTGTGGAATTCATATGAATGTAGTGGATGCTGCAAATTGTTGTTAATTTGTGTGGAATGACTAGACATTCTTCTGCAATGGTTAGAAATTGGTGTTGTTAAAATGGAAGTGGTGTTAACAATAATAATAATAATAATAATAATAAGATTAACAATAGAAAACTAATAAAGCAATTTAGTCTATGATCTGCACAATATATGTTGAGGGTTAAAAATTTATTTTACCGTTGACACCATTAATTTTAATGGCAAAATTAGATGGAGAAACCAAGATTTTTAAATAAAAAACTATAAGAACTCAATGTCTCAAAATTAAAGCATGGAGACTAAAATTTAAATTTTAAAAGAGTATAGAAATCTTTAGCATATTTAAACAAAGAAATGATTATATTTAAATTTTAGGGGTGTTTAGAAAGCAGTAGTAATTAAATTTTGATGTAATTACTTATAATTACATATTTATGACATATTTTCTTAACCATTATAATTTATATATATATTTTTGTTACTTTTTAATTTTTAAGGAAATAATTGAAAATTAGAAGAATTACGTGAATAATTAACATTAATTATTTTCAAAATTTATCATGAGAGGTTATAATCACTACCTAATAATTACAATTTCTTGCAATTATTTGTACCACCTTCAATATAATCAATTTTGATATTTTATATCAAGACATGTGTTTTTTTTTACCGCTTAATTTATTAACAGTAAAAGTTGGATAATATAATTTGATGAAATTAAGTTCATGACTTGTATAAAATTTGTGCTAAATTAATTAATTAAAAAGTTAAATTTCTAAAAATAACCTCTAACCTTAAATTCTGATTTCATAATTATTTTATTTCATGATTTCAATAATTCAATCATTTAATTTTATATATGCTTCAAGATGACCGTCAAACCTGTTAGTACAAAACTCCGGTAAGAAAAAAACTTGAACACACGATCGGAACTCGAAAAGAAAAAGAAGAAATAGGACAGGCTCCAAGGCGTGTATCAAGCCACTATCTTTAAGGTTATATTCGCCCCCACTTATCTTCAGTGTGCAAACGAGTTCCAAGCAAATTAACCTCGAGGATACAATGAAGCCAATGACTATTTGCGTTTTGCACTGACGAGAATAGTCCACTATGCACTGAGTAATGTATAACAAAAACTCAATTTCTACAAAGGATTTCTGCAGCAATACTTTATAGAATAATCTAATAATATTAGAAAATGAAGGAAGAGAAGAAATAATATTAGAATTTGTTGATATGATTTCCAAATGAAATCCTATTCCTATTTATAGGAATTTTCATGTCTCTTCATAGAGACATCTTTCAATAGGTGTCTTTATGAATAAATAAATAATAATAATTATTCATTTAATTTTGTAACTATTCAAATAATATTTTTTGAATAGTTATAATTCTTTTTTAAAAATCAAATGATATAACTTTTGACCAATGACCAAAAGTTTTATCTTTTGATTAATTACACCCATTCATTTATAGTTATTGGGATACTATAAATATTTGAAATATTCCAACAATCTCCCCCATTTTCAAAATATTTAGATTTTGATATTCTTGGAAATCAATTTGCATAAATAAAGGTGTCTTACGATTGAACCTTCACTTAGTGAAAACATGTTAAAGTTAATCGAAATTGTATGGTAGACTAAGCTTTGAACCAACTATTCCATTTGATTAACTGAACACATCTCACACAATGATTTCAACATCAGTCAATGCATAGTATCTAGGGACACTATTATAGCCATGTGTCTATGTCCTCTTTTCATGAGTGCTGTCAGAGCCAAGCCCTTAAGCTCCTAGAAGCGGCCACACTTCCACTCACATAGGTAGATCCCATCAAAAGTGTTCCCGTAATTATAACACTTTAACATATTTATGTTATGGGTCCATTAAGAGTACATTACTCATCCTTCCCTTATCATTACGGGTACCTAGCACTTTAATCTTAGGATGGATTTATTTATAGTGCTAACAGTCACATACTAATAATGTACTTTGTCTCATTGAACTCAAGACTTGACGTTATACCAAGCGTTGAGTCGAGTTTCCATAATGGGTGACTCTAATTAATAGGCTTGAGTCCCATCCCTTTTGAGGTCCTTTTTACTGCATCTCTAGCAAGACTTTTTGTCAAAGGATCTGCCAAATTTTCACTTGACCTCACATAATTAATAGTGATCACTCCATCAGAGATTAATTGTCAGACATAACTATGTCTTAATCCAATGTGTCTAGACTTTCCATTATATACTTGGCTATATGCCTTTGCTAGAGTAGCCTCACTATCACAACGGATAGAAATAGGTGAAATTGGCTTAAGCCATAAAGGTACATCATAAAGCAAATTTCTTAACCATTCTGCTTCTTTAGATGCAGCGGCTAATGCAATAAATTCTGCTGCCATGGTGGAATCAGTAATACATGTTTGTTTCTTGGAACCCCAAGAAATGACTCCTCCACCAAGAATGAAGATCCACCCACTAGTAGATGCATGATCTTCCAAACTTGTAATCCAACTAGCATCCGAATACCCTTCTAAAACTGGAGGATATCCATTATAACACAATCCATAGTTAATAGTTTTCTTTAAGTACCTAAGTACTCTATTTAAAGCTTGACAATGCAAACTACTTGGATTACTTGTGTATCTACTCAATTTTCCAATAGCATATGCAATATCTGGTCTTGTACAAGTCATTATGTACATAAGACAACCAATTAGACTTGCATATTTCAATTGATCAATTTTCCTACCAGCATTAGATACTAATTTTAATTGAGGATCCATGGGTGTAGATGCTGGTATACAGTTGAAAAGATCAAACTTTTTAAGCACATTTTCAATGTAATGTGATTGTGATAAAGCTATAGTGCTTTCATCTCGGGTTATTTTAATCCCAAGAATAACATCTGCTACACCCATATCCTTCATAGCAAAGTTGTTTGACAAGAATTTCTTTGTGTTTTCTATTTATTCCAAATCCGTGCCAAAAATGAGCATGTCATCTACATATAAGCAAATTATAACACCCTTTCCATTATCAAATTTACTATATATGCACTTATCGGATTCATTTATTTTATAGCCATTAGCTAAAACAACCTTGTCAAACTTTTGGTGCCATTGTTTTGGTGCTTGTTTAAGCCCATATAAAGATTTAACAAGCTTACATACCTTATGCTCTTGTCCTGGAACAACAAATCCTTCCGGTTGCTCCATGTACACTTCCTCTTCCAATTCACCATTTAAAAATGCAGTTTTAACATCCATTTGGTGAACAACCAAATTATATATAGAGGTAAGTGATATTAATAGTCTAATTGTAGCAATTCTTGCTACTGGAGCATAGGTATCAAAGGAATCAATACCTTGTCTTTGTGTAAAACCTTTTGCTACCAACCTTGCTTTAAATTTATCAATGGTTCCATCGACCTTCATTTTCTTTTTGAAGATCCATTTACAACCTATTGGTTTGGAACCTGGTGGAAGATCAACTAAGATCCAAGTTTGATTTCCCATTATTGAATCCATTTCATCATTTATTGCTTCTTTCCAAAAAGCAGAGTCTTGAGATTTCACTGCTTCTTCAAATGTAATAGGATCAGATTCGGTATTATAACAATAAGGTATCTTATTGCATATACTTTCACCTTTTCCTTCTACAAGAAACATAATGAAATCTGGTCCAAAATCTTTGACCTTTTTAATCCTCTTACTTCTTCTTAATTCTTGACAAGATTCATCATTATTATCAATTCGTTTCAATGGAATCTCATTCTCATTTGAAGAATGAATCAATTGTTGTGGTTGTAATTGTCTTGATATAGAATTAAATCTATTTTCATCAAAAATAGCATCTCTTGATTCAATAACCGTATTAATTGAAATTGAATCATTTGGTTCAATTACTATGAACCTATATGCCTTGCTATTATGTGCATAACCTATAAATATGCATTCAATTCCTCTTTCACCTAACTTTTTACGTTTAGGTGTTGGAACTTTTACAATAGCTCTACAACCCCAAGCTCTACAACCCCAAACCTTTAAATAATTAAAGTTTGGTTTCCTTTTCTTCCATTGTTCATAGGGGGTTATTTTAGTTTCTTTATTAGGAACTTTATTCAATATATGACAAGCTGTTAGAACAGCTTCTCCCCAAAAACCCTGTCCAAGACCTGAATATGATAACATTGAATTTACCATTTCAATCAAGACTCTATTTTTCCTTTCAGCTACACCATTTTGTTGTGGTGTGTAAGGGGCTGAAACTTGATGGACAATTCCAGTGAGTTCAAAATAACTTGGATTATAGTATTCTCTACCTCTATCCGATCTTAAGCACTTGATAAATGATTCACACTGAAGTTCAACTTCAGATTTATAAACTTTAAATTTATCAAGCGCTTCATCTTTTGAATGCAATAAATATACATAACAATATCTAGAACAATCATCAATAAAAGTAACAAAATATTTCTTTCCACCTAATGTAGGAGTATTATGCAAGTCACATAAATCACTATGTATCAAATCAAGCAATTTTGTTTTCCTTTTAACCTTAGGGAAATGATTTCTTGTAATTTTAGTCAACATACAGGTATTGCTTTTTTCAATATTATTATTAAAAACAGGAATTAAATCTAATTTATACATGTCATTCAATTTTCTATAATTCAAATGACCTAATCTATAATGCCACAAACAAAATGATTCAACCATATAAGCAGAAATAGTATTTTTATTCTTATTAATAATATTAAGTTTGAACATGCTTTCATACATATACCCTTTTCCCACAAAAATTCCTCCCTTAGACAAAATAAACTTATCTGCCTCAAAAACAAGTTTGAAACCAAACTTATTCAACAGACTTCCAGACACTAAATTTTTCCTAACTTTTGGTACATAATATACATCATTTAAGGTTAAAACCTTTCCAGAAGTGAATTGTAGTTCAACAGACCCTTTGCCTTTAATTGTTGCGGTGGAAGAATTTCCCATGTACAAGACATTGTCATTTTCACATTGTGTGAACTTTGTGAACATGCTTTTGTCTTTGCACACATGTTTGGTTGCTCCGGTATCAATCCACCATATATTATCATCTTGTGCCATATTAATTTCAGATATCATTGCAACGAACTTTTCGTTATTATCAGCCTTAGAAGATGATTTCTTCTTTAAAAATCGACATTCATTCTTGAAATGTCCCGGCTTTCCACAATGATAGCATGAGCCCTTTTGTTTCTTTTTGAACTTAGGTGCTCTATCAGTCTGATTGAACTTTCTCTTGAATGGTTTAGTAGTCTGTACTTCCTCCATAACATGTACTTCGGCATTTTCAGAATTTAGGTTCTGGTCTTGTTTTTGATACTCTTCTTCAATACGAAGATGATTTGCCAAAGCCTCAAGAGATATTTCCTCTTTCTTATGTTTTAGACTTCTTTTAAAGTCTTTCCAAGATGGAGGAAGTTTGTCTATTATGGAGGATACCACAATCATTTCATCCATTTTCATATCATATTGCTTAAATTGATTCAGCATCTTTTCAATATCACGAAATTGTTCCATAACAGAACGACCATCAACCATTTGATAATTATTGAAACGACTGACAAGAAATCTCTTACTTGTAACATCTTCGGTCATGTATCTTGCCTCCAATTTGTCCCATAATTCTTTAGCGGTGACGTCGTTTTGGTAGGTGTCGAACAAACCATCAGATAAACCATTCAATATGTGGCCCATGCACATGTAATCAGCATTGTCCCATTTTTGTCTTTCTCGGGTTGAAGCAACAGATTCATTTTCATTCTCTTCAGGTCTTGGAGTATCCAAAACATAAGCAATATTCAAAGTTGATAACAAAAAGTGCATCTTTTTCTGCCATCGTCGAAAATTGCCACCATCAAAACGATCAAGTTTAACAAAGTTGGAAGCCAACTCCCTTAGTGTTCCACTTTCATGTGTTGTGGTAGTCATCATGAAATATAACCTTAAAATTGTTAGTACAAAACTCCGGTAAGAAAAAAACTTGAACACACGATCGGAACTCGAAAAGAAAAAGAAGAAATAGGACAGGCTCCAAGGCGTGTATCAAGCCACTATCTTTAAGGTTATATTCGCCCCCACTTATCTTCAGTGTGCAAACGAGTTCCAAGCAAATTAACCTCGAGGATACAATGAAGCCAATGACTATTTGCGTTTTGCACTGACGAGAATAGTCCACTATGCACTGAGTAATGTATAACAAAAACTCAATTTCTACAAAGGATTTCTGCAGCAATACTTTATAGAATAATCTAATAATATTAGAAAATGAAGGAAGAGAAGAAATAATATTAGAATTTGTTGATATGATTTCCAAATGACATCCTATTCCTATTTATAGGAATTTTCATGTCTCTTCATAGAGACATCTTTCAATAGGTGTCTTTATGAATAAATAAATAATAATAATTATTCATTTAATTTTGTAACTATTCAAATAATATTTTTTGAATAGTTATAATTCTTTTTTAAAAAATCAAATGATATAACTTTTGACCAATGACCAAAAGTTTTATCTTTTGATTAATTACACCCATTCATTTATAGTTATTGGGATACTATAAATATTTGAAAATATTCCAACAAAACCAACCACAAAATTAAGGTGTCATGCGCAAATTTCATTTTGTTGTCAAGTCGACATTTCCAAGTCAGGAGGAAAACAAATTAAACGAAATCATTAATCAAAATAGCTACATGGCATTAACAGAGTAGTTATTTTTAAAAGGTTAACAGTTAAGGGTGATTCACATGGTAGTGGTAGTATTGTTAAGAGTGAGTTGAAAGCTTTAGGAGAGAATGGATATATAGAGTTTTGCTCTATGTTTTCCATCCCTTTTAAGTTATGTAGAGGACTTTACATAAAAGGAAATGAGCTTAATGTGTGTCCATATAGAATGATGCCCTATTACTTAATTATGATGGTGGTAGAAATATAACGAGTTTTATTGAAATGTGATAGGTGGTATCTTGAAATATCGCCATATTTTAAAATATAGTTATAGAGGTATAATAATTTTTCCCTAATTGATGAAAATTTATAAAGTGATCCTCTTGAAAATAAATAAGTTTATGTTCTTGTAGTATGGTGAGCACGTAATGCACGTTTGATGATTAAATTTGAGGAGGCAAGTTGGAGAGACAACGTTAATAATTGAGATTGAGAAGATAAATTGAAGAATCGAGCTAAACGAGGCAAATCTTTGAAAAGATTTTGGCTTTTACAGGCTTGGCGATCCCTATATGGCAAATGACAATTTTGGTTTGGCGAAATAAAATGCTTTAAAGGTGAATTTGGTATAGTTGACCTAAGCAAGTGAATAAGACAGCTTAAAGGTGAATTATAGAATATGATTATGTTGTTAATAGTAAAGAGATAACTGTAGCTCCTTACACAAGTGAGATAAGTCAAAGGCTTCCTTGGATCTTAAATTGGCATCCCTTTTGAGTCTTGAGGTAGGACGTTGTCCAATACTCTATTCAAACACCTTTTCAGCATAGATAAATTGTCACTTTTAGTGGCTCTTCACAACATCTATGGTGTGAACATTATTATCAACCTTCCCGAATGTGTAACTTAATTATTATAACAAATATCATTAATTTAAACTCACTTAGTTAAAATAAAAACAAAATATCAAATTATATCCCATTAAAATAAAATAATTAATATCTAAATTAATCTCTTGTTGTGGACCTTGCTTTCTGAAGAGGATAAATGAAAGCGTGGGATCTTGTGAATTTGTGTATTGGACTTGGGAAAAGTGAAAGGCTTTTAAAAGTGGATTGTTTCATGAATCTTTTTCTCCTTTCAAGTTTGGTTTGGTCCAATACCAATCACAAAAGGCTTGAAAATCTTAATTTAATTATGCAATTGATTCACAAATTTAGTTTAGTTATTTATTATAAGGTAAACTACACCTCAAGTACTAATCTATTAGAAAATTTATGTTTTGGTCTCTTAACTTTATAATATTATTTAATTTAGTTATTTAGTTTAGTTATGTAATATTATTCTTTTATAAACATTGCTTGTACACTTGGTAAAGCTGATTTATCAATCTATCAGCACCTAAGTACATCAAGCATATCAAAAACTTAGTTCATATCTAACTGAGTAATAAAATATCTATTTGAAAGTAGCAAAACAGCAGCATAAGCTTCAGCCGCGACTTGCATGGCTCGGACAGCTTGGCATTCATGCAAGCCAGCTTCAACAATGTCTCAATGATCTCTGTTGTATTTTCATAATTATTTTACAAGTTCGCAGTAAAAGGTTTGGTTATCTGGAGACGGTAATAATATATAGCAGAATTGAAGGAATGATGTAATGAATTGAAATATGGAACAATGCAGACTGTAAAAGGGTACATATAGGTTGCTTTAATTGGTGGATGTAAAGTCCTTATTTCCTCTAGTTAAGCTTATTAATTGAATTGGTGATTCAAAGATGCATGAATTTCTAGCTAGCAGTCTTCTTGCCATCTCATTGGCAAACCTATATATAATGGGTGGTTTCTCTGCAAATTTGGATTGTTTGTGGTTGAGGACACATTTTGTAGCCTTGTAAGTGTTGTATGGAACTTAAAATTGAATTGAACTTTATTTGATTATCATAGCACTCGTAGAAGTGAGAATTTAGTAAGACATTTGAAGAGTGTCATGTAATTTGCAACGCTAGAAAGCAATCAAATTAAAGCAAAAAGGAGTTTAAAGGGACCAAGGATGAAATTTTACCAAAAGTGAAACGCTACAAAGTTTGGCAAAAACAACATAAGTTAATTACTGAAAAATGTAAACTTATCAGAAATGTAAAAAACAAAATAGATAAAGGATCCTTCCACAAAATAAAATAATAAAATACAAATCTATTGCATCAAACACTGAATACTTAATGGATTACCGGAAATACAATACTTCCACAACAAAAGATCAATTATGTGAACAATGAATACAACTAATTTTTACTTACAAAACTAGATTCAGTTTCTAGTGAAGAATGAAAATTGATGTGCAGGTTTTACTTAGCAGTAATTATGGTGCAGAAATCTTGTGGGGTTAATATCAACTCTAATTTCACCCAAGTGAATGGGCATATTCTGTCAGCACCAAGGGTAGGTGAATATGTCTGTGTATTGTTCCTTAACAGAACAAACATTTGTGTTGTTATGGTTTGCTGGTTGGCATAGGAGTAGTTATAAAATTCAAGTTATTGGCTAAAGTTCTTTCCGTTGTCCCTTTTTCAGCGTATTGATCCTCCATTTGATGTATTCAATGAGATGAACCAGAATAGACGCCTATGGTTCCTTCTTTGAAAAATGTTTTGAACAGGTACAATCTAAAGTTCCTGGAGCTAAGAGGCTTGCAAGTCCCTGTACTTAGGATTCCAAATGTGATCAAGGAATTTGCAATCTAAAATGTTGCATCAACATCTTTATCATTTGGATAGAACATTTCTACTATAATAGGCTTGCAAGTTCCTTGATGAGAATTGAAATCCTAAGTTTGCACAACAAAACCATCCTACCATGTTTTGCTATTTAGAGCTATCTTTATTTGTTAATTTCATGTATGAAATTTGAAAACAGGAATTTGATGAATGATTTTATTAAAATAATAATAATTTTTTAGATATTAGATGATTTAACTAATTCTATTATTGCATAATAGAAAATTTTATGATGTTTATGCATCATAAAATAATACGTATCAAAATAAATTATTACAATGACAAGTCTTATTACGGTGAATGATGGATTAATTCAACATGAATCATGACCATGTGTGTAACACTCCAAAATAGGGTCTAAGAATTTCGAGTGTATTTTAGGAATTTTAGCCTATATGCGCTCAAATTTCTTAAGGTTAGTATTTGATAATGTTTTCTACAATGGCTATTAGGGAATGGAGTCAATTTCTGAAAATGAGTTTTAAATTTCTAAATTTTAGAAAAAAGGAATAATTTATAACAAAGTTAAAATAGTGAGCACTTAGATTGAAGTTTTACCAATTTTTAAAATTGAACCTAATAAACCCCAATCCCAGTGCTATTTCACGATGGTTACTCTCCAAAGTTTGCTATTGCCGTCCTTTGCTATTCCCTTCATCTTTCAATTTATTTATTTTATTCCCAAACAATAATACTTTGATTTCTTATAACTCCCAAGTCAATTACCTTCATAAATCTCTAAGAAAAACACTCAAAAATGCCATAGATTTCATCATCTTCTTCGTTTTTCAAATTTACGTCAAAACTCAATTAATCTCCCATCAAAAGTAACCATTTACTTTACCATTAATTTTTAATGTTATTTAGATTTTAAAATTGACATGTTTTAATTAAAACCCAAAAATTGGGTCATTAATAGTGGAATTTGAGATTGTGGATAAAAATGTGATTTAAAAGTGTTTTTCAACTTGTTTTAACTTGATTAGAAGGTTTCTAAAATTACTTCTAAGTTCTATTAAAGATTTCTCGTGTTTTAATGAATTTTCATTATTATAGCCAAAACTTGTCGAAAAATGTCGATACCTTGAAATGTATAGTTTTGTGTGGTTTAAAGGTTGGAGTTTAGTTATAGATGAATATGGGGATGAATGAAACTTGTTTCATGCGAAAATGTTAAGTGTAGATCAATATATTTGCATTTTAATTTCATCATGCTAAAGGGTTTGGTTACATGAGAAGGTAGCTTAGGCTTGTGTTTTGGTTAGTTTAATTGGGTCCTTGGCTGTCATTTGATTGTGAGTATTGTGTGATTGTCATGTGTGAAGCCTCGGATTCATTAGAGCCTTCTATGAGTTAGAGGAAGAGCTAGTTTGAGCTCTCGATTCATTGTGGTTTGGAATCGTTGCTCGTAGATGATTCATTATCTAATTGAGAATTTATTGGTAGCCTAAGCCCCTACTGTAAATTTCGAGAGTAAGTGAGAGCAAATTTTCTTGCGCATATGATCACACCTCAAAAAAGATTGGTAGCGACTCTCATTTTTGTTTCTTAAAGTCGACTCTCATTTTTCAAATAAAAAAATGGTTTCGACAGTATTTTCATAATTTTTTTACAAGTTAGCAGTAAAAGGTTTGGTTATGTTGAGACGGTGATAATATATAGCAGAGTTGAAGGAATGATGTAATGAATTGAAACATGGAACAATGCAGAGTGTAAAAGGGTACATATAGGTTGCTTTAATTGCTAAAACAGAAATAGTAATATTCACTCCAATTTAACCAAAATTGATCATATTCCAAATTAAACTTATCAGAATTCCAATTTTGTGGCAAGTAATAGAAAATGACGGTCAATTCATTGCAAGCAATACAAAATTTGCAGTAGGTAGCTTTATAAACAAGCAGTCTTAATTTGTGTGGAATTGATATGAATGTAGTGGATGCTGCAAATTGTTGTTAATTTGTGTGGAGTTACTGGACATTCTTCTGGAATTGTTAGAAATTGGTGTTGTTATTATGGAGTTCAAAGGTCAATATTTGATGCTTGCAGATTTGATGTGGAATGTAGATGAACTGAAGGCTGTTTTAACTTTTGTTTTAACTTATGTTATTATGTAGTTCAAAGGTCAATATTTTAGCTTTTGCTTATGAAATGTTGAAATGTTAAGTTTTTATTCCTTGATTAATAAAAAGTGAGATGGAGATAGTCAAACATTCATTGGTGGATCACATGTCTTGTATTTTGTCAAGTTAAACAGAGTGGATGGAGCACCATTTTCTTCTGCGTGGAAAATAAGTTGGCATTATGCCAAATTCCACATTCATACATATAAAGGAAGCAAGACCTAGTCAATATACTTTCTAATCTCATCACTTCTTTCTTTAGGGAGTTCAAATGAAATACAATTTTTTGGTAAATCAACTCTTCATTTTTATGAAAAAAAATTATATGATAAAATGGAAGTGGTGTTAATAATAATAATAATAATAATAAAAGATTAACAATAGAACATTAATAAAGCAATGTAGTCTATGATCTGCACAATATATTACTACAAATGTACCGTACAGAATATTGAAAGAAAACTAATAAAGAAATTTGAAATTTTAACAATGTTCCGCAAATTATGTTTATGATCTACTATAAATTGATATGTTAAATGAGGCTCTCCATCACACTTAAAAGCTTATTTTCAAGCAATTTAGATATCTTTGTTGTTTTTTTATTTAGTTTTTGTTCTTTATATTAATAAATGATTAGTGTGCATTTTGATACTATTTTGAGACCTGAGATGGCCAAATGGCACCCGGCGAATCTGATGAGGTTGGTGAGTGATGCAGAGAACCCATGGTGGCTCAGAAGAAGCGAAAAGGTTTGTGAATTTGGTTGAAGACCAACATGAGAAGAGGCGAAGAAGAAAACCAAAATATAGCAATCGCATCAATGGATGAAGAAGGATATAGTTGGTGCAAATGAAGTTAAAGCCTGATGAAGTTGGTTCAGCATGCAGCAAACTCGACAGCATGCAGGCCATGAAGACCAAGTCATGCAGGAGCTGCTGATGCAAACTTATTTTGTTTATTTTGTAATTCCTAGTCAATGAAATGTAATCTTAGTTCATTTCTAACTAAGTTAGGTTGTTGACTGATGAAATTAGCTTATGTATGAGCTGTAAACACAACTTTGTATAAGTTTACAAGCCAAAATTTCAAGTTTCCATGTCATTAGTGGAGGTAGGTGATGTTTAGGTAATTATTTGCTGTTTTTGACAAGCTTAGTGCTTGGTTTATGTATTGGCATTGTGCCATTATGCATTTTATGAATGAAGTTCAGTTTGTTCATCAATTTTCCTCTTCATTTTTCTTAGCTTTTCTTCATTTCTTTTGCTCAAATTCTCTTGTTTGCTTAGCAAGTCTCGAGACTTGCTTAACAAGTCTGCACTGAATCTGTTAGTTCCAGTTACAGCACCAACAATTGGTATCTAGAGCCTATTTCTTAAGGGATCTGTTACACAAATCCATGGCTTCATCAAGCTTTTCACCAGCTGCACCTCAAGTCTTTAATGGAGAAGGCTATCACATATGGGTGGTCAAAATGAAGACCTACCTGCAGGCTTTCGATCTGTGGGAGGTGGTCAACTCTGATGTTGAACCAGAGCCACTTAGAGCTAATCCAACAGTGGCTCAGATCAGGCAGCATGCTGATGAAAGGACCAAGAGGCACAAGGCTATGTCTTGCATCCAAAACTCAGTGTCTGATGTGATTTTCACAAGGATTATGGCCTGTGAATCACCAAAACAGGCCTGGGACAAGTTGCAGGAAGAGTTTCAAGGGACAGAGAGGACAAGGCAGCAACAGTTGTTAAACTTGAGGAGAGATTTCGAGAATTTGAAGATGAAGGAAGAAGAAACTGTCAAGCAATATTCTGACAGGATTATGGCTATGGTTAACAGCATCAGGCTCCTTGGAGAGCAGTTCAATGAAGCTAGGATAGTGGAGAAGGTTATAGCAACTCTGCCTGAGAGGTATGAGGCAAAAATCTCATCCCTCGAGGACTCAAGGGATCTGTCCACCATCTCCCTGACAGAGTTGATCAATGCTCTATATGCTCAAGAGCAGAGGAGAGCAAGCAGACTGGAGGAGCACCAAGAAGGTGCCTTTCAGGAAAGAACAAATACTGCCTACAAAGGCAAGAAGGCCTGGAGAGACAAGCCAAAGAATGATGCTGCAAGGAGAGAAGGTCAGACTTGCAAGCACTGCAGAAAGGCTGGTCATTCAGAAGAAAAATGCTGGTTCAATCCAGATGCTGTGTGTCAGCATTGTAAGAAGAAGGGTCATGTTGAGAGAGTCTACAAGAGTAAGACCAAATCGAGGCAGAATTAGTTTCAACAGATGAAAGCTGAGGCTCGAGTAGCTAAGGAGGACAGTGATCAGGAGGAGCAAGTCTTTGCTGTGTCATGCTCAGCTGCTCAGGAAAGGTCCTCATCTGGTTGGCTCCTAGACAGTGGATGCACCAACCACATGACACCTGATGCTGCAATCTTCAAGTCTTTAGACAGAAGCTGCAGAACTAAAGTCAAGATAGGAAATGGTCATTTTATTCAAGCTGAAGGCAAGGGTGATGTGCTGATATGCACCCTTACAGGTACCAAAGTGATTTCAAACGTGCTGTTGGTGCCTGAAATTGACAGAAACCTACTCAGCATAGCTCAGTTGCTGGAAAAAGGTTATTCAGTTGTGTTTAAAGATCACCAGTGCCAAATCAGTGATCCAAGTGGATCCAAACTGATGGCAGTCCCCATGGCTGATAAGAGCTTTGTGGTTGACTGGACAAAGAAGTCAGACATTGCCTACACAGCCACTTCAGATGAATCCAAGCTGTGGCATCAAAGACTGGGACATGCCAACTTCATATCGATGGTCCGAATGATCAGAGAAGACCTGGCTGAAAACTTCATCAACTCAGTGGACCATGATGGTGTATGTGAAGTATGTCAGCTAGGAAAGCATGCCAGACTCTCATTTCCCTCGAATCAAGCCTGGAGAGCCTCTGAAAAACTCCAAATGGTGCATACTGATGTGTGTGGCCCTATGAAGACTGAGTCATTAAGTGGAAACAGGTATTTCATACTGTTCATTGATGATTTCTCGAGATATTGCTGGATTTACTTATTAAAACAGAAATCAGAGGTGGCCACTGTGTTTTGGAAGTTCAAAACTGCTGCTGAGACTGAAACAGGTTGCAAGGTGAAGACCATAAGGTCTGATAATGGGACTGAGTACACCTCAGCTCAGTTCCAAGCCTTCTGTGATAAGGCAGGCATCAAACATCACCTTACCAACACATATACACCTCAGCAGAATGGTGTAAGTGAAAGGAAGAATAGGAGTTTGATGGATATGGCCAGGTGCTTGATGATTCAGAAGAATCTGCCTAAAGCACTATGGGCAGAAGCAGTTAACACTGCAACATACATTCAAAATAGACTTCCAACCAAGGCTTTAGATCAAAAGACCCCATTCGAGGCCTGGTTTAGCTTCAAGCCATCACTGGCTCATCTGAAGGTCTTTGGATGCATCTGTTATGCACATGTACCTGCTGTTAAAAGGGACAAATTGTCTGAAAGGGCTAGACCTGGTGTTTTGGTGGGGTATAGCACTGTTAAGAAGGGCTATAGGATTTTAGATCCTTCAACAAAGAAAGTGTCAGTAAGCAGGGATGTGGTATTTGATGAGAGGTCATGTTGGAACTGGGAAAAACATGAACCTGAAGAAGTTTCTGAAGAACTTGCAGCAGACCAAGCTGAGCCAGACCAAAATGTCCCTGAAATGGATATTGATGATGAACCAGTCAGAGGAACAAGGTCATTGGCTGAGATTTATGAAAGGGCTCATGTAGCCATAGCTGAACCAAGCAACTTTGAAGAGGCTGAGGCTCAGCAAGGGTGGAAGCAGGCAATGGCTGATGAGATCAGCATGATTGAGAAGAACCAGACCTGGGAATTGGTTGAAAGGCCAGTCAAAAGGAAGGTGATTGGGGTGAAATGGGTGTACAAAGCCAAGCAGAATGCTGATTGTACCTTGAACAAGCTGAAAGCAAGGCTAGTTGTCAAGGGGTTCAGTCAGAGGTATGGCTTGGACTACCTGGAGACCTTTGCACCAGTGGCCAGGCTCGACACCATTAGACTGCTGATTGCCTTAGCAGCACAGCTCGAATGGAAAATTCATCAACTTGATGTGAAATCAGCCTTTCTGAATGGTTTCTTAAATGAAGACATCTATGTTGATCAACCACAAGGGTTTGAAATAGCTGGCAGAGAGCATATGGTCTACAAACTGAAGAAGGCCCTATATGGATTAAAACAGGCTCCAAGGGCTTGGTATAGCAGAATCGATGGCTACTTGACTGATCTAGGATTTGATCGAAGCAAGAGTGAGCCAACACTGTATGTCAAGAAACAAGGGACACAAATACAACTCATTGTGTCCCTGTATGTTGATGACCTTCTGGTGACAGGAGGAGATCGAGTAGTGTTGGCTGATTTCAAGACCAAGATGCAGAAAGTGTTTGAAATGTCTGATCTTGGGGAGATGTCTTATTTTCTTGGAATGGAGGTGTCTCAAGTACAGAATGAGATATTTCTAAGCCAGAGAAGCTTTGCCACAAAGATTCTGACAAAGTTCTCCAAACAGCAAGGCAACTAAAACACCTGTTGCTATTGGAGAAAAACTATCGAGCCAAGGTGATTTTGAGAAAGTTTGTGAAACAACCTACAGGAGTCTAGTTGGTTGCTTGCTATACTTGACTGCCACTAGACCAGACATCATGTATGCTGTAGGATTGCTCTTAAGGTTCTTGCATTGCTGCAATGAGAAGCATTTCCAAGCTGTAAAGAGAGTGCTGAGATATGTCAAAGGCACTTTAAACTATGGTTTGAAGTTCAGCAAAGAAGGAAATCTGAAGCTGGTTGGCTACACTGATAGTGACTGGGCTGGCTCGATAGATGACATGAAAAGCACCTCAGGGTCTGCTTTTAACCTTGGTTCAGCCATGTTTTGCTGGAGCTCAAAGAACCAAAGTCTAGTAGCTCAATCTACTGCTGAAGCAGAGTATGTGGCAACAGCAAGTGCTGTCAACCAAGCCATATGGCTAAGGAAAATATTGGCTGACTTGAATGTGCATCAAGAGGAAGCTACTGAGATCTTCTGTGACAACCAATCTGCAGTAGCAATTGCTAAAAATCCAGTGTTCCATGGAAGAACAAAACATTTCAGCATCAAGTTGCATGTTGTTCGAGAAATGGAGCAAGCTCAGGAAGTAAAGCTGATCCACTGTAATTCAGAGGATCAACTTGCAGACATTTTAACCAAAGCCCTTAGTGTCACAAGGTTCGAATGTCTAAGAAAGAAGCTAGGTGTTTGCTCCATGCAAACCAAGGAGGAGTGATGAAGTTGGTTCAGCATGCAGCAAACTCGACAGCATGCAGGCCATGAAGACCAAGTCATGCAGGAGCTGCTGATGCAAGCTTATTTTGTTTATTTTGTAATTCCTAGTCAATGAAATGTAATCTTAGTTCATTTCTAACTAAGTTAGGTTGTTGACTGATGAAATTAGCTTATGTATGAGCTGTAAACACAACTTTGTATAAGTTTACAAGCCAAAATTTCAAGTTTCCATGTCATTAGTGGAGGTAGGTGATGTTTAGGTAATTATTTGCTGTTTTTGACAAGCTTAGTGCTTGGTTTATGTATTGGCATTGTGCCATTATGCATTTTATGAATGAAGTTCAGTTTGTTCATCAATTTTCCTCTTCATTTTTCTTAGCTTTTCTTCCTTTCTTTTGCTCAAATTCTCTTGTTTGCTTAGCAAGTCTCGAGACTTGCTTAACAAGTCTGCACTGAATCTGTTAGTTCCAGTTACAGCACCAACAAAGCCTTTCTGCTGTGTCTTCATATTTTCTTGTTTAGTAGTCTGTCAGAAAGTTTTTCCTATGGTGAAAAGTTGCATTGGTATGTGTCTGTCTTTATGATTGTACCAATTCCTCTGTATTTCATTGCATTTTGTACTATTTGTAAGGGTTTAGTTCGAGTGTAACATCTTGTATGGTGCAACTATGTATGGCTTCTTTCTTGAATTTCAATTTTTAGTAAACATTATACTGCTCACCATAAAAAAAAATACATGTAGAATTACCAAAGATTCAATTATTCAAGTTTGAGTTGCATATGGTATGGTTTGAGCCCTTTTGCCATATGCATTTATGTTGCAGATGTTCAAACATGGAATGATTCATCCTGCCTTTGTGTATTCTTAATTTTGTGCCAAACCTATATATCTATCGACAATTTTAAGAGTAATATTTACGATAGCACTGCAGAGTAACATATTTAAGATTGGATTACACTGTCAAAAGATTACAGCAACGATGAGATTAATCCAATTACAGGAATTGATATCCTAAATGGCTTTTAGGTAGGTAGCTTTATTGACGGTACAAACTAGTTAAAATTTCCAGCATTCATGTCTTTGTTTTCCCTCAAGTAAACGTAGCAATACTGCAGATGGTGTGGAAGTATTGTACATTGTGGCGCAAATGAATTTTTGTTTGTAAAGTTAAAAAATGTCCCACATTACATATGAATTCTGCAATAGACCAAACTTTACGTGTTATAGTCCTTTAAACTGAGTTAATGAAAAGTAACCATTTTTATCAAAATTAGTTATACTCTTAATTTATAACAAAGAGAAGAGCAATTTGAGTTTAACTCAAAGGTTAATATGTCATCAATGAGTGATTTAACGAACCATATAAGTTTCAAGGCTAAAAAGATAAAAAAAAGAATAGAAAGTTAAAATGACGTTTTATTTGTGAAGTTAAAAAATGCCAAATAAATCATAATGTCTTTTTAGTTTTAATTTTTTTACTTGATTAAAAGAGAAATAATTAACGAATGAAAAATAACTATTCCCAAATAAATTTATCAGATTTTATATGAGGTTATACATATATATATATATAAGTATACACGTTTTTATGGAATCAGTGGATTAAATTTCCAACAGTCTTCTTCCTCAAACGTAGTGAATAGAGTACAATTTTGTTGTGAAAAAGAATTTCCACATTAATTAGCTTTGGTTGACCTGCAAGTGAATAGATACACACATTCTTTAAGGGTTATGAGAAAAAAGACTAAGTCAATCTACTTTGTACTCTCATCAATCTTAATTTTTTTAGTTGTTTAGACAGTTCAAACGAAATACAAGATTTTGCTGATGATTGTGAAAAATACAAATATTTTGAAAATCTAATATCCAATTTTAAGAATGAAAAATATATGGTAAAAAGAAGACTAAGTCGTTGTCGATGATTGTGAAAAATACAAAAATTTTGAAAATCTAATGTCTACAGCTTCTCAATGTAAAAAAAAAAGACTGTAACACTGTGGTATTTTTTGTTGCCTATAAATACCATTCCTATCCTTCATCTTCCTCTACAAACATAACATGGCCCCCTATCTCTTCCTCTGCCTATTCCTCTTCTTTCCCTATCTTTATGCTTCTTTTTCTTCTTCAGGATCTCACTCCTGCTCTTCACTAATCCAGTTCAAGAACTCTTTTTCCATAAGAGAGAATGCTTCTTTTTATTGCGATGATTTTGCTGGCCTTAAATCTTATCCCAAGACAAATTCATGGAAGGAGGATACAGATTGCTGCTCATGGGATGGGGTCACTTGTGACCACCTAAATGCTCATGTTATTGCCCTTGACTTGAGCTGCAGTTGGATATATGGCAACTTCCCTTCCAATACCACTCTCTTCCTTCTTCCTCACCTTCAAAAACTCAACCTTGCCTACAATGATTTTAATCTTTCCAAAATTCCATCCGAGTTCGGTCGGTTTACAAGCCTATTCTACCTCAACCTTTCCAATACAGGGTTTGCAGGAGAAGTCCCATCCCAAGTCTCCCACCTGTCAAAATTGGTTTCACTTGATCTCTCCTGTTGGGCTGATGCACAAACAATTGACAAACATGCTCTGGAGGGACTTGTTCACAACCTAACCGAGGTCAGACATCTGTTTTTGGATGGAATGGACATGTCTTCTGTTAATGCTCATGTCTTCATGAATCTATCCTCTTCTCTAAGGTCTCTCAGTCTTGCTTTTTGTGATTTGCAAGGAAAATTCCCAAAAAACATTTTTGATTTGCCAAACCTCAATCTCCTCAACTTGGGAGGCAACCAAAACCTCAATCTTGATCCTTTGAAGTTCAATCGGAGCAGCAATCTTGAACATTTGGATCTATCGTCCGTGTCCTTCTCTACAGAATTCATTGATTCAGTTGAAAATCTACAGGCCTTAAAGTACTTAGATCTCTCAGGAAATTCCTTCTTTCAAGGATTGTCTGTCTCATTCACAAATTTATCATCTTTGGAGTACTTGATTCTTGAAGGCGCAATTTTTTTTGGAGGATTGCTTGACTCGATGGGGAATCTTGTGTCCTTGAAGGTTTTAGATCTCTCCCATTCCAACTTATCAGGACAGGTTCCAAGATCACTGGGGAACCTCTTGCAACTCGCTTATTTAGACTTGTCACAGAACCTATTGAGTGGACAAATTCCAAGATCATTGGGGAACCTCTTGCAACTCACTTATTTAGACTTGTGTGAGAACCAATTGAGTGGACAAATTCCAAGATCATTGGGGAACCTCTTGCAACTCACTCATTTAGGCTTGTGGCAGAACCAATTGAGTGGACAAATTCCAAGATCATTGGGGAACCTCTTGCAACTCACTCATTTAGGCTTGTGGCAGAACCAATTGAGTGGACAAATTCCAAGATCATTGGGGAACCTCTTGCAACTCACTGATTTAGGCTTGTGGCAGAACCAATTGAGTGGACAAATTCCAAGATCATTGGGGAACCTCTTGCAACTCACTGATTTAGACTTGTCGCAGAACCAATTGAGTGGACAAATTCCAAGATCATTGGGCAACCTCTTGCAACTCACTGATTTAAACTTGTGGCAGAACCAATTGAGTGGACAAATTCCAAGATCATTGAGGAACCTCTTGCAACTCACTCATTTAGACTTGTCGCAGAACCAATTGAGTGGACAAATTCCATTGTCAATTCTAAACCTAACCCAGCTGGAATACTTGGGAATATCTGAAAATTATTTAGAAGGATCCATTCCAGATGAGGTAACCACTTTTCCTAATCTAATATATTTAGGCTTATCTGACAATTTACTCAATGGAACACTTCCGTCATGGTTGTATACTGCTCCCTCCTTAAAGGTTATAATTCTCTCTCAAAATCAATTCAGTGGGCATATCAAAGAATTCCAATCCAAATCACTAGAACATTTATATCTAAACAATAATAAACTCCAAGGTCCTTTTCCATCTTCAATATTCCAAGTTCTCAATCTTACCTTGCTCGTTTTATCCTCAAATAATCTAAGTGGTGTCATAGAGTTACGTATGTTCTCAAACCTTCCAAATCTAAAATATCTCGACCTTTCATTTAACAGCCTATACTTAACATCTAATACTACATCTACTGTTAATTTTAGAAGCTTATTTTTGTCATCTTGCAATCTTAGTGAATTCCCCCAGTTTTTAAAAGGGCTTAAAAGTTTGGAAATGTTAGACCTCTCTTAAAACAAAATTGAAGGCAAGATTCCACAGTGGATGCAAGAGGTGGGGAATGACTCTTTGACTTACTTAAACGTATCTCACAACTCTTTGACAGAAGTTGAGCACTTTCCATGGAAGAATATTGAATTTCTTGACTTAAGCTCCAATTTGATCCGTGGAAATCTTCCGATTCCAGCTTCGACCATCAATGTCTTTTTGATCTCAAATAACAGTTTCAATGGAGAGGTCTCTTCTTTAATATGCAATGCCACTTATCTTCAAATTCTTGATTTGTCCCACAATTACTTGAGTGGAACAATTCCGCAATGTTTTGGAAATCTGAGCAACATCCTTCAAGTCTTGAATCTGAAGAAGAACGAGTTCTATGGGACGATTCCTCTAACATTTGCAAAGGGATGCCAACTAACTAATTTCAACTTAAATGGAAATCTGTTAGAAGGGCCTTTGACACCATCCATCCTTAATTGTAATGGTCTGGAAGTGCTAGATCTTGGTAACAACAAGATCAATGATACATTTCCTCATTGGTTGGGAAGTCTTCCATTTTTGCATGTTCTTGTTTTGAAGTCAAATCATATGCATGGTTCATTGCGTGTCAATAGCTCCAAGTCTAGCCCTTTTTTCTCTAAAATCCAAATTTTTGACCTCTCAAGTAATTATTTTTCTGGACCCCTACCAGTGAGATACATCAACAGCTTCAAGGCTATCATAAATCTAGAGAAGATTGGTAGTACGGTGTCGTACATGGGGGTGAATGATTCTCGAGGTAGTGGCTTCTATACCTATTCCATTGGAATTGTCATGAAAGGACAAGATAGGGAATTGGTGAAAATTTTCACCATGTGGATGATCATTGATCTATCAAACAATCAGTTTGAAGGGGGTATTCCAAAGGTTATTGGGAAGCTTAACTTACTGAAAGGGCTCAACCTTTCTCATAATAACCTTAATGGTGATATCCCCTCCTCAATAGGGAGTTTGACAAGTCTTGAATGGTTGGACCTATCTTCAAACAGGTTGTCTGGGACGATTCCAAATAGATTGGCAGATCTGTCATTTCTTTCGTCCTTAAATGTTTCTGAAAATCAACTCCATGGTCAGATTCCTCAAGGAAAACAATTCAACACATTTGGAAATGATTCATATGAAGGAAATAAGGGACTATGTGGATTTCCGGTCTCGAAAGGTTGCAACATCATTGAGCCAGCACCTCTAAATGTGCTTGAAAAAGATGGCTCAAAATCAAACATTGCTTTTGAATGGAAAGTGGTGTTGATAGGTTATGGATGCGGAGTAGTGTTCGGAATGCTGGTGGGATATGTTGTTTTCCAAACTGGAAAGCCGAAATGGTTGGTGAATTTGGTTGAAAACCAACATGAGAAGAGGCGAAGAAGAAATTCAAAGAAAGGCAATCGCAGCAGTGGACGAAGAAGGATCTAATTACTGCAAATGATGTTCAAGAACTAGTGTTGCATTTTCATAATTTCTTGTTTTGTAGACCGTTTTGCCTATGGTGAAGGGTTGCATTGGTATGTGTCTGTCTTTGTTATTGTACCAATTCCTCCGTCTTTCATTGCATTTGGTGCTATCTGTAATGGTTTGTTTGAGTGTGACACTTTGTATAGAGGTGTTTTATGTCTTCTTTCATGGATTTCAATTTAGTCTCGATTGTCTTTGCTACTGCTCAGTAAAGGAGAAAGGAGCAATCAAATAGTTTAAAAACTTTTAGTTTTAATTTTAAGATATTTTATAGTTTTTAGATTTAAATAAATTGCATATGTATGCACCTTAGCAAAGTTAATAAATATTTTTTTTTTCATCATATAAACAATGTAAGCTTAAGGTTATTGATAAACAACGTAGGTTTAAGGGTTAAAAAAGATGAAAAATTAACGGGGTTCTCTTTTGGAAAAAAAAACAAAGAGAAATAAAAAACAGGAATCAGTTTTTTTTAAAGGTGATTTTTTCCCTTTTCTTTATTTTTTTATTTTTTTATTTCGAAGCATTATAAAAATAAAAAATGAGAGGCCTTTTTACCTTTGTAGCCGTCGTCGGAGTGTTTGGAGGCCGAGGATCTACATGTGAGAAAAAAAAGGATATTTTTGGACTCTCCTCCTCCATGCACGGCGCCGGCGCTGGCGACTGGCGGCCGGCGTGGTAGCCAATGGCAGGATCTTGGGCCGGTGCCCGAAGAGGGGGAGAGGAATTGAGAGTGTTTTTGAAAATTTTTTTGAAAAGAAGAGAAAAAAATTTAATTTTTTTGAAAAAAATTTTGGTTTAAATAGGGAAGCAAAACGGTATCGTTTTGCTCAGCCCTTTAAAACGCTAAAACAACGTCGTTTTAAGCTACCCGATCCGGCTGACCCTACCCGTTAGAAGGATCCGCGTGTTTGTAGCGGAAGGGTTATTTGCGCTTTTAGCCCTTCAGCTTTTTAATGGTTTTTTAATCAAGTACTTTTAGTTGTTTTTAAATTTTACCCCTTAAATTTTTCGCGATCTCAGTTTAGTCCTCGCTGGGACGATGCCGTTTTGGAGGGTGAGGGATTATTGCTCATTTAGTCCTCAGTTTGCCCCTTTCTCTTTTATTCATTTGTGATTTGACCCCAAATTTTGTTTTAAAATTCAATTTACCCTTTTTTTGTTATTCCGGTTACCTTATTATTAATATTAATGAATTCATCATTATTATTATTATTATTATTATTATTATTATTATTTTTCTATTTCTATTTACTTATTTAAATTTTAAATATATTTGTCTTATTATATATTAATATTATTATTTACTTATTTGTATCTTTTTATTTCAAACTTTGTTTTATATATATATATATACATACACATATATTTTTATATTTTATAATTTTTATCTATTTTCTTTATTGTTATTATTGTTTTACGTGATGTTCATTTATTTATATGTCCATATTTTTTTTAATGTTTTAGTTTTTTATTTACTTGTTGTTGTATATACATGATTGATTTGTTCTTTATTATTTTTCGTTTTTGCTCTTATTTTTATTTACATTATCATATTTGTTATTCCGTTATGCATATTAACACTATACATCAAAAGAAAATTTTTCTAAATAAGGCAATATTTTGCATTTGGAAATTCAAGAAAACATGGCCTAACATGCTGGGTTTCGATTTCTCATTTGATCAAATAGCCAAATATCCTCTTAAAATTTTAAAGTATGGGTTTTGGAAACCATAAGGTGATTTGGGTTTCGAGAGTTTAAAGTATCGTATCCTAATGTGCTGGATGTGATATTCTTTCAGAACAAGAGAATCTTAAATTCCAACCCATATTATTTGAAAATTTTACTTCAAAAAGGAAAATTTTTCTAAATAAAGCAATATTTTGCGTTTGAAAACTCGAGAAAACGTGCCCTAACGTGCTGGGTTTCGATTTCTCGTTTGACCAAATAGCCAAATATCCTCTTAAAATTTCAAAGTATGGGTTTTGAAAACCATAAGGTGATTTTGGTTCCGAGAGTTTAGAGTATCGTATCCTAACGTGCTAGATGTGATATTCTTTCGGAACAAGAGCATCTTAAATTCCAACCTATATTATTTGAAATTTTTTTAGGATCGTATTTTTAAAACTCTTCAAAATTTTCAATCTTCGACATTAGGACACTAATTAATCAACTAGGTACCAATTTTTGGGCGTTATGAGGGTGCTAATCTTTCCTCGTACGTAACCGACTTCCGAACCCATTTTTTTGAATTTTGTGGACCAAAATTGTTGTTTTAATAAAACCAAATCGTTTATTAAAAACAACAATTTTTTTTGAGGTGACCCGATCACACCTCATCAAAAAAGATTGGTGACGACTGCTGTATTTATTTTCATTTTTAAAATCCAAGTCGACCCCCATTTTTTTAAAAAAAATGGTGTCTAACAATCAATTCTAAACCTAATGCAGCTGGAATACTTGGGAATATCTAAAAATTCTTTAGAAGGTTCCATTCCAGATGAGGTAACCGCTTTTCCTAATCTAATATCTTTAGGCTTATCTGACAATTTACTCAATTTGATATATTTTTCTTAAAATATTTTATATAAAATGTTTTCATCATAAAAATATTAAAATAATTATAAATCAAATACAAAATTTATATTATTCGAGTAACTATGATTATTTAATTTGTATATTTGTGTTCCAAAAATCTTTCAAACAATTCGACTTAGATCAATTATTTTTCCTAATTTTTTTTATTGAACCTACTCATTAATTTATATTTTATATCTCACACTTATTTATAAGACCTTCATCTTTTATTAATAACTAATCGAGAAAGACAAGTTGGTGCAACATAGCATAAATAAAAGAGAGAGCATTTAGCAAGTTTTATGAGCTTCCATGTTATTTGAGCGCTGAATCCATTGGATTTTGATGACCTAAAGTTTGTGTAGGAGATCCTCGCATTCGAGAATGATTCAACCAATCTTCCTCCATTGAGTCGCAAATGAAACCTTTTTAGCGTTCATATTGATTGTCCCTTCACTCTCAAAGTTTTGGATCCCCCACCTTAATCTCTGTCTTAATGCCAACAGTTCCACAACCTAGAAACTCAAAAGATGATAATGCAAGGGCCCTCATAAAAGAACCCTCACTTTTTTGAACAATCATTCCCATTCCTTTCGAACTATGATGCATCAACCCAACAACACTACCCTCCTCCCATAGTCATGATCTCATTTGAAGCTATTCACGCCACCATACAGAGGGCCAACAGCTTGTGCATCTTGCCACTCCCTTAAATTCCTAATACCTGAGTTTATGATGATTGAACCATGTAAACCAGAGCTGTTCTAGACCATCTCCTTCCTCTCCCACCAATGATGCCACATCCTTTAAACCAGTTCAAGGACAATGCTCCATAAGGACCATGAAGCATTCAACAATTGATACGTTAGACACTACATTAATATAATTCCAATGGTCGACCTAGCATTAACATCCTTTAGGACAAGAAATTAACATATGATTCATGTCTCCGTCGGTTCTACGATAATTGCAAGTAGTCCCAAGGTCAATATCCCTTTTTTAATACATTCTAGTTCATGGATACCACAATTAATATGAAATTCGACTCTCAATAGTTTTTCGATAATTTTATTATCTGTAAATTACTACTCATTTGTAGTAGAAAATTCTGCTGCATTCATTTTTTTTCCTTTGGTTTTTATGCAAGTCAAGATTTGATTATCATTGGTTACAGCTTAAAGATGAAATAGAATTGAAGAATAAAAGAAATACAGGTCAACGGCGTGCTCTTGTGTTTATTTTCTTCCAAATGTTTGGTTACAACAAAAATGTTGTCAGCAGTGAGTTGGTAATTTTGACAAACTTAAGTTTTGTTTTCTGTTTTCCATATCAAACAAATTCCAACCAGAGTTGTTTTTTTTTTTTTTTTTCTTTTCATGATTTTGTTCTACGTTGAAAATCTGCAAGGATTTGTTGGTAAGCCGCAAACATCATGGGAAATGGTCGTTGTTTTCATATAGAAGTTAGTAGTGTAAACTATATTAAAAAACCTTATTGCTTGAATTTAATTGAGACTTCATATTAAAATTAGTTTTAGAATTTAGGATGTTAAATGGATTTTGAATTGGTTTGTTTCATTTAGAGTAGATTTTTTTAAAAGGGAATATGGGAGGGGATGAAATAGATTTTCTTTTTTTTTTTTTACGATGATTAACTGTAGCCCCCCTAAAATGAATTTTTTTTCATTTAGGCCATTTATAATTTATAAAATTTTAAATTAATAATGGTAAAATTGCACTTTGCCCCCCAAATGATAAAAAAATTGATTTAATCCTCTAAAAATTATAAAGATATAGGCTATTAAAACGAAGAAATTATATTTTTACTATCATAAAAATATATAATTTAATTTCGGTTACCCCAAACTAATTTTCTAACTTCGCCCCTGCTCCCCCTAAGTTTTATTTCTGGATCCGTCACTGAAAAAAATAACGTGGTTAAACAATAGATCTCTCTAAAAATCAATTCAGTGGGCATATCAAAGAATTCCAATCCAAATCACTAGAATCGATAGAGTTAGAGAATAATAAACTCCAAGGTCCTCTTCCATCTTCAATATTCCAACTTCTCAATCTTACCCACCTCGTTTTATCCTCAAATAATCTTAGTGGTGTCATAGAGTTTCGCATGTTCTCAAACCTTCCAACTCTAAAACTTCTCGACCTTTCATATAACAGCCTATCCTTAACTTTTAATACTACTTCTACTGTTAATCTTACAAGCTTATTATTGTGCAAGTTCATAATTATTTTGTTTTTGGCTATGCAGTATGTTGATCCTGTTTGTGAAAGGTTGGACACTAACCATTGTATACGATATAGGCTATCAAGGGGTGCTACTAAATATCAGGATGGCAAGCATTATAGAGTATGTCATAGTGGTAAAAGTACCATGGAGGCCCTTATACTAGGAGTCATATTGCATTTCACCCCTTTACTAAAAAAATGGACAAATTAATCCCTGTAAATTAGATTAAAAAGCAAACCAGCCCTTCTGTTACAAGTTCCATCCATTTCTACTGTTAAAAATTGGTCTCTAAGTTGCGGAAGCGGCGATAATATTAATAACAATATTATCAGAAATATTTAGATAATTATTATGCCAACAATTATACTAAGAAAATTCCCAGTTAAATTGGAGGGGTCACAAATGATCCCGCTTAAAACCCAACAACTAGACAGAACTCACTTAGATATTTATAGCAATAATAACTAAATAAATATAACCAACATAAAGCTATTAAATATAAGCAAACAAATAAGAAATAAAATACCAGAGTTTTAACAAGGTTCGGCCAATTTAGCTTAAGTCCTCGGACACTACCAAATTAATATTTCCTCTAGAAATATTACAATAGAGAAGATCAACACCAAGTTACAATTAGCTACTTGGATTTTTGGGATGATAAAACCTAAGGGGGAAGGGTTCTATATATAACAAACCAAACCCCCTCCCTTTCTATCTTTTCCTAATGTGGGATATTGCCAATATTCAACAAATCTCCACCTTGGCGATATTCCACATCTTTGAACATCTTCTCATAACACAAACTTCAATAGTGTCTTCAAATTTGTAACCAATCGCCTTCTTCCCTTTTGGTAGTTGTGCCAGTTTCCACGTCTTGTTTTTCTCTAGAGATTGCATTTCCTCTTCCATTGCACCTAACCATCTATTATTCTCTAAACCTTGAATGGCTTCGGTGTAAGTGGATGGAATATTATCAACAACTGGAAGTGCATAAGCTACCTTGTCAGTGAAACGAGCAGGTTTCTGAATTTCTCGTCTCTGCCTTCTGACTGCAATTGGCTCTAATTGCTGTTGAGGTTCTTGGGTAGAAACCTCTTCCTCATCTGACTCTGCATCTGCCAATGAAGAATCACTAGTGGTACCTTCTGCTGGAATTACCACTCTCTGCTCAAACTCCACCTGCTGCGGAGTACACTTCACCTGCTGCGAAGTACTACTCACTCCTTCTGGATTTACCTTATTCAACATGGCAGATTCTTCAAAGGTAACATCCCTACTAATTATTGTCTTCTTTGCCTCTAGACACCACAAACGATATCCCTTAACACCAGCATTGAAGCCCATGAATAGAGCCTTCTTTGCTCTTGGATCTAACTTTGATTCTTTCACATGATAATATGCAATAGAACCAAAAATACGCAAGGTGTCATAATCAGTAGCAGGTTTTCCATACCATTTCTCCAAAAGAGTCTTGCCATTTATAGCAGATGATGGCAAATGATTGATGAGATGTTGAGCGTACGTCACAGCCTCAGCCCAAAACTTTCTATCTAATCCAGCATTAGATAACATACATCGAACTTTCTCCACAAGCGTTCGATTCATACGCTCTACCACCCCATTCTGTTGCGGTGTTCCACCTACGGTGAAGTGCCTTACTATGCCACAATCTTGGCATATCTTCAGGAATGGATCACTTTTATATTCTCCAACGTTGTCTGATCGGAGAACCTTAATTTTCCTTCCTGTCTGATTTTTAACTTTAGTTTTCCACTTAAGGAAAACTTCAAGCACCTCATCTTTGTTCTTTATAGGAAACACCCAAACTCTTCTGGAAAAATCATCAATAAAGGTGACAAAATAACGTCGTCCTCCAAGTGATGGAGTCTTAGACGGTCCCCATACATCAGAATGCACATAATCCAGAATACCTTTAGTATTATGAATCCCAGTGCCAAATTTCACCCTTCGTTGTTTTCCCAGAACACAATGCTCACAAAATTCAAGTTTGCAAGTCTTTGTACCTTTCAATAATCCTTGTTTGGCTAGAGTTTGCAAGGATTTTTCACTAGCATGGCCCTAACGCATATGCCACAGCTGTGTTGCCTCAGCGTCCTTCTTGGTACTCGAAATTGCTGCTGCTGTTGTCCCCACCACTGTACTACCTTGGTAGTAATACAGATTGTTCTTTCTTATGCCTTTCAACATCACCAATGCTCCTGAAGTTGCTTTAAGAACTCCATCTCGTATTGTCACAACTAGGCCTTTAGATTCTAACGACCCCAAAGAGATGAGATTCTTCTTCAACTTTGGGACATATCGTACATCCCGCAAAATTCTAGTAGATCCATCATGACTCCTCAGTTTAATTGAACCTATCCCGACTATTTTACATGTGTTATCATTACCCATGTAAACAACCCATCCATCTAGTTTTTGAAATTCAAAGAACCATTCCCAAATGGGACACATATGATAGGAACAACCAGAATCCATGATCCACTCATCTGCATGTGATGTTGAAGATGTCATACTAAGAGAAAAGTCTGACTCTGCTTCACTATTGCATTCTGCAACATTTGCATCTTGCGGAGTCTTCCCTTTTTTCTTCAATTTTGGACAATCTTTCTTCCAATGTCCTTTTTCTTTGCAAAAAGAACATTCATCTTTGGCAACAACTCGACCTTTGGACTTTCTTCTCTTCCCCTTAGTCTGACTTTCCTGACGATCTCTTGATACCAATGCTTCCACTGCTGCTTCACTTGAACCTTTCAACTTATCCTTTTGGCGTAGTTCATAGCTATACAATGCAGCAGTTACTTCATTGAAAGTTACTTCCGACTTTCCATGAAGTAAAGTAGTTTCAAGGTACTCAAACTCCTCTGGAAGCGATCCCAACAACATTAACGCCAAGTCTTCGTCTTCAAAAGTCACATCCAAATTCAACAAATCAGCCACCAGCTGATTAAAATTGGTAATGTGCTCGTTCATCGTGGTACCAGGAACATAACTGAAACGAAACAGTCTTTTCTTCATATGCAACTTATTTTGACTGTTGTTCTTCAGGAATTTCTCCTCCAATGCTTTCCACAATTTACTTGCAGAAGTCTCTTTACTGAATGTATACTTCTGCTCTCTGGAAAGACATGATCGAATTGTACCACATGACAATCGGTTGATGGTCTTCCATTTTTTATCATCAACCCCTTCTGGTTTTTCTTCCTCAATGGCAATATCTAGACCTTGTTGAAAGAGGGCATCTAGAAGCTCACTTTGCCACATGCCGAAATGACCTGTTCCATCAAAAATTTCCACTGTAAATCCCGTATTTGCAGTTCCAACCCTCGACAAAATGTACGAAGTGGAAGTTGTTGATATGGATGGTTTTTCTTCTGTCATTTTTTCCATAGCTTCTATTTAATAGCCACCAAATGCAGAATACCCACAAGCTTTCGGAAATGTTTCTGATGTGTAAGATTAGACTAAGCTGCAAACACAGAGCATACTACAAAACCTTGGCTCGGATACCAATTGTTGCGGAAGCGACGATAATATTAATAACAATATTATCAGAAATATTTAGATAATTATTATGCCAACAATTATACTAAGAAAATTGCCAGTTAAATTGGAGGGGTCACAAATGGTCCCGCTTAAAACCCAACAACTAGACAGAACTCACTTAGATATTTATAGCAATAATAACTAAATAAATATAACCAACATAAAGCTATTAAATATAAGCAAACAAATAAGAAATAAAATACCAGAGTTTTAACGAGGTTCGGCCAATTTAGCTTACGTCCTCGGACACTACCAAATTAATATTTCCTCTAGAAATATTACAATAGAGAAGATTAACACCAAGTTACAATTAGCTACTTGGATTTTTGGGATGATAAAACCTAAGGGGGAAGGGTTCTATATATAACAAACCAAACCCCCTCCCTTTCTATCTTTTCCTAATGTGGGATATTGCCAATATTCAACACTCTATACATTAGCATGAGGTACACGTGACACATTATGTGTAACTATTTGGTTATTTTATCAACTGCACCAGTTTTTAACAGTAGCAACGGATGAAATTTTTAATAGAAAGTCTAGTTTACTCTTTAATCTAACATATAGGGACTAATTTATCCAGTTTTTGAGTAAAGGGGGCAAAATGCAATCTAACTCCTAACATAGGGGCCTCCATGATACTTTTACCATGTCATAGTCAATCTCTTCCCTTCAAAACATTTTGCTTTTAGTTTTCGCCTCCTTAGTTTCTACAATACCATGTGAATTAATCTATGAGACAGTGCCTTTACAAGCTGCTACTTAAAAAGAAGCCTTATTGTTAACAAATAGTTCCTGTTGGCAGGATCTTTCAAAGGTAAACAGGGATCCAACCAAGATTTTATATGTAAGTGCTCATGCATTTGATTCTAGCCTTCAACTAGAAAATTGTGTCCCTATTAAGCCATATAAGCTCGAGACTGATGATACCGCACTTTTAGACCTTATTCCATTTCTTGAATGTAAGTCTTATGTTGTTGCTTTTTCCTCTGCACATCCCCTTTGTTCAAATTTTATGTTTCCTATATTTATTTGTTGATAATAGTACCATTTGTTTTGATTTGTTCACAGATGTAGCCCGCAATAGTCCGGCTGATATCAGACGAGTATTGAAATCTTATGAAAGAAAAGATATCGCGAAAGAGTTTCTCGAGCGTTCTAAAGAGTATCAAAGGTGAACTATCTTCTCACATTTGTGTATTGTCAAGTAAAATCTGACTTCGATATGCCATTTTTATAACATTGATAAAATGCTCACTGCCTTTGATGACACAGGCGAGTTCAAGAACAGAAACAACAAGGTCGGCTCTGGCGGCGCTGAGGAAAGGGTTATCTATAGTTGATGATTGCAGTTTTCGGAGACCATTCAGTAGAGAAGAATGTGAAAGACAATACATATCAAGTTTTCCAGTAAAGCAACCATTTTATGATAAAAAGATCATACATTGATGAATCTTTGCATTGCATCATTTAAATTGTCTGATGAAAGAATTTGTAAATTTTTCTGCCGAGATGTAGGCAGGCTTTCAATATGTTATACTGTTGTTGAAATTAAAAATTTTGCCACAGCAAATGAAATCAAAACTCAGTTTCTTTCTCTAAAGGAATAAACTTGTTTAAGGGTACTCCAATCTGAGTGAAGTAACTCATCTTTTATAAATACAGTTCTTTCTTTTGTACTTTTCATGCTTGAAATTTAGTTTCTTTATTTTTTCTTTAATTTAGATTTTTTTTCCAATCTCAAAGTGATATGTTATCATACAATTCAGATCAAATTGAAAAAATCTGCAAAGTTTCAAGACTGGTGGGAGAAGTTCGAAAGTTAGCCCAAATAGAAAATCCCAGGTATGGATCTATGGGCATCAGACTGGCAGACTTCGTTCCAATTCGCTAAGCTACAACATGTTATTTTATCAATTCTTAAAAAAAATTTAACTTTATTTTTGTCGTCATCGTACTTACGTTTCTGGTTTGTCTTCTCTCATTATCAGCTTCTGTATGCCAAAGCCTCTGCAGCTTCTAAACTACCCTTCAAAAATATCTCTTTTAGGCTCTCCTTTTTCACCACTTACTCTAACTTATTTCCTCGCCTCTATTTCCTTCACCATCTCATGTACCACACATCAAAACAAAGACAAGTTCTTTAACTTTCACCCTCTTTCTTAAACCCTTTGTGAAAACCTGAATTTTTCCCAAAGAGGATCTTGTTTTGAGGCTAAATATTGTATGTTTAGGTATAAAGGAAAGTACCCATTTTCCTTTATTCATTGGTGATTCTCTTGGTCTAGTGAGTCATAGCCATATGTTGCTCCCTTATGGTTCTTTCAAGCTTGGACTTTAGTCGTCATAGGGTTTTTCTCTTACTACCTGTAGATCTTCAAGGCTTAGCTTTTACTGAGTTCTGGTTAGTTTTTGATGAAGTTGGTTCAGCATGCAGCAAACTCGACAGCATGCAGGCCATGAAGACCAAGACATGCAGGAGCTGCTGATGCAAGCTTATTTTGTTTATTTTGTAATCCTAGTCAATGAAATGTAATCTTAGTTCATTTCTAACTAAGTTAGGTTGTTGACTGATGTAATTAGCTTATGTATGAACTGTAAACACAACTTTGTATAAATTTACAAGCCAAAATTTCAAGTTTCCATGTAATTAGTGGGAGTAGGTGATGTTTAGGTAATTATTTGCTGTTTTTTGACAAGCTTAGTGCTTGGTTTATGTATTGGCATTGTGCCATTATACAATTTATGAATGAAGTTCAGTTTGTTCATCAATCTTTCTCTTTATTTTCTCTTAGCTTTTCTTCCTTTCTCTTGCTCGAATTCTCTTGTTTGCTCAGCAAGTCTCGAGACTTGCTTGACAAGTCTGTGCTGAATCTGTTAGTTTCAGTTACAGCACCAACAATTGGTATCTAGAGCCTATTTCTTAAGGGATCTGTTATACAAATACATGGCTTCATCAAACTTTTCACCAGCTGCACGTCAAGTCTTCAATAGAGAAGGCTATCACATATGGGTGGTCAAAATGAAGACCTACCTGCAGGCTTTCGATCTGTGGGAGGTGGTCAACTCTGATGTTGAACCAGAGCCACTTAGAGCTAATCCAACAGTGGCTCAGATCAGGCAGCATGCTGATGAAAGGACCAAGAGGCACAAGGCTATGTCTTGCATCCAAAACTCAGTGTCTGATGTGATTTTCACAAGGATTATGGCCTGTGAATCACCAAAATAGGCCTGGGACAAGTTGCAGGAAGAGTTTCAAGGGACAGAGAGGACAAGGCAGCAACAGTTGTTAAACTTGAGGAGAGATTTTGAGAATTTGAAGATGAAGGAAGAAGAAACTGTCAAGTAATATTCTGACAGGATTATGGCTGTCGTTAACAGCATCAGGCTCCTTGGAGAGCAGTTCAATGAAGCTAGGATAGTGGAGAAGGTTATAGCAACTCTGCCTGAGAGGTATGAGGCAAAAATCTCATCTCTCGAGGACTCAAGGGACCTGTCCACCATCTCCCTGACAGAGTTGATCAATGCTCTATATGCTCAAGAGCAGAGGAGAGCAAGCAGACTGGAGGAGCATCAAGAAGGTGCCTTTCAGGTAAGAACAAACACTGCCTATAAAGGCAAGAAGGCCTAGAGAGACAAGCCAAAGAATGATGCTGCAAGGAGAGAAGGTCAGACTTGCAAGCACTGCAGAAAGGCTGGTCATTCAGAAGAAAAATGCTGGTTCAATCCAGATGCTGTGTGTCAGCATTGTAAGAAGAAGGGTCATGTTGAGAGAGTCTGCAAGAGTAAGACCAAATCGAGGAAGAATCAGTTTCAACAGATGAAAGCTGAGGCTCGAGTAGCTAAGGAGGACAGTGATCAAGAGGAGCAAGTCTTTGCTGTGTCATGCTCAGCTGCTTAGGAAAGGTCCTCATCTGGTTGGCTCCTAGACAGTGGATGCACCAACCACATGACACCTGATGCTGCAATCTTCAAGTCTTTAGACAGAAGCTGCAGAACTAAAGTCAAGATAGGAAATGGTCATTTTATTCAAGCTGAAGGCAAGGGTGATGTGCTGATATGCACCCTTACAGGTACCAAAGTGATTTCAAATGTGTTGTTGGTGCCTGAAATTGACAGAAACCTGCTCAGCATAGCTCAGTTGCTGGAAAAAGGTTATTCAGTTGTGTTTAAAGACCACCAATGCCAAATCAGTGATCTAAGTGGATCCAAACTGATGGCAGTCCCTATGGCTGATAAGAGCTTTGTGGTTGACTGGACAAAAAAGTCAGACATTGCCTACACAGCCACTTCAGATGAATCCAAGCTGTGGCATCAAAGACTGGGACATGCCTACTTCAGATCGATGGCCCGAATGGTCAGAGAGGACCTGGCTAAAAATTTCATCAACTCAGTGGACCATGATGATGTATGTGAAGTATGTCAGCTAGGAAAGCAGGCCAGACTCCCATTTCCCTCGAATCAAGCCTGGAGAGCCTCTGAAAAACTCCAACTGGTGCATACTGATGTGTGTGGCCCTATGAAGACTGAGTCATTAAGTGGAAATAGGTATTTCATACTGTTCATTGATGATTTCTCGAGATATTGCTGGATTTACTTCTTAAAACAGAAATCAGAGGTGGCCTCAGTGTTTTGGAAGTTCAAGACTACTTCTGAGACTGAAACAGGCTGCAAGCTGAAGACCATAAGGTCTGATAATGGGACTGAGTATACCTCAGCTCAGTTCCAAGCCTTCTGTGATAAGGCAGGCATCAAACATCAACTTACCAACACATATACACCTCAGCAGAATGGTGTAAGTGAAAGGAAGAATAGGAGTTTGATGGATATGGCCAGGTGCTTGATGATTCAGAAGAATCTGCCTAAAGCACTATGGGCAGAAGCAGTTAACACTGCAACATACATTCAAAACAGACTTCCAGCCAAGGCTTTGGATCAAAAGACCCTATTCGAGGCCTGGTTTAGCTTCAAGCCATCACTGGCTCATCTGAAGGTCTTTGGATGCATCTGTTATGCACATGTACCTGCTGTTAAAAGGGACAAATTGTTTGAAAGGGCTCAACCTGGTGTACTGGTGGGCTACAGCACTGTTAAGAAGGGCTATAGGATTTTATATCCTTCAACAAATAAAGTGTCAATAAGCAAGGATGTGGTATTTGATGAGAGGTCATGTTGGAACTGGGAAAGACATGAACCTGAAGAAGTTTCTGAAGAACTTGCAGCAGACCAAGCTGAGCCAGACCAAAATGTCCCTGAAATGGATATTGATGATGAACCAGTCAGAGGAACAAGGTCATTGGCCGAGATTTATGAAAGGGCTCATGTAGCCATAGCTGAACCAAGCAACTTTGAAGAGGCTGAGGCTCAGCAAGGGTGGAAGCAGGCAATGGCTGAGGAGATCAGCATGATTGAGAAGAACCAGACCTGGGAATTGGTTGAAAGGCCAGTCAAAAGGAAGGTGATTGGGGTGAAATGGGTGTACAAAGTCAAGCACAATGCTGATGGAACCTTGAACAAACTGAAAGCAAGGCTAGTTGTCAAGGGGTTCAGTCAGAGGTATGGCCTGGACTACCTGGAGACCTTTGCACCAGTGGCCAGGCTCGACACCATCAGACTGCTGATTGCCTTAGTAGCACAGCTCGAATGGAAAATCCATCAACTTGATGTGAAATCAGCCTTTCTGAATGGTTTCTTAGATGAAGACATCTATGTTGAACAACCACAAGGGTTTGAAATAGCTGGCAGAGAGCATATGGTCTACAAACTAAAGAAGGCCCTATATGGATTAAAACAGGCTCCAAGGGCTTGGTATAGCAGAATCGATGGCTACTTGACTGATATGGGATTCGATCGAAGCAAGAATGAGCCAACACTGTATGTCAAGAAACAAGGGACACAAATACAACTCATTGTGTCCCTGTATGTTGATGACCTTCTGGTGACAAGAGGAGATCGAGTAGTGCTGGCTGATTTCAAGACCAAGATGCAGGAAGTGTTTGAAATGTCTGATCTTGGGGAGATGTCTTATTTTCTTGGAATGGAGGTGTCTCAAGTACAGAATGAGATATTTCTAAGCCAGAGAAGCTTTGCCACAAAGATCCTGACCAAGTTCTCCATGCAAAACAGTAAGGCAACTAAAACACCTGTTGCTGTTGGAGAAAAACTATCAAGCCAAGGTGATTTTGAGAAAGTTTGTGAAACAACCTACAGGAGTCTAGTTGGTTGCTTACTATACTTGACTGCCACTAGACCAGACATCATGTATGCTGTAGGATTGCTCTCAAGGTTCTTGCATTGCTGCAATGAAAAGCATTTCCAAGCTGCAAAGAGAGTGCTGAGATATGTCAAAGGAACTTTAAACTATGGTTTGAAGTACAACAAAGAAGGAAATCTGAAGTTGGTTGGCTACACTGATAGTGACTGGGCTGGCTCGATAGATGACATGAAAAGCACCTCAGGGCATGCTTTTAACCTTGGTTCAGCCATGTTTTGCTGGAGCTCAAAGAAGCAAAGTCTAGTAGCTCAATCTACTGCTGAAGCAGAGTATGTGGCAACAGCAAGTGCTGTCAACCAAGCCATATGGCTAAGGAAAATATTGGCAGACTTGAATGTGGATCAAGAGGAAGCTACTGAGATCTTCTGTGACAACCAATCTGCAGTAGCAATTGCTAAAAATCCAGTGTTCCATGGAAGAACAAAACATTTCAGCATCAAGTTGCATGTTGTTCGAGAAATGGAGCAAGTTCAGGAAGTAAAGCTGATCCACTGTAATTCAGAGGATCAACTTGCAGACATTTTAACCAAAGCCCTTAGTGTCACAAGGTTCGAATGTCTAAGAAAGAAGCTAGGTGTTTGCTCCATGCAAACCAAGGAGGAGTGATGAAGTTGGTTCAGCATGCAGCAAACTCGACAGCATGCAGGCCATGAAGACCAAGACATGCAGGAGCTGCTGATGCAAGCTTATTTTGTTTATTTTGTAATTCCTAGTCAATGAAATGTAATCTTAGTTCATTTCTAACTAAGTTAGGTTGTTGACTGATGTAATTAGCTTATGTATGAGCTGTAAACACAACTTTGTATAAGTTTACAAGCCAAAATTTCAAGTTTCCATGTAATTAGTGGGAGTAGGTGATGTTTAGGTAATTATTTGCTGTTTTTTGACAAGCTTAGTGCTTGGTTTATGTATTGGCATTGTGCCATTCTACAATTTATGAATGAAGTTCAGTTTGTTCATCAATCTTTCTCTTTATTTTCTCTTAGCTTCTCTTCCTTTCTCTTGCTCGAATTCTCTTGTTTGCTCAGCAAGTCTCGAGACTTGCTCGACAAGTCTGTGCTGAATCTGTAAGTTTCAGTTACAGCACCAACAGTTTTTTCCCCTTATTTCCTTCTATTGTTTATTTTTATTCCTTGAAAGTTCAACTGGAGGTTGATGGTGACCTCTTTGGGGTTAATGCAGTTAATCATTTGTTTATTTTGAAGGGAGCAAAGTCATTAATTTAGCAAATTTTCTGAGATGCCTAGTTCTTATTCTTCTGTGGTAGCAAAAGTATTTTTAAGATAATAGCTTATTGCCATGTTGAAGCTGTTTACTGAATGAATGAATGTACGGTGGTTGTCTTTTTGGCAGCTAATGTACCATTTTGGAAGAACCCTTTGCCAGTTTCATTGGATATCTTTTAGCTATGTCTATGTGAGTAAGTAGTGAAGCAAATTGTGTATTGTCTATCAAAATGTCTGGAAATGGTCATTGTTTCGAGTGGCAGGAGGAGTTTATTTCACTGGAGTGTGGCAATTGTGTGGTTCAATATTTCTTGAAGGATTCCACCAGTGAATCAGTCTGTGCAGTTATCGGTTCTCAAAGGAGTGTTAGGCAGATGTTTTATGTTGTTGCTGAGGAGTTTGTGAGGGAATATGCGGCTGAGAATTCAAATCATGCTGGTTTCGAATGGAGGTCGAGGAGAGAGGTTGTAGATTGGCTTACATCCATGATCTAGTATGTAATCGAACCTTTTGGTTTTTGAATTCTGTCATTTCCTTGCCATCAAAGATAATAAATCGCAATAGCATGCTACTTATAAAAATAATCCCATAGCAAAGCAGTTTAGATTTCGGAACTGAACTAAAACTATGCTTATCAGGCATCAGAAAAGCTTAACAATTAAGCTTTGCATCTTCAGTTGTCTTTTATATAAGACTTCAATAATACATCTAGGTCTTGTATGAGTTATGTCTGCTAGTTATCACATGCTTGTAAGTTGTAATTGATCCCATTGTTCATACATTTCCCCCTCAAATTTATAATCCCTACGAGTCATTTTTAGTGTTGTAGAAAATGTTATTATTGATTATTGTTAACCGGTCTTGTTCTTCTTACCATTTTTTTTATTGAAGCGACAAATTCAGTAGAGTCGTTAATCTTTGGAATTCATGTTTCTTTGGAAAGTAAACACCATGTCAAATATCTGTGAAATTTACATTTTTTTAAATAAAACTCAGTGACAGAGTCACTGAAACATGGCATGCTGCTAGCTTTGCGTTTCCTGATTGTGCAATGATCGAGATTAGTGCTCTGAAAGCCCAAGCACTGGATAATATGGTACATTATCTTGATTTTCTACTAGTTCAGTTCCTTACTCTTTCTTTGGCTTTTTCTGACACTGATTCATGTGTTGCATATTACAGGGCTATCTTTTGAGGAACTTGACTGAACAAAGTTCAGATATTGTGTGAGCAGGCACTGCATGGACATGTGGTAAAAGGCTCAAAACATTGTTAGGTATGGGTCTCACTATGTGGGAAACCCATAATTTCTGCCATATTTTATTGTCTCTTTTTGGTTTTGTCAAAAGCCATTTTTGGGGGGCTTTTAACGGATGATGTGGGAAGAAATTTTTGTAGAGCTAAACAAAAAAAAATCACAAATTAAAACAGAGAGAAAGAGAAAAGAAAATTTCAGTTTTTCAAGTTTGGTGCAGCAGTGATCAACTCTTCGATCGAAGGTCCATCCGTGGTTCGATTGAGCTGATTTTTGGACAGCAGCTAGGCGATAAGGTGTTCTTAACTTTATACGGTCGGATTTTTCATCCGAGTCTTGTAGCGTCGGAAATACCCATTTTTCAGTAGCTACATTTTTGGTGATGTTCTCTCATTTTTCTCTCTTTTGCTAAAGATTACATATTGTTAGCCTTGTCAGAGTTGAATGCTTGTTGTAGGCTTGATATTGTGATCTTGTAGCCGAACATTTGATGATAGTGGAGCTCTTTATCGGACTCTAAAGTCCCGTGGTTTTTACCCTTGATTCAGAGGGGTTTTCCACGTAAAAATATCGGTGTCTCTATTTATTTTTGTTGTGGTTGCATTAGTTGATTTGTGGTTGATTAAGGTTGCTAGAGAACATATCTTGTGCTATTGTGCTTGCCATAATTTTTGACAGGAGTTATAAAGAGAGAAAGAACACCGGTTGTGCTTTCGCTTTGTTTCGGTTGTTCGGTTTCTTCCCAACAAACTGGTACCAGAGCTTGGTTATTGTGTCAGATAATTATGGAAATTAATACGACCAAGATGATTATGTTGAATGGCACAAATTATCAACTTTGGCGGAATAAAATGAAGGACTTGTTGTTTGTGAAGGCTTTGCATCTTCCGGTCTTTACTACTCAAAAACCCGATTCGAAAAGTGATGAAGAATGGGAATTTGAGCATCAACAAGTGTGTGGCTTTATTCGACAATTTGTTGAAGAAAATGTTTACAACCACATTGATCAAGAGACACATGCTCGAACATTGTGGGAGAAGCTTGAAAGCTTGTATGCTTCGAAGTCGGGCAATAACAAGTTGTTTTTGCTGAAGAAAATGATGGCGCTGAAATAGAAAGAAGGAATGTCTATAGCTGACCATGTTAGTGAATTTCAGAGTGTGATGAATCAGTTGCTTGGTATGGGTGTCAAATTTGATGACGAGATTTTAGGACTTTGGTTGCTTGCTACTCTACCAGACTCTTGGGAGACCTTTCGAGTCTCACTCATTAATTCTGCCCCACAGGGTATTATTACTTTGAATTTGGCTAAGAGTGGTGTGTTGAATGAAGAGGTTAGAAGAAGATCTCAGGGTTCTACATCACAGTCCGAGGTGTTGGTTATCGAGAACAGGGGGAGAAACAGAGACAAAGATGGAAAGGGTAGAGATAAAAACCGAAGCAAGTCAAGATCGAGATACAAGAATCTTGAGTGTCATCATTGTGGTAAGAAAGGTCATATCAAGAAATATTGCTTCAAGTGGAAGAAAGAGAACAAAGGTGGTGGTGATAAACACGATCGGAATGACGATAAAAAATTCGAGCGTGTTGCTACTATTACTCGTGAAGATCTGTTAGTTATTTGTGATGAGAATTTGGTCAACCTAGCATGCGACGAGACTAGTTGGGTGATTGATATTGGTGCATCACTTCATGTCACGTCGAGGAAGGAATTCTTCACATCTTATACTCCTGGTGATTTTGGGGTATTGAAGATGGGTAATGATGGTTTGGTTTCGGTTATTGGTATGGGAAATGTTAGTTTGGTGAGTAACAATGGAATAAAGTTAACTCTCAAGGATGTCAGACATGCACCGGATGTCCGTTTGAATTTGATTTCTGCAGGAAAGCTTGATGATGAGGGATTCTGTAACACCTTCAGTGAAGGGCAGTGGAAGCTGACTAAAGGCTCCTTGGTTATGGCTCGAGGAAAGAAGAGCTCAAATTTGTACTTGATGCAAGCTTTGACTTCTCGAGGGATGGTGAATGTGACACTGAATGACAGCTCAACTGAGTTGTGGCATAAACGACTCAGTCACATGAGTGAGAAGGGGCTTAGCTGTTTAGCGAAGAAGAATCAACTTTCGGGTTTAAAGAATGCTACACTGAAGAATTGTGCTCATTGTCTAACAGGAAAGCAGAAAAGAGTTTCATTTAGAAGCCATCCTCCTCTTAGGAAATCAGAGTTGCTAGAGTTGGTCCATTCAGATGTTTGTGGTCCGATAAAAGTAAAATCACATGGTGGTGCACTTTACTTTGTGACTTTCATTGATGATTGTTCAAGAAAGCTATGGGTTTACACTTTGAAGTCTAAAAATCAAGTCTTTGAGGTGTTTAAACAGTTTCAAGCATCAGTTGAAAGGGAAACTGGGAAGAAGTTGAAGTGCATTCGTACTGATAATGGTGGCGAGTACACAGGGTCATTTCATGAGTATTGTCTGCGATAGGGAATCAGACATCAGAGAACACCACCAAAGACTTCACAGTTAAATGGGTTAGCTGAAAGAATGAACCGAACATTGATTGAGAGAGTCAGATGTTTGTTGTCAGATGCAAAGTTACCAAGATCGTTTTGGGCTGAAGCTTTGAATACAGTGACACATGTGATAAATCTGTCTCCTAGTGTTCCTTTGAAAGGTGATGTGCCAGATAGAGTTTGGTTTGGTAAAGACGTGTCATATGATCACCTACGTGTGTTCGGTTGTAAAGCATTTGTTCATGTTCCAAAGGATGAAAGATCCAAGTTGAATGCCAAGGCTCGACAATGCATTTTTATTGGTTATGGTCTAGATGGTGAGTTTGGTTATAGACTCTATGATCCAGTTCAGAAGAAACTCGTGAGAAGCAAAGATGTTGTCTTCATTGAGGATCAGACCATTGATGACATTGATAAGACGGAGAAAGTGGATTCACAAGGTAGTGGTGACTTGATCGATGTGAATCCGGTTCCCCTAGACTCTTCACCAGATCCTATCCAGGATGATGTGCATGGTGATGTTAGTGGTGACCATCAGACTATAGGTGACTTTGATACTCCCATGGATGATGTTGTGAATGATCAACAACAAGCACCTATAGCTCCACCAGCAGTTCCACTTCGAAGGTCTTCCAGAGATCGACGATCTTCTGTCAGGTATTCTCCTGATGAATATGTTCTTTTGACTGACGGGGGAGAACCTGAATGTTATGAAGAGGCTATGGAGAGTGAATGCAAAGATCAGTGGGTTGAAGCGATGAAAGACGAACTTCAATCCTTGCATGAGAACCATACTTTTGAATTGGTGAAACTGCCTAAGGGCAAAAGAGCTTTGAAGAATCGGTGGGTTTACAGGTTGAAGCAAGAAGAGAAGTCTTCATCTCCACGATACAAAGCTAGATTGGTTGTCAAGGGTTATACTCAGAAAAAGGGGGTTGATTTTGAAGAAATATTTTCTCCGGTTGTAAAGATGTCCTCTATCAGAACTATACTGAGTTTGGTAGCTTGTTATGACCTAGAGGTTGAACAAATGGATGTGAAAACTGCTTTTCTTCATGGTGACTTGGAAGAAGAGCTTTACATGGAGCAGCCAGAGGGTTTTGTTGCACAAGGGAAAGAGGACTATGTGTGCAGATTGAAGAAGAGCTTGTATGGTTTGAAGCAAGCTCCAAGGCAATGGTACAAGAAGTTTGAGTCTGTTATGGGGGAGCAAGGCTACAAGAAGACTACTTCTGATCATTGTGTGTTTGTTAAGAGATTCTCTGGTGATGATTTTATTATTCTTTTGCTCTATGTTGATGATATGCTTATTGTTGGTCAGAATGCTTCTAGAATTGAGAAGTTGAAACAAGAGTTGAGTAAATCCTTTGCAATGAAGGATTTGGGGCCAGCAAAGCAAATTCTTGGCATAAGACTGACACGTGATAGAAAGGCCAAGAAATTATGGTTATCACAAGAGAGGTACATTGAGAAAGTACTTCAAAGGTTTAGTATGGACAAAGCTAAAGCGGTGAATACTCTCTTTGCTATGCACTTTAGATTGAGTGTTAAGCATAGTCCTTCCACAGAAAAGGAGAAGGAAGAGATGCAGAAAATTCCTTACTCTTCAGCCGTGGGTAGTTTGATGTACGCAATGGTTTGCACGAGACCAGACTTGGCTTATGCCGTTGGTACAGTTAGTCGGTTTCTTTCTAATCCAGGCAGAGAGCATTGGAATGCAGTGAAGTGGATTATGAGATATCTTCGTGGCACTTCCAACATGAAACTTTGTTTCGGCAATGAGAAACCTGTTCTTGTTGGGTATACAGATTCAGACATGGCCGGAGACATTGACTCTAGGAGATCTACTTCAGGTTACTTAATCACTTATGCAGGGGGAGTTGTGGCATGGCAATCGAGACTGCAAAAGTGTGTTGCATTGTCCACCACCGAATCAGAGTTCATTGCAGCAACCGAAGCGTGTAAGGAGATGCTTTGGATGAAGAAGTTTGTGCATGAGCTTGGTTTTACTCAGGAGAAGTATGTCCTGTACTGTGATAGCCAGAGTGCTATTCATCTTGGTAAGAACTCAACTTTTCATGCTAGATCTAAGCATATTGATGTGAGGTACCATTGGATACGAGATGTTCTTGAAGCTAAGCTGTTAGAGCTTGAGAAGATAAACACTAATGATAATGGTGCTGATATGTTGACGAAGGCCTTACCAAGAGGAAAGTTTGAAGCATGTTGTTTGACCTCCGGTATGGAGGCATTCCCCACATAGTTGGAGGGCGAGATTTGTTAGGTGTGGGTCCCACTATATGGGAAACCCATAATTTCTGCCACATTTTATTGTCTCTTTTTGGTTTTGTCAAAAGCCATTTTTGGGGGGCTTTTAACGGGTGGTGTGGGCAGAAATTTTTGTAGAGCTAAACAAAAAAAAATCTCAAATTAAAACAGAGAGAAAGAGAAAAGAAAATTTCAGTTTTTCAAGTTTGGTGCAGCAGTGATCAACTCTTCGATCGAAGGTCCATCCGTGGTTCGATTGAGCTGATTTTTGGACAGCAGCTAGGCGATAAGGTGTTCTTGACTTTGTACGGTCGGATTTTTCATCCGAGTCTTGTAGCGTCGGAAATACCCATTTTTCAGCAGCTACGTTTTTTTGTGATGATCTTTCATTTTTCTCTCTTTTGCTAAAGATTACATATTGTTAGCCTTGTCGGAGTTGAATGCTTGTTGTAGGCTTGATATTGTGATCTTGTAGCCGAACATTTGATGATAGTGGAGCTCTTTATCGGACTCTAAAGTACCGTGGTTTTTACCCTTGATTTAGAGGGGTTTTCCACGTAAAATTATCGGTGTCTCTATTTATTTTTGTTGTAGTTGCATTAGTTGATTTGTGGTTGATTAAGGTTGCTAGAGAACATATCTTGTGCTATTGTGCTTGCCATAATTTTTTACAGGAGTTATAAGGAGAGAAAGAACACTGGTTGTGCTTTCGCTTTGTTTCGGTTGTTCGGTTTCTTCCCAACAAACATTTCCCAGAATTTTGCCTCAATGGGATCACAGTAGCAGAAAGCATTGACATCTAAGAAAAAGAATGATGGCATGGATTTTGGATGCTGTACTTCATCATCTGTCTTTTCTGACTGTAATGTCCACTGACATATTTTCCTGATGTTTAGGTTCAATCTTTTATCTTCATGATCTCTAAAGGAGAGAATCACTATCTTACTTACTTGGAGGACATGTACGAAGACAAGCTCGGGCAGATCTGGTGATGGAGGTTATTAATTTTCATTCAGTTGCCTTATGTTTCTTCAAAGTTCAAAATTTAGGCCATTAATTCAAATTATGTTTATTGAACAGAATTAATTAGTGGGAAAATAATATGGATATCATCACTTGATTATATAAATGACACTATAATGATGCAATTCGGTTTGCTTTTGTTTTCAATGTTGTTGATTTATCTGCTTGTTGAGTGTGTGCTTGGCTTGGCTTTGGCTCTTGGCTTTGCATTGTGACCTTTTTATTTGGCTGAGTTATAATCCTTTACTTTTCAAAAATAAAAAAATACATGTCCTCTATTTTAATTTTTTCCAAATTTAATCTAGAACACACTTTGGGTAAAGATTAAATAACTGGAAAATTGATGTAACAAAATTTCTCTCCTAGAAGTTTCCTGTTGATATATATATATTCTTTTTCCTTTTTCTTGTTTGAATTTAAAGCCTATGGATGAATTAGAAATGCAATTTCCCCGGTAGTTTTCTTGCAAGTAATAGAAAAAGACATACAAATTTTCTAGTCTTGTGGAAAATATGTTTGTTAGATAGTATTGTTCAACATATATAGGATACACATGTTTTCTATTATACAATCATTGAAGTGTTATTTACTCTGAAACTATGAACTTCTTTTCCTGCTTTGAATTACTATACATTGTGGTGACTTGTAAATTCGGTTTGGGTGGCATTGACAGTTTTGGTCTTCCTCACACTCTTAGCTTTTCTCCATCATAGATAAAAACACGATGCTTATCCACAATTTCCATTAAATTTCTTATATTCTTCATTATCAATGGACTATATTCTTAGTTTCATATCAGTTTTGTTCTTCCTATAAATAGGGTTCTCATAATTCATATTTGAAAACATAGCATGGCCTCCTTACTCACACCCTATCACTTAACTCAAATTGTATATTCCAAATACAAAACAATAATCGATTCTTTGTTGGTGCATGTTCTACCTCATTTCTTGTCTTCAAATTTGAGGTTGTCTCCTTCCAAGATTTTTGCCAATAATAGTAAATAGCAGAGCTGCATGATGAATGAATTCAAACATAAATTGGTGGATCTAATGTCCTTATTGCTTTTAAATAGCTGGTTTAAAGAAGATAGAATTGTAGTAGTCTTTCTTCTTGAGGTAATAGCAAGAGTTGAAGTCAATAGACGCTGCTGTTGAAACAATGGCAGCAGCAACAAAGAGATTTGCAAGTAGAAACAAGAGTAATCGAAGCTGAAAAGAGAAAACAAGCAGAGCAGCACGCAAGAAACTTGAATGTACAGCAAGAATTGTAACTGAACATTACATTTTTTCATTCAAAATTTGAACTAAAAAGGAGTTACAATTTGTTCATTTGACAGTTACCTACTAATCTAACTGCCTCCACTAATTTACAACCAATGTAAGTTAAAGTCAAATACAAAATGAGCTACCATATCAGCTTTTACATCAGCTATCTAATCACTAACTTAATTCTGCTAACTATTAAAGCTAGTTACAATTAAACTGAACTAAGTTACATCAAAACAAAATAGCAATGTCAGTTGCTTCATTTGGTCCAAAAACCATTCGTGCGCGCCAAGTAAAATGAGCTGAGCTTGATAGCTGCTGGTCTCGACAGTAGCATGCTTCTGGCTCCATGTTGCATTGCAGTCCAGCTTTCAACACTCCTCCTTGGACTGTATGCAACACATTCCAATTACACTTCTCAATGATTCAAATCGAGCAGCCCATAAAGGCTTGGTCATTATGTCAGCCAATTGTGCCCCTGAGCTGCAATGCACAAGGCTGACTTCCTTTGCTTGTTCAGCCTCTCTAACAAAATGCAGTTTGATTTTAAAATGCTTAGTCTTACCATGGAACACAGGGTTCTTGGCTATCGCAACTGCAGACTGATTATCCACCCAAATTTCAGTTGCTTCATCTTGAGTTTCATTAAGGTCATGAAGCAGCTTCCTTAGCCAAATGGCCTGATTAACTATTCCTGCTGCAGCAATGTACTCTGCTTCAGCTGTGGACTGAGCAACAGTTTGTTGCTTCTTTGAACTCCAGCAAAACATGCCCGATCCAAGTGTGAAGAAGTATCCAGAGGTACTCTTCATGTCATCGAGGGATCCTGCCCAATCATTATCAGAGTAACCTTCTAATTTCAGTTCCTTCCCACTTTCAAACATTACACCAAAGTTAGCTGTGCCTTTGATGTATCTAAGGACCCTTTTTGCAGCTTTCAAATGTGCCTCATTGCAACAATGCATGAATCTCGATAACAGGCTAACACCAAACATGATGTCTGGCCTGGTTGCTGTTAGATACAACAGACAACCAACTAGGCTTCGATAATGCCTCTCATTAACCCTTTGCTGATCACCATTGCTGGTTAATTTTTCACCCTGTGCCACTGGTGTACTTACTGCTTTACAATTTTGCATGCAAAATTTGCCAAGAATCTTCAAGGCAAATGTTTGTTGGCTGATGAAGATGCCCCGATCAGACTGGTGAACTTCCATGCCAAGGAAGTAAGTCATGACCCCTAAATCTGTCATCTCAAACACTTGTTGCATTTGAATCTTGAACTCATCAATGAGCTCAACTTTGCTCCCTGTCACTAACAAGTCATCCACATACAAGGAGACAATCAGCAAGGTTTCAAATTCTGACCTCTTAACATACAGAGTAGGTTCACTAAGGCTCTTCACAAATCCAAGCTTGGTCAGATAAGCATCAACTCTGTCATACCAGGCCCTTGGTGCCTGTTTCAGGCCATAGAGGGCCTTTCTTAACTTGTACACTTTCTCTTCATGTCCAGCAACTTCAAAACCTTTAGGTTGCTCAATGAAGATCTCCTCCTTGAGAAAACCATTCAGGAATGCAGATTTGACATCCAATTGGTGAACTTTCCACTGCTTCTGAGCTGCTAAAGCAAACAGTAGCTTGATTGTGTCCAGTCTTGCCACTGGAGCAAAAGTTTCCAAGAAGTTCACACCATACTGCTGACTGTAACCCTTCACCACAAGCCTGGCCTTGTGCTTGTTCAGTGAGCCATCAGCATTGTACTTGGTCCGGTACACCCATTTAACCCCATAACCTTCTTTTTTTCTGGTCTGCTCACCAACTCCTATGTTTCATTTTTATTGATCATTTCCAGCTCAGCTTCCATAGCTTCCATCCAGCTTCTGTCCTTGGCAGCCTCTTCAAAGTCTGAGGGCTCAATCACAGCAACATTGCACCTCTGATAGACATCAGCCAAAGTTCTGGTGCCCCTCACTAGTGTGTCATCTACAGCATCTTCACTTGGTTCCTCTTCTGTAGGCTCAGCAACCAAGTCCAACTGATCCATTTCAAACATGTTAGCTTCAGCACTATTCTAATTCCACACCTTTTCTTCATCAAATTTTACATCCCTGCTGACTAAGACTTTCTTTGCTATAGGATCATAAACTCTATAGCCCTTCTTGTTGCTACTATAGCCAACAAAGATTCCTGGAGTGGTACTGCTCTCGAGCTTGGTTTTCTTTTCCACTGGAACAAGAGCATAACACACACAACCAAACACTTTCAAGTGTGTTACTACAGGTTTAACTCTATGCCAAGCCTCATAAGGAGTCTTATCCTTGACTGCTCTAGTTGGCAGTCTATTGAGCAAATACACTGAGGTGTTAACTGCCTCAGCCCAAAACTGACTTGGAAGCTTGCCTTGAAACAATAGGCACCTGGCCATGTTCAGCACAGTCCTATTCTTCCTTTCACAGACTCCATTCTGTTGAGGAGTATAGACTGTTGTGAGCTGATGATGAATCCCATCACTGTCACAAAGCTTTTGAAATTTCTCAGACACATATTCAGAGCCATTATCAGTCCTCAAAGCTCTAATTTTGCAGCCTGACTGATTTTCAGCATAAGCCTTGAATTTACAGAAGGCTTCAAACACTTCTGACTTTTGCCTCAAGAAGTAGACCCAACACAACCTTGTTAGATCATCTATAAACAGGGCAAAGTACCTGTTCTCACTGATTGAAGGTGTTCTCATAGGACCACAAACATCAGAGTGCACCAATTCGAGCTTGTTTTGAGCTCTCCAAGCACTGTCAGCAGGAAAATGCAGTCTAGCCTGCTTACCAAGCTGACAAACCTCACAAACATTCCCACTAACCTCAACTTTTGAAATGCAATCAACCAAATTTAGCCTATGTAGCAGATCAAGCGGTCTGAAATTGGCATGGCCTAGTCTCCTATGCCACAAGTCAGTGCTGTCAGCAAGGGTGGTGTATGCCTTTCTTTCTACTTGGCTAACATCCAGTATGAAGCATCTATCGGTCATGGAGACTGAGATTAACTCCAGACCATTCATGTCTTGAACAGTACAGCAACCATCCTTAAAAACCAATGTATAGCCCTTTTCAACTAATTGGCCTACACTGAGCAAATTCTGGTCTAAGTCAGGTACAAAAAGCACATCTGAGATCAGCTTGTTACCTGAACCAGTGCTAACCAGCACACTGCCCTTGCCCTTAGCCTCAATCAGCTTGCCATCTCCAATTCTGATCCTAGAGTGGAAGCTTCTGTCTAAGCCCTTGAACAGCTTCTCATCTGCTGCCATATGGTGTGAGCAGCCACTGTCTAGTAGCCAATCATTGCTGGTTTTTGTTATGCCAACAAAACAGGTTGCTGTAAACACATGCTCCTCCTGAGCTTGCATGTCCTCAGCTGGTCTAGCTTGTTGTAGATCAGCCTCCCTTGGTTTGCCTTTGCACACCTTCTCTACATGACCAAACTGCTTGCACTTTCTGCACTGAATGTCTGGCCTAAACCAGCAATATTTTTCTAAATGTGTTGTCTTCTTGCAGTGAACACATGGTGGAAACACCCTTTTTACTTCATCTCTTCCTGACTTGGCCTTTCTATTGTGCCAAGGCTTCTTGCCTTTTGCACTCATGCTTGAGCCTTCACTGGCTTTAGCCTGGAAAGCAGCTTCAGGATTCTCCTCCTGCCTATTTGCCCTCCTTTGCTCAAGTGCATACAGGGAGTTTATCAACTCAGACAATGAAATGGCTGATAAGTCCCTCGAGTCCTCAAGTGAAGAGATTTTAGACTCAAATTTCTCAGGGAGAGTTGTAATAACCTTTTCAATAACTCTGCTCTTTGTGAAGTCCACTCCCAGGAGCCTAATGCTGTTGACAATGGCCATTATCCTGTCTGAGTACTGCTTGATGGTCTCAGACTCCTTCATCCTCAAATTTTCAAAATCTCTCCTGAGGTTGATCACTTGTTGTTGCCTTGTCTTGTCAGTCCCCATGAACTCCTCCTTCAGCTTCTCCCAGGCCTGTTTTGGTGAGTCACAGGCCATGATGCGAGTGAATATCACATCAGAGACTCCATTTTGCAAGCAGGCCATAGCCTTATGCTTCTTGGCTCGCTCCTCAGCATGCCGCCTCATCTGTGCAATGGTGGGATTGGCTCTCAATGGAAGTGGTTCAGCATCATTCTCAATCAAACTCCAAAGATCGTGTGCCTGAAGATAAGTCTTCATTTTAACTATCCAAATGTGATAGTTTTCTCCAGTGAACACTGGTGGAGGTGGTGGAGTGAAACTCATCTTGCTAGACTGAGTTTAAGTGCTTCGATCCTTTTTAGTTTTAAGCTTTGCTGTAGATTTTAAATTGAAATCAACAGAATGCAAGCAAAGGCCCCTCAAAGACTCGGACTCATGATACCATTTGTTGGAACAATGGCAGCAGCAACAAAGAGATTTGCAAGCAGAAACAAGAGTAATCGAAGCTGAAAAGAGAAAACAAGCAGAGCAGCAAACAAGAAACTTGAATGTACAGCAAGAATTGTAATTGAACATTACATTTTTTCATTCAAAATTTGAACTAAAAAGGAGTTACAATTTGTTCATTTGACAGTTACCTACTAATCTAACTGCCTCCACTAATTTATAACCAATGTAAGTTAAAGTCAAATACAAAATGAGCTGCCATATCAGCTTTTACATCAGCTATCTAATCACTAACTTAATCCTGCTAACTATTAAAGCTAGTTACAATTAAACTGAACTAAATTACATCAAAACAAAACAGCAATGTCAGTTGCTTCATTTGGTCCAAAAACCATTCGTGCGCGCCAAGCAAAATGAGCTGAGCTTGATAGCTGCTGGTCTCGACAATAGCATGCTTCTGGCTCCATGTTGCATTGCAGTCCAGCTTTCAACAGCTGCCAGTCTTCAACCAAACTTTACGAGTTATATAGTCTGTTGAACTGAGTTAATTCCAGAAATATTGGCAGATCCGGTATTTCTTTCCTTCTTAAACGTTTCTAAAAATCAACTCCATGGTCAGATGTTCAATACATTTGGAACCAATTCATATCAAGGAAACAGAGACTATGCGGATTTCCAGTCTCCAAAGCTTGCAGCATCAATGAGACACCACCTCCAAATGTGCTGGAAAAGGATGGCTCAAAAGCAAACATTGCTTTTGGTTGGAAAATGGTGTTGCTAGGTTATGGATGCGGGGTAGTGTTTGGAATGGCCATGAGATGTGTTGTTTTCCAAACCGGTAAGACGAAATGGTTCGTGAATTTGGTTGAAGACCAACATGAGAAGAGGTGAAGAAGAAAGCCAAAATATAGCAATCGCATCAGTGGATGAAGAAGGATCTAGTTGGTGCAAATGAAGTTAAAGCATTTGTGCTGTGTCTTCATAATTTCTTGTTTAGTAGTCTGTCAGAAAGTTTTTCCTATGGTGAAAAGTTGCATTGGTATGTGTCTGTCTTTATGATTGTACCAATTCCTCTGTATTTCATTGCATTTTGTACTATTTGTAAGGGTTTAGTTCCAGTGTAACATCTTGTATGGTGCAACTATGTATGTCTTCTTTCTTGAATTTCAATTTTTAGTAAACATTATACTGCTCACCATAAAAAAATACATGTAAAATTACAAAAGATTCAATTATTCAAGTTTGAGTTGCATTTATAAACATGTGATGATGAGAATTCATGAACATAAGGTATGGTTTGAGCCCTTTTGCCATATGCATTTATGTTGCAGATGTTCAAACATGGAATAATTCAACCTGCCTTTGTGTATTCTTAATTTTGTGCCCAACCTATATATGTATTGACAAATTTAAGAGTAATATTTACTATAGCATTGCAGAGTAACATATTTAAGATTCGATTAAACTGTCAAAAGATTGCAGCAACGATGAGATTAATGCAATTACAGGAATTGATATCCTAAATGGCTTTTAGGTACGTAGCTTCATTGACGGTACAAAGGAGTTAAAATTTCCAGCATTCATGTCTTTGTTTTCCCTCAAGTAAACGTAGTCAATACTGCAAATGGTGTGGAAGTATAGTACATTGTGGCTCAAATGTCCAAAATTTCCATATTGCTTGTAAATTAAGTTTGGGTGAGAGAGAATGGAGGAAGCAACAGCAAGTGTGAAGTCAATAGACAATTGATAGTCTTAGTCTTAGTCTTAGTCTTTTTTGTCGAGTTAAAGTGTAGTCAATAGACTACTGATAGTCTTAGTCTTTTTTTGTCGAGTTAATGTATAGTCAATAGACAATTGATAGTCAATAGACAATTGATATTCAATAGACAACTGATAGTCTTAGTCTTTTTTTGTCGAGTTAATGTATAGTCAAAAGATAATTGATAGTCTTAGACAATTGATAGTCAATAGACAACTGATAGTCTTAGTCTTTTTTTGTCGAGTTAATGTATAGTCAATAGACAATTGATAGTCAAATATAGACAATTGATAGTCTTAGACAATTGATAGTCAAATAGACAATTGATAGTCTTAGACAATTGATAGTCAATAGACAATTGATAGTCTTAGGTCTTAGTCTTTTCTTGTGGAGTTAGAAGTATAGTCAATAGTCAATTGATAGTCCTAGTCTTTTTTTGTCGAGTTAAAGTGTAATCAATAGACAATTGATAGTTAAATTTGTAGCAGTATTTGTCCTCTCTATTCTTTTGTGTGGAAAATTATTTGGGACCAAACTTGATGTGTTATAAGGAAGAAGACTTTGTAATCTCATGAATGTTAATTATTTTACTTCTTTGGTAAAAAAAACTAATCAATTTTATGAATGAAAAATGTATGGTAAAAAGGAAGTAGTTGTTGATCACTAACAACATCATGATTGTAGAAATACAAAAATTCCCATATCTGTGTTGAATTCTGCATAACGTAAATGTCATACATTGCATTTGAATTCTGCAATAGACGAAACTTTACATGTTATAGTCCTTTAAACTGAGTTAATGAAAAGTAACCAAATCTTATCAAAATTAGTTATACTCTTAATTTATAACAAAGAAAAAAGTAATTTGAGTTTAACTCAAAGGTTAATATGTCATCAATGGGCGATGGCGTGGCGCTACCATGTCAGCGATTATTGATCATGTGGAATTGTCACGTCAACAAACAGTGTTGGTGTGGTATCTGTTAACAACTACGTAGGTGTTGCCATTAACTACTAAGGGTCAACATCAACCACATAGGTGCTAGTTTTGTTAATTCTTTTTCCTCATTTTTTTGGGTGATTCAACGAACCATATAAGTTTCAAGGTTAAAAAAGATAAAAAAAATGGAAAACTAAAATGATTTTTTGTTTGTAAAGTTAAAAAATACCAAATAAATCATTATGTCTTTTTAGTTTTAATTTTTTTACTAGATTAAAAGAGAAATAATTAATGAACTAAAAATAGCAATTCCCAAATAAATTTCTCTGAATTTATAATAAATGAGATTTTAGATTTGAATTATGAGGTTATATTATATATATATATATATAAGTATACATGTTTTTATGAAATTGGTGGATTAAATTTTCAGCAGTCTTCTTCCTCAAACATAGTGAATAGAGTGTAATTTTATTTTTCTTATGTGGAAATGATATACAAAATTTTACCAAAAAAAAAAAGCATCCAATTTTAAGAAAGAAAAATATATGGTAAAAATAAGACTAAGTGGTTGTTGATGATTGTGAAAAAAACAAATTTTTTTACTCTAACACCAATGTTGTGGCATTATTTGTTGCCTATAAATACGATTCCTATCCTTCTTCCTCGACAAACATAACATGGCCTCCTATCTCTTTCTCTGCCTATTCCTCTTCTTTCCCCATCTTTATGCTTCTTTTTCTTCTTCAGGATCTCACTTCAGCTCTTCACTAATCCAGTTTAAGGACTCTTTTTCCATAACAGAGGATGCTTCTTCTTATTGCAATGATTTTGCTGGCCTTAAATCTTATCCCAAGACAAATTCATGGAAGGAGGGTACAGATTGCTGTTCATGGGATGGGGTCACTTGTGACCACCTAAATACTCATGTTATTGCCCTTGACTTGAGCTGCAGTTGGCTATATGGCAACTTCCCTTCCAATACCACTCTCTTCCTTCTTCCTCACCTTCAAAAACTCAACCTTGCCTACAATGATTTTAATCGTTCAAAAATTCCATTCGAGTTCGGTCGGTTTAGAAGCCTCTTCCACCTCAACCTTTCCAATATAGGGTTTGTAGGAGAAGTCCCATCCCAAGTCTCCCACCTGTCAAAATTGGTTTCACTTGATCTTTCAGGGTTTGAGGAACAATTAACAATTGACAAATATGCTCTGGAGGGACTTGTTCACATCCTAACCGAGGTCAGACATCTGTTTTTGGATAGAATGGACATGTCTTCTGTTAATGCTCATGTCTTCATGAATCTATCATCTTCTCTAAGGTCTCTCAGTCTTGCTGGTTGTGATTTGCAAGGAAAATTCCCAAAAAACATTTTTGATTTGCCAAACCTCAATCTCCTCAACTTGGGAGGCAACCAAAACCTCAATCTCCTCAGCTTTGGAGGCAACCAAAACCTCAATCTTGATCCTTTGAAGTTCAATTGGAACAGCAATCTTGAACAATTGATAATTTCAGAAGCAAATATTTGTGGAGGATTGCCTGACTCGATGGGGAATCTTGTGTCCTTGAAGTTTTTAGTTCTCTCCCGTTCTAACTTATCAGGACCGGTTCCAAGATCACTGGGGAACCTCTTGCAACTCACTCATTTAGACTTGTCGGAGAACTAAATGAGCGGACAAATTCCAAAATCATTGGGGAACCTCTTGCAGCTCACTCATTTAGACTTGTCGAAGAACCAATTGAGTGGCCAAATTCCAAGATCGTTGGGGAACCTCTTGCAACTCACTCATTTAGTCTTGTGGCAGAACCAATTGAGTGGACAAATTCCTAAATCATTAGGGAACCTCTCGCAACTCACTGATTTAGACTTGGGATGGAGCAAATTGAGTGGACAAATTCCATTGTCAATTCTAAACCTAACGCAGCTGGAAGACTTGACAATATCTAACAATTCTTTAGAAGGTTCCATTCCAGATGAGGTAACTGCTTTTCCTAATCTAAAAAATTTAGACTTATCTGACAATTTACTCAATGGAACACTTCCGTCATGGTTGTATACTCCTCCCTCCTTAAAGGAAATATATCTCTCTCAAAATCAATTCAGTGGGCATATCAAAGAATTCCAATCCAAATCACTAGAATTGATACGCTTAGAGAATAATAAACTGAGTGGTGTCATAGAGTTTCGCATGTTCACAGACCTTCCAAATCTCGAACTTCTTGACCTTTCATATAATAGCCTATCCTTAACATCTAATACTACTTCTACTGTTAATCATAGATTGCCTAATCTTACAGACTTACTTTTGTCTTCTTGCAATCTTAGTGAATTCCCCCAATTTTTAAAAGGGCTTAAAAGTTTGGAAAGGTTAGACCTCTCTTGCAACAAAATTGAAGGCAAGATTCCACAGTGGATGCAAGAGGTGGGGAATGGCTCTTTGATTGAAGGCAAGATTCGACAGTGGATGCGAGAGGTGGGGAATGGCTCTTTAACTTACTTAAATGTATCTCACAACTCTTTGACAGAAGTTGAGCACTTTCCATGGAAGAATATTGAAGTTCTTGACTTAAGCTCCAATTTCATCAGTGGAAATCTTCCAATTCCAGCTTTGACCATCAATGTCTTTTTGATATCAAATAATAGTTTCAATGGAGAGGTCTCTTCTTTAATATGCAATGCCACTTATCTTCAAATTCTTGATTTGTCCCACAATTACTTGAGTGGAACAATTCCGCAATGTTTTGGAAATTTGAGCTACAGCCTTGAATTCTTGAGTCTGAAGAAGAACAAGTTTTATGGGACGATTCCTCCAACATTTACAGAGGGATGCCAATTGAGTAATTTAAACTTAAATGGAAATTTGTTAGAAGGGCCTTTGACACCATCCATCCTTAATTGTAGAGGTCTGGAAGTGCTAGATCTTGGTAATAACAAGATCAATGATACATTTCCTCATTGGTTGGGAAGTTGTTGGATCTAAGTGCAACAGCAGCAAGCTTCAACAGAATGCTTGTTGAGCAAGTCTCGTGACTTGCAGCAGAAACAATGCAGAAAACTCAAATAGATTTTGAAGCAAAACTAAAAACGGAGAGCATATGGATGAAAACTTGTTGAATTCATTCAAAAAACTGAATATGGCTCAAAGCCAATACATAAACAAGATTACAACTTGAAAAAACAGTAGGTTAACCTAAACTTCACCTACTACCACTAAAAAACTTAGTAACTTGAGCTAATTAACTTGTACAAATCAACAAAGCTGATTAATCAGCTCAATCACCATCAGTTTTACATCAAATATAAACCTAACATAGTTGAAATACAACTAAGTTACATTGCATTAACTTAAAAATACAAAATAATTAAAAACACAGCTTGCTGACTTGATGAACTTGCAGCTTCTGCATGTAGTGCCCTCGACAGTCTTGGTTGCTGCATGCTGACCATTGCTTCAACACTCCTCATTGGTTAGCATGTTGTAAACTCCCATCTTAGTTCTTAAGTGTTGAAACTTGAAAACACTGAGTGCCTTTGTCAAAATGTCAGCAGTTTGCTCTTCAGAACTACAATGAACTAATTTGATAACATGAGCTTGCTCCATTTCTTGAACTGCATGAAGTTTGATGTTGAAATGCTTGGTCATTCCATGAAAGACAGGGTTCTTTGCAATTGCAACAGCAGATAGGTTGTCACACATAATCTCTGTTGCTTCATTCTGCTCATGGTTAAGATCAGCTAAGATTTTTCTAAGCCATATGGCTTGATTAACTGCTGCAGCAGCAGCTATATATACAGCCTCTGCAGTAGATTGTGCTACTACTGCCTGTTTCTTTGAACTCCAGCAAATCATACCAGAGCCTAGGTTGAATGCATAACCTGTTGTGCTCTTCATATCATCCAAAGAACCTGCCCAATCACTATCACAATAGCCAACTAACTTTAAGTTCTGAGCCTTGGTAAATTGCATTCCATAGGACAAAGTTCCCTTGATGTATCTTAGAACTCTTTTTGCAGCTCTAAAGTGACTTTCATTTGAGCAATGCATGAACCTTGAGAATAGACTCACAGCATACATTATATCAGGTCTGGTAGCAGTCAAATACAACAAACATCAAACTAGACTTCGATAGGTTGTTTCACAGACCTTTTCATGCTTATCTTGGCTCAAGAGTTTTTCTCCAACAGCAATTGGTGTGCTGGTTGCTTTGCAATTCTCCATTGAGAATTTGTTGAGAACCTTTATAGCAAAGGTCTTTTGACTAAGCCAAATTCCATTTTCAGCTTGAGTTACTTCCATGCCTAAGAAGTAAGACATCAATCCCAAGTCAGACATCTCAAAGTGCTGTTGCATTTTAGCTTTAAAGCTGATTAGCATCTCTCGATCTCCTCCTGTCACCAGTAAGTCATCGACATATATTGACACAATGAGCTGAATTTCAGTACTGGTCAATTTAACATAGAGAGTTGGCTCACTTAGACTTCTCTCAAATCCCAAACTGGTCAGATATCCATCAATTCTACTATACCAGGCCCTTGGAGCCTGTTTCAAGCCATACAAGGCTTTGTTGAGTTTGTACACCATTTCTTCCTTGCCAGACACCTTGAAACCTTGAGGTTGCTCCACATAAATCTCCTATTCAAAGAATCCATTCAGAAATGCTGATTTTACATCAAGTTGGTGTATCAGCCACTGTTTTTGTGCTGCTAAGGCAACTAGCAGTCTAATAGTGTCTAGCCTGGCCACTGGTGCAAAGGTTTCCAGGTAGTCTGATCCATACCTTTGACTGAAGCCTTTCACAACCAATCTAGCCTTTAACTTGTTTAGGCTACCATCAGCATTGTTCTTTACTCGATAAACCCATTTGACACCAATAATCTTCCTGTTTGTTGGTCTATCAACCAGACTCCAGGTCTGATTCTTTTCAATCATCCTGATTTCTTCAATCATAGCTTGCTTCCAGTCCTCCTGGCTTTCTGCTTCTTCAAAGCAACTTGGTTCAACAGTAGCCACTTGTGCTCTTTCATAAACATCAGCCAGTGATCGAGTGCCTCTGATTGGAACATCATCTACATCCATTTCAGGTGTGTTTTCATCATTTTCAACTTGGTCCAATGCCAGATCTTCAGCCACTGCCTCTGGTTCAGCCTTCTCCCAATTCCAGTGTCCTTTTTCATTCAAAACAACATCCCTGCTAACCAATATCTTGTTTGTAGCAGGTTCTAGGATTCTGTAGCCCTCTTTAACCAAGCTATAGCCGATTAGGATCCCTGCTTGAGCTCTTTTATCTAGCTTGCTTCTCTTCTCAGCTGGAACTTGAGTGTAGCACAGACAACCAAAGGTTCTGAGATGAGCCAGTAATGGCTTAAACCCAAACTAGGCTTCAAATGGAGTCTTCTCAGCCAGAGCCTTGGTTGGGAGCCTGTTTTGGAGATAAACTGCTGTGTTAACAGCTTCAGCCCATAGAGTTTTGGGTAAATTCTTCTCAAACAGAAGACATCTTGCCATGTTTATCAAGCTTCTGTTTTTCCTTTCACTGACCCCATTCTGTTGGGGTGTATACACATTAGTCAACTGGTGTTTGATACCTGCTTCTTCACAGTAGACTTGGAACTGAGCTGAGGTGTACTCAGTTCCATTATCTGACCTCATTGCTCTAAGTTTGCAACCAGACTCAGTTTCAATAGCAGCTTTATACTTCAGGAACACAGATGGAACTTCTGATTTCTGTTTTAGAAAATAAATCCAGCAGTATCTTGTAAAGTCATCAATAAATAGAATAAAGTACCTGCTTCCTTTGAGAGACTCAGTCTTCATTGGTCCACACACATCTGTATGCACAAGCTGGAGCTTCTCTGATGCTCTCCATATTGTGCTTGTTGGAAATGGCAATCTTGCCAATTTTCCTTGCTGACATATCTCACAAAGCTCATCACTCTTCACTGAATCGATGAAATTTTCTGCCAGACCTTCATTGACCATGCGGGCTATGGATTTGTAGTTTGTATGTCCAAGCCTCTGATGCCAGAGTCTAGAGTCATCAGTGGAGGCTATGCAGGCTGAATGTAAGTCATTTGGCCAGTCTACTTCAAAACATTTATCAGTCATGGTGACTGTTATGAGGTTTGATCCACTTGGATAAAAAATTTGACTTTCTTTCTCCTTGAACACAACTGAGTAACCTTTCTCAAGTAGTTGAGTTATACTGAGAAGGTTCCTATCGATTTCAGGTACCAAAAGTACATTTGAAATGATTTTGCCACCTGTAGAGGTATGAATCAGCACATCTCCTCTTCCTTCAGCATTAATCAACTGACCATTTCCAATTTTTACTTTGGTTTTGCAGGTTCTGTCCAGGGTTTTGAAGATAGTTGCATCTGGTGACATGTGGTTTGTGCACCCACTGTCTAGAAGCCAGCCCTTTGAACCCTTCTTCTGATTTGCTGCACATGACACAGCAAAAACATGTTCTTCTTGATCACTGCTTTCTTCAGCTACTCGAGCTTCTACCTTTTGTTGCTGAAATTGATTCTGTCTTAGTTTGCTTCTATTCTTGCAAACTTTTTCAACATGGCCTTTCTTCTTGCAGTGTTGGCATACTGCATCTGGTCTAAACCAACATCTATCTTCTGGATGACCAGCTCTTTTACAATGTCTGCAGAGTTGGTCACTGCTCCTAGCAGCATCAGGCTTAGGCCTGTTTTTCCAGAACTTTTTGCCTTTGTGAGTTTTGATGCTCGAGGCTTCTTTGGCTTGAAAAGCCCCTTCCTGGTGCTCTTCTTGTCTGCTGGCTCTTCTTTGCTCTTGTGCATACAAGGCATTGATTAGCTCAGTTAAGGAGATAGTTGTCAAGTCCCTTGAGTCTTCGAGGGATGAAATTTTAGCTTCATACCTCTCTGGTAGAGTGGACATGACTTTCTCAACCATTCTAGCTTCACTGAATTGCTCTCCTAGGAGCCTTATGCTGTTTACAACAGCCATAATCCTATCTGAGTACTGCTTAACTGTTTTTTCCTCTTTCATTTTGAGATTTTTGAAATCTCTTCTCAAGTTGAGCAGCTGTTGTTGCCTTGTTTTCTCAGTCCCCTGAAATTCTTCTTTCAGCTTGTCCCAAGCCTCCTTTGGTGTTTCACAGGCCATGATCCTCATAAAGATCACATCTGTCACACAATTCTGTATGCATGACATGGCCTTGTGCCTTTTTTTTCTTTCATCAGTGTGTTGCCTTATTTGAGCAACTGTTGGATTAGCTCGAAGAGGTGCTGGCTCAGCATCTGAGTTAACAACTTCCCATAGGTCGAATGCCTGCAGGTAAGTCCTCATCTTAACTGCCCAAATGTTGAAGCCCTCTCCATTGAAGACAGGTGGTGAAGCTGGTGAAAAACCTGATGATGCCATCGTTTTGATACTGAACTACAACAGGTCCTCTAAGAATATGGCTCTAGATACCAATTGTTGGATCTAAGTGCAACAGCAGCAAGCTTCAACAGAATGCTTGTTGAGCAAGTCTCGTGACTTGCAGCAGAAACAATGCAGAAAACTCAAATAGATTTTGAAGCAAAACTAAAAACGGAGAGCATATGGATGAAAACTTGTTGAATTCATTCAAAAAACTGAATAAGGCTCAAAGCCAATACATAAACAAGCTTACAACTTGACAAAACAGTAGGTTAACCTAAACTTCACCTACTACCACTAACAAACTTAGTAACTTGAGCTAATTAACTTGTACAAATCAACAAAGCTGATTAATCAGCTCAATCACCATCAGTTTTACATCAAATATAAACCTAACATAGTTGAAATACAACTAAGTTACATTGCATTAACTTAAAAATACAAAATAGTAAAAACACAGTTTGCTGACTTGATGAACTTGCAGCTTCTGCATGTAGTGCCCTCGACAGTCTTGGTTGCTGCATGCTGACCATTGCTTCAACAGAAGTCTTCCATATTTGCAAGTTCTTGTATTGAAGTCAAATCATATGCATGGTTCCTTGCGTGTCAATAGCTCCAAGTCTAGCCCTTTTTTCTCTAAAATCCAAATTTTTGACCTCTCAAGTAACTATTTTTCTGGACCCCTACCAGTGAGATACATCAGCAGCTTCAATGCTATCATAAATCTCAAGAAACAAGACAGTGCAAGGCCATACATGGGTGTGCAAGATTTTACTAGTGCCTTCTATGCCTATTCCATTGGAATTGTTATGAAAGGACAAGATAGGGAATTTGTGAAAATTTTCACCATGTGGATGATCATTGATCTATCAAACAATCAGTTTGAAGGGGGTATTCCAAATGTTATTGGGAAGCTTAACTTACTGAAAGGGCTCAACCTTTCTCATAATAACCTTCATGGTGATATCCCCACCTCAATAGGGAATTTGACAAGTCTTGAATGGTTGGACCTATCTTCAAATAGGTTGTCTGGGACGATTCCAAATAGATTGGCAGATCTACCATTTCTTTCGTCCTTAAATGTTTCTGAAAATCAACTCCATGGTCAGATTCCTCAAGGCAAACAATTCAACACATTTGGAAATGATTCATATAAAGGGAATAAGGGACTATGTGGATTTCCGGTCTCGAAAGGTTGCAACATCATTGAGCCACCACCTCCAAATGTGCTTGAAAAAGATGGCTCAAAATCAAACATTGCTTTTGGTTGGAAAGTGGTGTTGATAGGTTATGGATGCGGAGTGGTGTTCGGAATGTGCGTGGGATATGTTGTTTTCCAAACTGGTAAGCCGAAATGGTTGGTGAATTTGGTTGAAAGCCAACAAGAGATGAGGCGAAGAAGAAAGTCAAAGAAAGGCAATCGTAGCAGTAGACGAAGAAGGATCTAATTACTGCAAATGATGTTCAAGAATTAGTGTTGTATTTTCATAATTTCTTGGTTTGTAGACCGTTTTGCCTATGGTGAAGGGTTGCATTGGGATCTGTTTGTCTTTATTATTGTACCAATTCCTCTGTCTTTCATTGCATTTCGTAATATCTGTAATGGTTTGTTTGAATGTAACATTTTGTATGGTGGTGTTGTTTATGTCTTCTTTCATGGATTTCAATTTAGTCTCAATAATCTTTGCTACTGCTCAGTAAAGGAGAAAGGAGAACAAAATGTCTGTAGGAACTAAGAAAACAGAATGAGAAATTTTGGCAGAAACTTAAGCATAAAGCATTGATATCTTGCTCAACAAACAAAACAAAAACAGCAAGAGCATTGTGAATAAAAATGCTTAAATAAAGACCAAATGAAGAAGAATTTTGTGAAAGATTTCATTACATTTGAATGAAGGCATAATGCCATTACATATACCAAGCAATCAGCTGGTCAAAAATAAGAAAATGTTACCTAAACATATACCAAGCAATCAGCTGGTCAAAAATAAGAAAATGTTACGTAAACATATACCTAACTCCACTAAGTGGCTTAGTAACTTGATAAACATTGCTTGTACACTTGGTAAAGTTGATTTATCAATCTATCAGCACCTAATTACATCAAGCATATCATCAACTTAGTTCGTATCTAACTAAGTAATAAAATATCTATTTGAAAGTAACAAAACAACAGCATAAGCTTCAGCTGCAACTTGCATGGCTCGGACAGCTTGGTCTACTTCTTGGTCTGCATGCAAGACAACTTCAACAATGTGTCAATGATCTCTGTTGTATTTTCATAATTTTTTACAAGTTAGCAGTAAAAGGCTTGGTTATCTGGAGAAGGTAATAATATATAGCAGAGTTGAAGGAATGATGTAATGAATTGAAACATGGAACAATGCAGACTGTAGAAGGGTACATATAGGTTGCTTTAATTGGTGGATGTAAAGTCCTTATTTCCTCTAGTTAAGCTTATTAATTGAATTGGTGATTCAAAGATGCATCAATTTCTAGCCAGCAGTCTGCTTGCCATCTCATTGGCAAACCTATATATAAGGGTGGTTTCTCTGCAAATTTGGATTGTTTGTGGTTGAGGACACTTAAACACACACATTTTGTAGCCATATAAGTGTTATATGGAACTTAAAATTGAATTGAATTTTATTTGATTGTCATAGCACTTGTAAAAGTGAGAATTTAATAAGACATTTGAAGAGTGTTATGTAATTTGCAATGCTAGAAAGCAATCAAATTAAAGCAAAAAGGAGTTTAAAGGGACCAAGGATGAAATTTTACCAAAGGTAAAACGCTACAAAGTAGGATCTCTTTAGAGTCTACTAAAGCATTTAGAGATTGGTTTATTGGTAAAGAGACATGTACTTGATGCCCCGCCCTAGAAAGGGAACCAAACCCCAGTAGCCTTGCTAAATGGTGATTCAACATAGATTCTATATCTTGGAACCAAGCCAATTTTGGATTCGCTTTGTGATAATAGAACCAACAGGCAAAAAACATTAAGTCCGCAAAGACCAATGCACCGATTGTGGTACAATAGAATTGTAATTCACTAGTTATTCTAGATGCTCATCAAATTTGGAAAAGAAAAATCTTAGAGGTTCTTTGTATTCCTCGGAAACCCCCATCCATATCGCCATTCAAGATTTCTTAGCCCACTATTGGCCAAACCACCTGGGTGCTAGGTCCAATGTGAGTAAGATCACTGAGCCCCTTTCCATTTGCTGGAACCTGAAACTGCTCAACTTTTTTAATTTTCAAGTTAGCTAAAAGAGAAATAGTAACATGTGGCACTACCACATCATCATAAAATTGCTGACATGGAGGTGATATGCTCTTACTAAAAAAAAAGTGTACCAAAAATATACATTAAACTAGTATATATGTTTATTATCCACGTTTCGCGTTGAGGTAATTATTTATTTAATTTTAACTAAATTATAGAGGGAAAATTTAATAGTTGTAATATATTCAAACTTCTTGTACTCTTTGTAAATTTAAAGTTTAATCTCTATACATTTTATTTTTAGGGATTTAGTCCCTCTACAATTTTGTAATGGACTTGAATTCTGTAGTTGGCTAAAAGAGAAATAGTTAACCAAGTAATATTGACTCCACTTTAATCATTCCCAAATAAATTTATTAGAATTCCATTCTAACAAACTAATTTTAATGTAACACAACTTTCAATTATTAATTAATTTTTGTGGATTGTCATATGAATGCCACATCAATAATTAATTAATTTTTAAAATTCAAAAAATTATTAAAAATATTTTTAAGTTTTAAAAAATTAATTGATTGTTGACATTACATACACACGTACTGTCATGTGGATGCCACGTTAACAAAGTTAATAAATATTAATTTTTCTATCTATTTTGAGGTGATTTGACAAATAATACAAATTAAAGGGCTAAAAAATGAAAAATTAAATGACGGGCTAAAACATTGGAGAAGCCAGAAAATTTTTTAGGGGGCATAAATTAAATTATAATATTTATGATAGTAAAATGCAATTTTATCATTTTAATACTCTATATCTTTATATTTTTTAAATAATTAAATCAAATTTTTATCAATTTTAGGGAGGACCAAATTGTAATTTCAGGCAAGCCCTTGTCAACCCCTAATTATGCCCCTGAGTTAAAATGATTCTTTTTTATAAAATTGGAGGACCAAATAGATCATTATATATTTTTTATTGGCTAAGCTTTGCCTGAATAATTAGTGCAAAAAATATTTACTTGTAAACTAATTAGGGTACTTACCAAGTATTGGCTTTAATTCTTCATCATTCATGCTTTTTTTTCCTCAGCACATCAAACTTAGGGTGAATTCGGATAGGGGATTGAGTGTGGTGTGGTGAGTTTAATTTACTTTCGGTCTCATGCTACAATATCTAATCTCACCGCTACCGTTATTTTTACACTAGTCGTAAGTAAACGCAACATCCATCCAAAATATTATAAATTATTTTGTGGGCGTGGAGTTCCTGTACATTATGCTGCAAATGACTGAAATTTCCTTATTACTTGACGATTAAGTTTGGTTGACAGTGAGAGGAAGCCGGACCAAGTGAAGTCAATAGATGTTGGCAGTCTTGGTATTTGAACCAAACAACTTAATCTATTTTGAAATTGAATGCATTGATGTGAAATTGAGGAACCAGTAAACACGTTGAGACAAATATTAGGTGCTTCAGGAAATGAAAAGCCCAATAACAATGTTGATGTGAGTTTAGGTAAAATTGGTGGATCCCATTTCCTTTTAAAGAAGCTTAATTGCAGGTGCAAATGGTGTGTTGTATCGAGTCTCTACCTGTCTTCCACCATCTAGGACCAAACATGAGGTGTTATAGGAAATAAGACCAAGTCAATATACAGTGAAAGGTTTCTGTAATGGAAGTAGCTGCTTTCACACTGCAAACATAGATAGTTTGTGGTCGAGGACGATCAACATTTGAAGTCATCATTTGATAATACCAATTACACTAATTATAATTTCTCGTTTGTGATATACAACATTTAGAAAAAAAATTCTAATTAAAACTCTTATTATTGCATTAGTTCGCTTAATGGATCTTCCTATAAGATTTGACTTTAATCTGGTAGATTTATGTCGTTTTATTTATAGAATTGCATGCAACTCCATTCAATTATGCAAAATCTAATCACAAGAAGGGTTTATTCAACCCCAGACTTATGCTCATCAAACATGAATTAACACTCTAGAATTATTAGCCCAAGAATAATAGAACATTCATAATTGAAAACAAAGAGACTAAGATTTTATTGCATAAAAATAGAAATCAAAGAATAGAATCCATTCTAAGGTTCATCTCCACTAAGTATTAAGAGAATCAGTTCTTAATGGTAAGAGTACACAAAAAAATACAATATAACCACTACAATAAAAAAAAATCCATGATAACTCTCTTTAAAATCAACTTAAGACTCTTGAATCTTGATGGAAAATTGCTTGGAAATAGGCTTCAATGGTGTTCTCAAAGTAATTTTGTGCTCTCCTCTTGTAGCTTATTGCTTCCATTCTTGTTTCCCAATATATATAATATTAAAGTGCTAAATCCCCTAAAAAACATAACTTGTAGCCGTCAGCGCACACAGATCCTGAGGTCGACACACCCTGGGCACACAGACGTGTGACTCCACACGACCATGTGGATTGCCTGTTTGAAAATTTGTTGCATGTGCACAGCTTCCAGAATGCTCCAAAGTTTTAATTTCCACCGTTTTTCACTCTTATTGCTCCCAAATGCCCTATTAAGAATTAAATTATGAATATAAAAGATTAGAAGCATATAATTCAAAATTAATGTCACATAATCACTCAACAATGTACTAAGAATGAGGATAAAATATGTTACTTTTGACACTAATCAATATGGTGTTATGAGACTAAAAGTTTAAAGAGTAAACCTAATTGGTCTCCCATTTGGTATTATCTAATTAGAGGAATTGATATCCTTAATGGCTTTTAGTCGACTGTACAAACAAGGTAGAATTTCCAGCAACCATGTCTTCTTTTCCCTCTGCACATCTATCTACCTCTCGAGTAAACGTAGTCGATATTGCAAATTGTTGTTATTTTGTATGGAGTTATTGGACATTGTTCTGCAACTATTTGAAATTAAACAGAGGACTAAAATAATCTTTTAAATAAAGTTAGAGGGCAAAATAAGTCATTATAGCAAAATTTTTTCCATAAAAATGCAGTTTCCCGGGTAGTTTTCTTGCAATTAATAGAAAATGACACACACTTAGTGCCAACCCATGAAATATTTCCATATTCGCTTTGAATTTTTAAGCAATAAATTAAAATAATATGTTTCTTTTAATGATGTTATAATTATAATTGCAATCAATAATGAATGTTTAATGGCTTTTAGGTAGCTTCCCTCAAGTAAACGTAATCAATACTGCAAATTGTGTTGAATTATTGTATATTGTGCTGCAAATGTCTGAAATTTCCACCTTCCTTGTAAATTAAGTTTGGGTGAGAGTGATAGGAAGTAACAGCAAGTGAAGTCAATAGACAACTGATAGTCTTAATCTTTTTTTGTGGAGTAGAGTATATGCAATAGTCAATACTGCAAAATTTTCATATATGTGTTGAATTCTGCATAATATAAATGTCTCACATTGATTTGGATTATCTTTGGTTGACACGGACAGCAATAGGACTAAACTTTATGTGTTATAGTCTTTTAAACTGAGTTAATGAAAAGTTACCATTCACATCAAAATTAATTATACTCTTAATTTATAACAAAGGAAAGAGAAATTTGAGTTGAACTAAAAGTTTAATATGTCACCGGTGGGTGATGGCGTGGCACTACCATGTCAGCGATTATTAATAATGTGGCATCGTCACGTCAACAAACATTGTTGGTGTGGTATCTATTAATAGCCACTTAGGTGTTGCCATTAACTACTAACGGTCAACATCAGCCACATAGGTGCTAGTTTTGTTAGTTAACAGATGTTAACTTTTTCATCATTTTTTTAGGTGATTTAACAAACTATACAAGTTTCAAGGCTAAAAGAGACAAAAAAAAACGAAAAGCTAAAATGACTTTTTGTTTGTAAAGTTAAAAAATGCCAAATAAATCATTATATCTTTTTAGTTTTAATTTTTTAAAAGAGAAATATATATATATATATATATAAAAGTAAACACGTCAACAAATAATGAGGTTTTAGATTTTAATTTTTTACTAAACACGTCAACAAATAATGAGGTTTTAGATTTTAATTTTTTACTTGATTAAAAAATAACTAGTCCCAAATAAATTTATTAGAATTTATAACAAATGAGATTTTAGATTTGAATTATGAGGTTATATATATATATGTATAAAAATATATATATATAAGTATACACGTTTTTATGGAATCGATGTATTAAATTTCCAGCAGTCTTCTTCCTCAAACGTAGTGAATAGAGTACAATTTTATTCTTTTGTGTACAAAATTATTTCCATATTAATTAGCTTTGGTTAACAAGCAAGTGAATAGACACTCATATTCTTTAGGTGTTATAAGAAAAAAGACTAAGTCAATCTACTTTGTAATCTCATCAATCTTAATTTTTTAGTTGTTTAGAGAGTTCAAATGAAATACAAGATTTTACTAAAAATAAGCATCCAATTTTAAGAATGAAAAATATATGGTGAAAAGGAAGTGGTTGTTGATGATTGTGACAAATACAAAAATTTTGAAAATCTAATATCCATAGCTTTATTTGTCGCCTATAAATACCACTCCTATCCTTTATCTTCCTCTACAAACATAACATGGCCTCCTATCTCTTTCTCTGCCTACTCCTTTTCTTTCCCCATCTTTATGCTTCTTCAGGATCTCAGTACTCCTGCTCTTCACTAATCCAGTTCAAGAACTCTTTTTCCATAACAGAGGGTGCTTCTTTGTCTTGCGATCATATTACAGGCCTTAAATCTTATCCCAAGATAAATTCATGGAAAGAGGGTACAGATTGCTGCTCATGGGATGGGGTCACTTGTGACCACCTAAATGCTCATGTTATTTCCCTTGACTTGAGTTGCAGTTGGCTATATGGAAACTTCCCTTCCAATACCCCACTTTTCCTTCTTCCACACCTTCAAAAGCTCAACCTTGCCTACAATGATTTTAATCTTTCCAAAATTCCATCTGAGTTTGGTCGGTTTGAAAGTCTAGTATATCTCAACCTTTCTCATACCAGATTTGTAGGAGAGGTCCCATCTCAAGTCTCCCACCTGTCAAAATTGGTTTCACTTGATCTCTCCTGTTGGATATATGACTATGAGCAATTTACAATTGACAAACATGCTGTGGAGGGACTTGTTCACAACCTAATCGAGGTCAGACATCTGTTTTTGCATGGAATCAACATGTCTTCTGTTAATGCTCATGTTTTCATGAATCTATCCTCTTCTCTAAGGTCTCTCAGTCTTGCTGATTGTGATTTGCAAGGAAAATTCCCAAAAACATTTTTGATTTGCCAAACCTCAATCTCCTCAACTTGGGAGGCAACCAAAACCTCAATCTTGATCCTTTGAAGTTCAATCGGAGCAACAATCTTGAACATTTGGATCTGTCGTCCATGTCCTTCTCTACAGAATTCATTGATTCAGTTAATAATCTACGGGCCTTAAAGTACTTAGATCTATCAGGAAATTCTTTCTTTCAAGGAATGTCTGTCTCAATCACAAATTTATCATCTTTGGAGTACTTGGTTATTAGTGGCGCAAATATTTTTGGAGGATTGCCTGACTCGATGGGGAATCCTGTGTCCTTGAAGTTTTTAGTTCTCTACTATTCCAACTTATTAGGACCGGTTCCAAGATCACTAGGAAACCTCTTGCAACTCACTCGTTTAGACTTGTCGCAGAACCAATTGAGTGGACAAATTCCAAGATCATTGGGGAACCTCTTGCAACTCACTCATTTAGACTTGTCGCAGAACCAATTGAGTGGACAAATTCCAAGATCATTGGGGAACCTCTTGCAACTCACTCATTTAGACTTGTCGCAGAACCAATTGTGTGGACAAATTCTAAGATCATTGGGGAAACTCTCGCAACTCACTCATTTAGACTTGTCACAGAACCAATTGAGTGGACCAATTCCAAGATCATTGGGGAACCTCTTACAACTCACTCATTTAGACTTGTCGCAGAACCAATTGAGTGGACAAATTTCATTGTCAATTCTAAACCTAACACAGCTTGAATTCTTGGATATAACAGAAAATTCATTAGAAGGTTCCATTCCAGATGAGGTAACCGCTTTTCCTAATCTAAAATATTTATACTTATCTAACAATTTACTCAATGGAACACTCCCGTCATGGTTGTATACTGCTCCCTCCTTAGAATATTTATATCTAAAAAATAATAAACTGCAAGGTCCTCTTCCATCTTCAATATTCCAACTTCTCAATCTTACCTACCTCAGTTTATCCTCAAATAATCTTAGTGGTGTCATAGAGTTTAGCATGTTCTCAAACCTTCCAAATCTCAAACATCTCGGCCTTTCATATAACAGCCTATCCTTAACATCTAGTACTACTTCTACTGCTAATCTTACAAGCTTATTTTTTTCATCTTGCGATCTTAGTGAATTCCCCCAATTTTTAAAAGGGCTTAGAAGTTTGGAAAGTTTAGACCTCTCTTACAACGGAATTTAAGGCAAGATTCCCCAGTGGATGCAAGAGGTGGGGAATGACTCTTTGAGTTACTTAAATGTATCTCATAACTCTTTGACAGAAGTTGAGCACTTTCCATGGAAGAATACTGCAATTCTCGACTTAAGCTCCAATTTGATCCGTGGAAATCTTCCGATTCCAGCTTCGACAATCAAAGTGTTTCAGATCTCAAATAATAGTTTCAATGGAGAGGTCTCTTCTTTAATCTGCAATGTCACTTCTCTTCAAATTCTTGATTTGTCCCACAATAACTTGAGTGGAACAATTCCGCAATGTTTTTGTTGGATCTAAGTGCAACAGCAGCAAGCTTCAACAGGATGCTTGTTGAGCAAGTCTCGTGACTTACAGCAGAAACAATACAGAAAACTCAAATAGATTTTGAAGCAAAACTAAAAACGGAGAGCATATGGATGAAAACTTGTTGAATTCATTCAAAAAACTGAATATGGCTCAAAGCCAATACATAAACAAGCTTACAACTTGACAAAACAGTAGGTTAACCTAAACTTCACCTACTACCACTAACAAACTTAGTAACTTGAGCTAATTAACTTGTACAAATCAACAAAGCTGATTAATTAGCTCAATCACCATCAGTTTTACATCAAATATAAACCTAACATAGTTGAAATACAACTAAGTTACATTGCATTAACTTAAAAATACAAAATAAGTAAAAACACAGCTTGCTGACTTGATGAACTTGCAGCTTCTGCATGTAGTGCCCTCGACAGTCTTGGTTGCTGCATGCTGACCATTGCTTCAACACTCCTCCTTGGTTAGCATGTTGCAAACTCCCATCTTAGTTCTTAGGTGTTGAAACTTGGAAACACTGAGTGCCTTTGTCAAAATGTCAGCAGTTTGCTCTTCAAAACTACAATGAACTAATTTGATAACATAAGCTTGCTCCATTTCTCGAACTGCATGAAGTTTGATGTTGAAATGCTTGGTCCTTCCATGAAAGACAGGGTTCTTTGCAATTGCAACAGCAGATAGGTTGTCACACATTATCTCTGTTGCTTCATTCTGCTCATGGTTAAGATCAGCTAAGATTTTTCTAAGCCATATGGCTTGATTAACTGCTGCAGCAGCAGCTATATATTCAGCCTCTGCAGTAGATTGTGCTACTACTGCCTGTTTCTTTGAACTCCAGCAAATCATACCAGAGCCTAGGTTGAATGCATAACCTGTTGTGCTCTTCATATCATCCAAAGAACCTACCCAATCACTATCACAATAGCCAACTAACTTTAAGTTCTCAGCCTTGGTAAATTGCATTCCATAGGACAAAGTTCCCTTGATGTATCTTAGAACTCTTTTTGCAGCTCTAAAGTGACTTTCATTTGAGCAATGCATGAACCTTGAGAGTAGACTCACAGCATACATTATATCAGGTCTGGTAGCAGTCAAATACAACAAACATCCAACTAGACTTCGATAGGTTGTTTCACAGACCTTTTCATGCTTATCTTGGCTCGAGAGTTTTTCTCCAACAGCAATTGGTGTACTGGTTGCTTTGCAATTCTCCATTGAGAATTTGTTGTGAACCTTTATAGCAAAGGTCTTTTGACTAAGTCAAATTCCATTTTCAGCTTGAGTTACTTCTATGCCTAAGAAGTAAGACATCAATCCTAAGTCAGACATCTCAAAATGCTGTTGCATTTTAGCTTTAAAGCTGATTAGCATCTCTCGATCTCCTCCTGTCACTAGTAAGTCATCGACATATATTGACACAATGAGCTGAATTTCAGTACTGGTCAATTTAACATAGAGAGTTGGCTCACTTAGACTTCTCTCGAATCCCAAACTGGTCAGATATCCATCAATTCTGCTATACCAGGCCCTTGGAGCCTGTTTCAAGCCATACAAGGCTTTGTTGAGTTTGTACACCATTTCTTCCTTGCCAGACACCTTGAAACCTTGAGGTTGCTCCACATAAATCTCCTCTTCAAGGAATCCATTCAGAAATGCTGATTTTACATCAAGTTGGTGTATCAGCCACTGTTTTTGTGCTGCTAAGGCAACTAGCAGTCTAATAGTGTCTAGCCTGGCCACTGGTGCAAAGGTTTCCAGGTAGTCTGATCCATACCTTTGACTGAAGCCTTTCACAACCAATCTAGCCTTTAACTTGTTTAGGCTACCATCAGCATTGTTCTTTACTCGATAAACCCATTTGACACCAATAATCTTCCTGTTTGTTGGTCTATCAACCAGACTCCAGGTCTGATTCTTTTCAATCATCCTGATTTCTTCAATCATAGCTTGCTTCCAGTCCTCCTGGCTTTCTACTTCTTCAAAGCAACTTGGTTCAACAGTAGCCACTTGTGCTCTTTCATAAACATCAGCCAGTGATCGAGTGCCTCTGATTGGAACATCATCTACATCCATTTCAGGTGTGTTTTCATCATTTTCAACTTGGTCCAATGCCAGATCTTCAGCCACTGCCTCTGGTTCAGCCTTCTCCCAATTCCAGTGTCCTTTTTCATTGAAAACAACATCCCTGCTAACCAATATCTTGTTTGTAGCAGGTTCTAGGATTCTGTAGCCCTTTTTAACCAAGCTATAGCCGATCAGGATCCCTGCTTGAGCTCTTTTATCTAGCTTGCTTCTCTTCTCCGCTGGAACTTGAGTGTAGCACAGACAACCAAAGGTTCTGAGATGAGCCAGTGATGGCTTAAACCCAAACTAGGCTTCAAATGGAGTCTTCTCAGCCAGAGCCTTGGTTGGGAGCCTGTTTTGGAGATAAACTGCTGTGTTAACAGCTTCAGCCCACAGAGTTTTGGGCAAATTCTTCTCAAACAGAAGACATCTTGCCATGTTCATCAAGCTTCTGTTTTTCCTTTCACTGACCCCATTCTGTTGGGGTGTATACACATTAGTCAACTGGTATTTGATACCTGCTTCTTCACAGTAGACTTGGAACTGAGCTGAGGTGTACTCAGTTCCATTATCTGACCTCATTGCTCTAAGTTTGCAACCAGACTCAGTTTCAACAGCAGCTTTATACTTCAGGAACACAGATGGAACTTCTAATTTCTGTTTAGAAAATAAATCCAGCAGTATCTTGTAAAGTCATCAATAAATAGAATAAAGTACCTGCTTCCTTTGAGAGACTCAGTCTTCATTGGTCCACACACATCTGTATGCACAAGCTGGAGCTTCTCTGATGCTCTCCATATTGTGCTTGTTGGAAATGGCAATCTTGCCAATTTTCCTTGCTGACATATCTCACAAAGCTCATCATTCTTCACTGAATCGATGAAATTTTCTGCCAGACCTTCATTGACCATGCGGGCTATGGATTTGTAGTTTGTATGTCCAAGCCTCTGATGCCAGAGTCTAGAGTCATCAGTGGAGGCTATGCAGGCTGAATGTAAGTCATTTGGCCTGTCTACTTCAAAACATTTATCAGTCATGGTGACTGTTATGAGGTTTGATCCACTTGGATCAAAAATTTGACATTCTTTCTCCTTGAACACAACTGAGTAACCTTTCTCAAGTAGTTGAGTTATACTGAGAAGGTTCCTATCGATTTCAGGTACCAAAGTACATTTGAAATGATTTTGCCACCTGTAGAGGTATGAATCAGCACATCTCCTCTTCCTTCAGCATTAATCAACTGACCATTTCCAATTTTTACTTTGGTTTTGCAGGTTCTGTCCAGGGTTTTGAAGATAGTTGCATCTGGTGACATGTGGTTTGTGCACCCACTGTCTAGAAGCCAGCCCTTTGAACCCTTCTTCTGATTTGGTGCACATGACACAGCAAAAACATGTTCTTCTTGATCACTGTTTTCTTCAGCTACTCGAGCTTCTACCTTTTGTTGCTAAAATTGATTCTGTCTTGGTTTGCTTCTATTCTTGCAAACTTTTTCAACATGGCCTCTCTTCTTGCAGTGTTGGCATACTGCATCTGGTCTAAACCAGCATCTATCTTCTGGATGACCAGCTCTTTTACAATGTCTGCAGAGTTGGTCACTGCTCCTAGCAGCATCAGGCTTAGGCCTGTTTTTCCAGAACTTTTTGCCTTTGTGAGTTTTGATGCTCGAGGCTTCTTTGGCTTGAAAAGCCCCTTCCTGGTGCTCCTCTTGTCTGCTGGCTCTTCTTTGCTCTTGTGCATACAAGGCATTGATTAGCTCAGTTAAGGAGATAGTTGTCAAGTCCCTTGAGTCTTCGAGGGATGAAACTTTAGCTTCATACCTCTCTGGTAGAGTGGACATGACTTTCTCAACCATTCTAGCTTCACTGAATTGCTCTCCTAAGAGCCTTATGCTGTTTACAACAGCCATAATCCGATCTGAGTACTGCTTAACTATTTTTTCCTCTTTCATTTTGAGATTTTCGAAATCTCTTCTCAAGTTGAGCAGCTGTTGTTGCCTTGTTTTCTCAGTCCCCTGAAATTCTTCTTTCAGCTTGTCCCAAGCCTCCTTTGGTTTTTCACAGGCCATGATCCTCATAAAGATCACATCTGTCACACAATTCTGTATGCATGACATGGCCTTGTGCCTTTTTGTTCTTTCATCAGTGTGTTGCCTTATTTGAGCAACTGTTGGATTAGCTCGAAAAGGTGCTGGCTCAGCATCTGAGTTAACAACTTCCCATAGGTCGAATGCCTGCAGGTAAGTCCTCATCTTAACTGCCCAAATGTTGAAGCCCTCTCCATTGAAGACAGGTGGTGAAGCTGGTGAAAAACCTGATGATGCCATCGTTTTGATACTGAACTACAACAGGTCCTCTAAGAATATGGCTCTAGATACCAATTGTTGGATCTAAGTGCAACAGCAGCAAGCTTCAACAGAATGCTTGTTGAGCAAGTCTCGTGACTTGCAGCAGAAACAATGCAGAAAACTCAAATAGATTTTGAAGCAAAACTAAAAACGGAGAGCATATGGATGAAAACTTGTTGAATTCATTCAAAAAACTGAATATGGCTCAAAGCCAATACATAAACAAGCTTACAACTTGACAAAACAGTAGGTTAACCTAAACTTCACCTACTACCACTAACAAACTTAGTAACTTGAGCTAATTAACTTGTACAAATCAACAAAGCTGATTAATCAGCTCAATCTCCATCAGTTTTACATCAAATATAAACCTAACATAGTTGAAATACAACTAAGTTACATTGCATTAACTTAAAAATACAAAATAAGTAAAAACACAGCTTGCTGACTTGATGAACTTGCAGCTTCTGCATGTAGTGCCCTCGACAGTCTTGGTTGCTGCATGCTGACCATTGCTTCAACAGTTTTGGAAGTTTGAGCGACAGCCTTCAATTCTTGAATCTAAAGAAGAACAAGTTTTATGGGACGATTCCTCCAACATTTGCAAAGGGATGCCAATTGAGTAATTTCAACTTAAATGGAAATCTGTTAGAAGGGCCTTTGACACCATCCATCCTTAAATGTAAAGGTCTGGAAGTGCTAGATCTTGGTAACAACAAGATCAATGATACATTTTCGCATTGGTTGGGAAGTCTTCCACAGCTACAAGTTCTTGTACTAAAGTCAAATCAAATGCATGGTTCCTTGTGTGTCAATAACTCCAAGTCTAGTCCTTTTTTCTCTAAAATCTAAATTTTTGACCTATCAAGTAATTATTTTTCTGGACCCCTACCAGTGAGATACATCAACAGCTTCAAGTCTATCATAAATCTAGAAAAGGTTGGTAGTACAGTGTCGTACATGGGGGTGAATGATCTTGGAGGTCGTGGCTTCTATGCCTATTCCATTGAAATTGTTATGAAAGAACAAGATATGGAATTGGTGAAAATTTTCACCATGCGGATGATCATTGATCTATCAAACAATCAGTTTGAAGGGGGTATTCCAAAGGTTATTAGGAAGCTTAACTTACTTAAAGGGCTCAACCTTTCTCATAATAACCTTAATGGTGATATCCCCACCTCAATAGGGAATTTGACAAGTCTTGAATGGTTGGACCTATCTTCAAACAGGTTGTCTGGGACGATTCCAAATAGATTGGCAGAGCTACCATTCCTTTCGTCCTTAAATGTTTCTGAAAATCAACTCCATGGTCAGATTCCTCAATGCAAACAATTCAACACATTTGGAAATGATTCGTATGAAGAAAATAAGGGACAATGTGGATTTCCGGTCTCGAAAGGTTGCAACATCATTGAGCCAGCACCTCCAAATGTGCTTGAAAAAGATGGCTCAAAATCAAACATTTCTTTTGGTTGGAAAGTGGTGTTGATAGGTTATGGATGCGGAGTAGTGCTCGGAATGTTTGTGGGATATGTTGTTTTCCAAACTGGAAAACCGAAATGGTTGGTGAATTTGGTTGAAAATCTACATAAGAAGAGGCGAAGAAGAAAGTCAAAGGAAGGAAATCGCAGCAGTAGACGAAGAAGGATCTAATTACTGCAAATGATGTTCAAGAATTAGTGTTGTATTTTCATAATTTCTTGTTTTGTAGACCGTTTTACCTATGGTGAAGGGTTGCATTGGTATGTGTCTGTCTTTATTATTACCAATTCCTCTGTCTTTCATTGCATTTCGTAGTATCTGTAATGGTTTGTTTGAGTGTGACATTTTGTATGGTGGTGTTGTTTATGTCTTCTTTCATGGATTTCAATTTAGTCTCAACAATCTTTGCTACTGCTCAGTAAAGGAGAAAGGAGAACAAAATGTCTGTAGGAACTAAGAAAACAGAATGAGAAATTTTGACAGAAACTTAAGCATAAAGCATTGATATCTTGCTCAACAAACAAAACAAAAACAGCAAGAGCTTTGTGATTTGTGAATAAAAATTCTTAAGTAAAGGCCAAATGAAGAAGAATTTTCTGAAAGATTCAATTACATTTGAATGAAGGCACAATACCATTACATATACCAAGCAATCAGCTGGTCAAAAATAAGAAAATGTTACCTAAATGCATACCTAACTTCATTAAGTGGCTTAGTAATATCGACGTTGCTTGTATTTTCATAATTTCTTTACAAGTTAGCAGTAAAAGGTTTGGTTATATGGAGACGGTAATAGTATATAGCAGAGTTGAAGGAATGATGTAATGAATTGAAATATGGAACAATGCAGACTGTAAAAGGGTACATATAGGTTGCTTTAATTGGTGGATGTAAAGTCCTTATTTCCTCTAGTTAAGCTTATAATTGAATTGGTGATTCAAAGATGCATGAATTTCTAGCTAGCAGTCTGCTTGCCATCTCATTGTCAAACCTATATATAATGGGTGGTTTCTCTGCAAATTTGGATTGTTTGTGGTTGAGGACACATTTTGTAGCCATGTAAGTGTTATATGGAACTTAAAATTGAATTGAATTGAATTTTATTTGATGATCATAGCAGTCGTAAAAGTGAGAATTTAATAAGACATTTGAAGAGTGTTATGTAATTTGCAAGGCTAGAAAGCAATCAAATAATAAAAATTTGCATTAGTTTAAAAAATTTTAGTTTTAATTTTAAGATATTTTATAGTTTTTAGATTTAAATGAAGTTGCATATGTATGCACATTAGCAAAGTTAATAGATATTAATTTTTTTATCTGATAAACAATGTAAGTTTAAGGTTATTTGATAAACAACATAGGCATTATTGGACGGGCAAAACACTAAAAAAAGCCCTTTTTTTAAATTTTCCGAAATAGGCCAGTTTTTTAATTATTTACCGGAATGGGCCATTTTCCGTGAAATCGCGTCCACGTCAGCGCGATGTCAGGGTACGCGCCAGGAAATCGCGTCCACGTCAGTGCGACTTGCTGACATGGACGGAAATCGCGCCCTAGAGGACGCGATTTGCTGACGTGGCATGATCAGTTTATGTTTTTTAGCTTGAAAAACTTTGAAAGGCCATAACTTTTGGCTCGGTTGTCCGATTGAGACGATTTTTTTTATTTCGAATAAATTTTCGAGATCTACGCGCTGACAAACTGCTTAGAGATGATTAGGGACTAATTTGTAAAGTATAATTTGTTAGTTACGAGTATAGGGACTAAAGTGTAATTATTTCAAAATTAGCATGAATTTTTTGTATTTAAGAATATTTGAATGTTATGGAAGGATGAAATTGAATTTGAATTGAAAAACGAAGCCTAGATTTGAAAATATGACTATTTAGGTTTTAGGGACTAAATTGAATAAAATGGAAAATTTTAGGGAACTTCTCAAAAGTGGAATGAGCTGACTTATACCTATAACAGGATGATATAAGACAATTCTGTAAAAAAAAAGATCCGGTGTTTACTTCAAATAAATAAGAAAAATAATGATTTGAATGTTTCAAAATTCAATTTTAAACCGAAAAAATGGAAATTTAGGGGCAAAAAGGGATCTTTTTGGATGAAAACTACGAAAAACTGCCTAGCGGTTTGTCGACGCGTAGATCTCGAAAATTTATTCGAAATCAAAAAAAAAATCGTCTCAATCGGACAACCAAGCCAAAAGTTATGGCCTTTCAAAGTTTTCTAAGCTAAAAACATAAACTGCATGCCACGTCAGCAAATTGCGTCCTCGTAGGCACTATTTGTGTCCACGTCAGTAGGTCACGCTGACGTGGACGCGCTGACCTGACGCGTACCCTGACATCGCGCTTATGTGGCAGCGATTTCGGGGAAAATGACCCATTCCGGTAAATAATTAAAAAACCGGCCTATTTCAGAAAATTTAAAAAAAAGGGCTTTTTTTAGTGTTTCGCTCTTATTGGACAGCAGACAATAACTAAAATTTTGCGTTCATATTGTTGTTAATTTGTGTGGAATTATTGGACATACTTCTGCAACCTCATTTCTTAGAAAATTTTAATATATGATTTTTTTAAAATTTTTAAAATTTAAAAATCAATTAATTGTTTATATGATATCGATATGTATGTCTCGTCAATAAAGTTAACAAATGTTAATTTTTTTATCTATTTTGAGATGATTTGATAAATAATATAAATTTAAAAGCTCAAAGAGGCGAAAAATTAAATGGAGAGTTAAAATAAGTTTAAAAAAAAATGAAGGACCATATAAGTGATTATGTCAATTTTGTTCTTTTGTGTGCAAATTTCTATATTGCTTCACAGCGATACATACTAAGGGTACGTTAGTTCACTGTAATAGAATAGAGCTGTAATGGAATAAAGTTGTAATCTGTAATTCAATTGTTTGGTTGAATAGAATGGAATAAAACCGTAATAGTATTCTTATGTTTGGTTGAATGGAATAAGGTTTTAGCATAAGAAAAAAAACTAAAATGACTAGAATACCCTTAGCAGAATTTTTTGTAGGTAGATGATTATTGTTATTGTTATTAAATTTTAATAAGATTATTATTAAAAATAATTTGATAAAAATAATAAATAATTTAACCATATTTTAACATAATTATTATTAAATATAATTTAATAAAATAATATATAATTTAATAAAATTCTTAATATAATTATTATATGAATTTACTAAAATCACAATACAAAATACTATAAAAATAATATATAATCTAATTTATTATTTTTAACTGCAATACATATTTAATATGCTAAAATATCATTAGTGAAACAAATAATTTGATTATTCTACAATGAAAAAATATTAGAAGTAATAAATAACTTGAGAATTATATTTCACATCCAAATATAATATTCATATATTAACAAAAAGTTACATGATTTCGTTAGTTTATATGTCATAATCCAATGACATTTATACATTATACCATCCAATTTCCAGCAATAAAACACATCAATTTACAACATTTATACACCTCGCTTACAGTAATAAAACATCTCAATTTTCAGCAACTAAACAATTCAATTCGCATTACTTAAAATACTTCAATTTACAACATTTAAATACTTCAATTTGAAACACTTTAACACTTCAAACATGAAAAATGCAATCTGTAAAACAAGCATTTACAGAAACTACGAGAATGAAGGGCACCACAACACTATCAAACTGAAAGCGTCCTTTTTTAAAAACTTGCCTCAGCATCCCGCTTAGAGGCCTCAATGGCAGCTTGAATCATTTGTTCTTCAATGTCATTGCCATAGTCTAGCAAACTATCAAAGGCAGGAGCGCTGGGTGTAACATGCTGGTTGCTAGAGTTATCATTCTGCCACCTTGGCTGCGCAATTGAATCGTCACCTACTTCATCAATTGTAACAGTCTCATGGGAATTCGGGCCGAGAGCTTGTGCAGTTTCAGAGGCATCCTGAACAACAGGAGCATGACTAGATGGCTCATGGCTATTCTTAACCTCGCTCACCTCTGTTGGATGTGTAACCATGGGTTCATGAGTTAATAATAATAAGATTAACAATGTCTACTGCATGCAAGCCAACTTCAACAATGTCTCAATAATCTCTGTTGTATTTTCATAATTTTTTTGCAAGTTAGCAGTAAAAGGTTTGGTTATCTGGAGACGGTGATAAAATATAGCAGAGTTGAAGGAATGATGTAATGAATTGAAACATGGAACAATGCAGACTGTAAAAGGGTACATATAGGTTGCTTTAATTGCTAAAACAGAAATACTAATATTCACTCCAATTTAACCAAAATCAATCATGTTCCAAAATAAACTTATCAGAAGTCCAAGGCAACAAAACTGATTTATATAATATACAGAAATTGTCATCTAGAAAGAGGGTATCGCATATCAAAGCATGAAAGTCGTAATACCGATAACAATGTTAAAAACAAGGAAGATTGAGCCATCAATAGTGTTATCATGATACCGGTCATAAGGTATCACGATACCCAAAACTCCCAAGGATTCCTAAGACTGTTGTGGATATCGCGATACCAAACTTTGGGTATCGTGTTAACATTGATGAGAGGAGACAAAATATAACAGTAGGGGTAATCCATCTTCAACATGTCTCTTAACCAAAATTAGACGATCAAGGACAATTTGGTCACTATTTTTAGATCTGTAATTTGCTAGAAAGAGCAAAAAATTGGCTGAACAAAAGGCACACTTAACATTTCATGGTTTTCAATTTTTCTCTTTATTTTTAGAGTTTTTGTTTTATTCTCCATAACTCTAGTTTTCAAGTTTTCTTTTAGTTTTTCTTGGTTCCAATAGTAGTTAGTTAAGTTAATTATCACTGTGGCTAGTATTTATTTGCTTTATTGATTTATGCTCTCTTCATATTATCTTTCTTTGCCTATTTTTTCCCTCCTTTTTCATGTAGATCGGCGTCGACTCTACTATTCTTAGATCATTATAAATAGAATATATGTTTTATTTATAGCTAAAAGTAAAACCTTGAGTTGAAATTTGGTAGAAAAAATTGTGGGTTTGGAGAAGAAGAAGAGCATTTCGTATTTAAATTTAAAAAATCTAAAATTCCAAAACCGAAAGTTACTCAAAACCTTAAACAATCTAATAATTGGAGTTATAGAAAAGAAATACGGGTTTAGAAATAAATAAAACAAAATAAATTTGCAAAACAATTTCTATGCAAGAGAACATGAAGTTGTTTACGTGATTGAAGATTCAACAGTGCAAAACAAATGGAATTTAATTTGAAAATTTTAAGATTTTTTAAATAATAAAAATTGCATTAGTTTAAAAAATTTTAGTTTTAATTTTAAGATATTTTTAGATTTATACATATTTAATTATTTTATATTTTTTTGATTTAAATGAAGTTGCATATGCATGCACGTTAGCAAAGTTAATAGATATCAATTTTTTCATCTGATAAACAATGTAAGTTTAAGGGTTATTTGATAAACAATGTAGGTTTAAGGGCTAAAAAAAGATGAAAAATTAAATTAAGGGCTAAAATAGTTTTTTTTATTATAAAGTTAAGAGTGAAATGAGTTTTGGGGAAAATATAAAAAAAAGTGAAATGGGAATGTTTGTACTAATACACATGGCATTATTGGACAATAGACAATAACTAAAATGTTGCGTTTATATTGTTGTTAATTTGTGTGGAATTATTGGACATTCTTCTGCCATACATACTAAGTGAATAGACATTCACATTGTTTACGTATTATAAGGAAGAAGACTAAATTAATCTACTTTGTAATCTCATCAATTTTAATTTTCTCAGTTGTTTTAAGAGTTCAAATGAAACACAAAATCTTAGTAAAAAAAGTGTATCCAATTTTAAGAATGAAAAATATATGGTAAAAAAGAAGACTAAGTGGTGGTTGATGATTGTGAAAAATACAAAAATTTTGTAAATCTAATATCGACCATGGCTCAAAATCAAACATTGGTTTTGGGAGGAAAGTGGTGTTGTTAGGTTATGGATGTGAAGTAGTGTTTGGATCGGCTTTCGGATATGTTGGTTTCCAAACTGGTAAGCCAAAGTGGATTGTGAGTTTGGTTGAAGATGATATTGAGAAGGGGCGAAGTAGAAAGCCGAAGTCCAAGAATGGCAACAATGGAAGAAGAAGGATATAGGGAGAGGAAATGGTGTTCAATGAATAACTCAATGAATAAAGTAGGATTGAATATGATTATATCTATTGAATCACAAATCATCGTCCTGTTTGAGCTCCAATGCCTTACCATAATCAGTTGGGAACTACAAGCATATACTTAACCCTGCAGATAACAACTCAATGAGTTGTCCAACAAAGACATTTAGAATTACAAAAGATTGAATTATTCAAGTTTGAGTTGCAATATTTATAAACATGTGATGATGAGAATTCATGAAAATAAGGTATGGTTTAAGGTTTCATGATGTTTAAAATTACAAAACAATAGTAACTAATAAAAGTTATATGGACAAAGCTGGGGTTAATGATGAAATTGAACTCAAACATCAATTGGTGGATCACATGTGTTTATTGCCTTTAGCTACCTTATTGTCTTCTTCCTCTATTTACTTTATAGCTACCTTATTGGTGGATCACTCTTCCAATGATAATCACTCTTCAACCATAGACTGTAACGGTTTGTACCATAACCAAATCACAGACTGTAACCAAAACCTCATGTCTTCTTGAACTTGTCCTCTTCTCTAAGGTCTCTCAGTCTTGGTTCTTGTCATTTGCAAGGAAAATTCCCAAGAGACAATTTGCTCAACTTTGGACGCAGCCAAAACCTCAGTCTTGATCTTTTGAAGTTCAATCGGAGCAGCAATCTTGAACATTTGGATCTATGGAGGATGTCCTTCTCTACAGAATTGATTGATTCCGTTGATTATCTACAGGCCCTAAAGTTCTTGGTCCTATCAGAAAATTCGTTCATTCAAGGATTGTCTATCTCAATCACTAATTTATCTTCTCTGGAGCACTTAATTATTGTAATGGCAAACTGTTTTGGAGGATTGCCTGACTGGATAGGGAATCTTGTGCCCATGAAGTTTTTGGATCTCACCTATTCCAACTTATCAGGACCAATTCCATCGTCAGTTCTAAACCTAACACAGACTGAATACTTGAATATGGCTAAAAATTCATTAGAAGGTTCCATTCCAGATGAGGTAACCGCTTTTCCTAATCTAATATATTTATACTTATTTGACAATTTACTCAATGGAACATTTCCGTCGTAGTTGTATACTACTCCCTCAAAGAAAATATCTCTCTCTCAAAATCAATTCAGTGGGCATATCAAAGAATTTCAATCCAAATCACTAGGTTTCTCTCCCCTGTATTGCAAGAATTTAATGCATACTAGCACGGAGGAACAAGATGAAGATGAAGATCAAGTTGGAGGTGGAGGTGAAGATAAGGAAGAGCTAGAACCCTAACTACGATGAAATCCTACTTGTAACTGACACCCACCAAGTTGTGGCACACATTCGGGCCAACAACGCCGATGATTTTTTTATTTTAAATTTTTCTCATGTAAATTATCATTTAGTTTGTTAATGATCAATTTGTATTGTATTAAAAATTTTCATCCATAATGTGTTTATTCCAATTTTATCAAAAAATTATTTTCGACTGTATTTTAAATCAAAAAATACATGTAGAATTACAAAAGATTCAATTATTCAAGTTTGAGTTGCATTTATAAACACGTGATGATGAGAATTCATGAACATAAGGTATGGTTTGAGCCCTTTTGCCATATGCATTTATGTTGCAGATGTTCAGACATGGAATAATTCAACCTGCCTTTGTGTTTTCTTAATTTTGTGCCAAACCTATATATGTATTGACAAATTTAAGAGTAATATTTACAATAGCATTGCAGAGTAACATATTTAAGATTGGATTACACAGTCAAAAGATTGCAGCAACGATGAGATTAATCCAATTACAGGAATTGATATCCTAAATGGCTTTTAGGTACGTAGCTTCATTGACGGTACAAACGAGTTAAAAATTCCAGCATTCATGTCTTTGTTTTCCCTCAAGTAAACGTAGTCAATACTGCAAATGGTGTGGAAGTATTGTACATTGTGGCCCAAATGTCCAAAATTTCCACACTGCTTGTAAATTAAGTTTGGGAGAGAGAGATAGGAGGAAGCAACAGCAAGTGTGAAGTCAATAGACAATTGATAGTCTTAGTCTTGGTCTTTTTTTGTGGAGTTAAAAGTGTAGTCAATAAACTATTGATAGTCTTAGTCTTTTTTTGTGGAGTTAAAAGTGTAGTCAATAGGCAATTGATAGTCTTAGTCTTTGTTTGTGGAGTTAAAAGTATAGTCAATAGACAATTGATAGTTAAATCTGTAGCAGTCTTCTTCCTCTTTATTCTTTTGTGTGGAAAATTATTTTACTTCTTTGATAAAAAGAAGTAATCAATTTTATGAATGAAAAATAAATAGTAAAAAAGAAGTAGTTGTTGATCACTAACAACATGATGACTGTGGAAATACAAAAATTCTCATATATGTGTTGAATTCTACATAATGTAAATGTCCTGCATTGCATGTGAATTCTGCAATAGACCAAACTTTACGTGTTATAGTCCTCTAAACTGAGTTAATGAAAAGTAACAATTCTTATCAAAATTAGTTATACTCTTAATTTATAACAAAGGAAAGAGTAATTTGAGTTTAACTCAAAGATTAATATGTCATCAATGGGCGATGGTGTGACTCTACCATGTCAGCGATTATTGATCATGTGGCATTATCACATCAACAAACAGTGTTGGCTTGGTATCTGTTAACAATTATGTAGGTGTTGCCATTAACTTCTAAGGGTCAACATCAGCCACGTAGGTGCTAGTTTTATTAGTCTTTTTCATCATTTTATTTGGGTGATTTAATGAACCATATAAGTTTCAAGGCTAAAAGAGACAAAAAAAAAATAGAAAGCTAAAATGACTTTTTGTTTGTAAAGTTAAAAAATGCCAAATAAATCATTATGTCTTTTTGGTTTTAATTTTTTACTTGATTAAAAGAGAAATAATTAACGAACGAATAATTACTACTTCCAGATAAATTTATCAGAATTTATAACAAATGAGATTTTAGATTTGAACTATGAGCTTATATATATATATATACATATATAAAAGTATACACGTTTTTATTGAATCGGTGGATTAAAATTCCAGCAGTCTTCTTCTTCAAACGTAGTGAATAGAGCACAATTTTATTCTTTACATGTTTTTTAGTTGTTTAGGGACTTCAAATGAAATATAAGATTTTGCTAAAAGAAAAGCATCCAATTTTAAGAACGAAAAATATATGGTAAAAAGAAGACTAAGTGGTTGTTGATGATTGTGAAAACTACATAAATGTTGTGGTATTATTTGTTGCCTATAAATACCATTCCTATCCTTCCTCTTCCTCTACAAACATAAAATGGCCCCCTATATCTTTCTCTGCCTATTCCTCTTTTTTCCCCATTTTTATGCTTCTTTTTCTTCTTCAAGATCTCACTCCTGCTCTTCACTAATCCAGTTTAAGGACTCTTTTTCCGTAACAGAGGATGCTTCTTCTTATTGCAATGAGATTGCTGGCCATAAATCTTATCCCAAGACAAATTCATGGAAGGAGGGTACAGATTGCTGCTCATGGGATGGGGTCACTTGTGACCACCTAAATGCTCATGTTATTGCCCTTGACTTGAGCTGCAGTTGTCTATATGGCAACTTCCCTTCCAATTCCACTCTCTTCCTTCTTCCTCACCTTCAAAAACTCAACCTTGCCTACAATGATTTTAATTTTTCCAAAATTCCATCCGAGTTCGGTCGGTTTACGAGCCTATTCTACCTCGACCTTTCTTATACAAGGTTTGCAGGAGAAGTCCCATCCCAAGTCTCCCACCTGTCAAAATTGGTTTCACTTGATCTCTCCTCTTCGATTTTTGTGTATGAGCAATTTACAATTGACAAACATGCTCTGGAGGGTCTTGTTCACAATCTAACCGAGGTCAGACATCTGTTTTTGGATGGAATCAACATGTCTTCTGTTAATGCTCATGTCTTCATGAATCTATCCTCTTCTCTAAGGTCCCTCAGTCTTGCTGGTTGTGATTTGCAAGGAAAATTCCCAAAAAACATTTTTGATTTGCCAAACCTCAATCTCCTCAACTTGGGAGATAACCAAAACCTCAATCTTGGTCCTTTGAAGTTGAATCGGAGCAGCAATCTTGAACATTTGGATCTGTCGTGGATGTCCTCCTCTACAGAATTCATTGATTCAGTTGATAATCTACAGGCCTTAAAGTACTTAGATCTATCAGGAAATTCTTTCTTTCAAGGATTGTCTGTCTCAATCACAAATTTATCATCTTTGGAGTACTTGATTATTAGAGGCGCAAAATTTTTTGGAGGATTGCCTGACTCGATTGGGAATCTTGTGTCGTTGAAGTTTTTAGTTCTCTCCCATTCCAACTTATCAGGACCGGTTCCAAGATCACTGGGGAATCTCTTGCAACTCACTCATTTAGACTTGTCGCAGAACCAATTGAGTGGACAAATTCCAAGATCATTGGGGAACCTCTTGCAACTCACTGATTTAGACTTGTGGCAGAACCAATTGAGTGGACAAATTCCATTGTCAATTCTAAACCTAACCCAGCTGGAATACTTGAAAATATCTGAAAATTCATTAGAAGGTTCCATTCCAGATAAGGTAACCGCTTTTCCTAACCTAATATATTTATACTTAGATAACAATTTACTCAATGGAACACTTCCGTCATGGTTGTATATTGCTCCCTCCTTAAAGACAATATCTCTCTTTCAAAATCAATTCAGTGGGCATATTAAAGAATTCCAATCCAAATCACTAAAACATTTATATCTAAATAATAATAAACTCCAAGGTCCTCTTCCATCTTCAATATTCCAACTTCTCAATCTTACCCACCTCTTTTTATCCTCAAATAATCTTAGTGGTGTCATAGAGTCTCGCATGTTCTCAAACCTTTCAAATCTCGAATATGTTGACCTTTCATATAACAGCCTATCCTTAACATCTAATACTACTTCTAGTGTTAATCATATATTGCCTAATCTTACAGACTTACTTTTGTCATCTTGCAATCTTAGTGAATTCCCCCAATTTTTGAAAGGGCTTAAAAGTTTGGAAAGGTTAGACCTCTCTTGCAACAAAATTGAAGGCAAGATTCCACAGTGGATGCAAGAGGTGGGGAATGACTCTTTGACTTACTTAAATGTATCTCATAACTCTTTGACAGAAGTTGAGCACTTTCCATGGACAAATATTGCGGTTTTTGACTTAAGCTTCAATTTGATCCGTGGAAATCTTCCGATTCCAGCTTCGACGATCAATGTCTTTCTGATCTCAAATAATAGTTTCAATGGAGAGGTCTCTTCTTTAATATGCAATGTCACTTTTCTTCAAATTCTAGATTTGTCCCACAATAACTTGAGTGGAACAATTCCGCAATGTTTTGGAAATTTGAGCAACAGCCTTCAATTCTTGAATCTGAAGAAGAACAAGTTCTATGGGACGATTCCTCCAACATTCGCAAAGGGATGCCAATTGAGTAATTTCAACTTAAATGGAAATCTGTTAGAAGGGCCTTTGACACCATCCATCCTTAATTGTAATGGTCTGGAAGTGCTAGATCTTGGTAACAACAAGATCAATGATACATTTCCTCATTGGTTGGGAAGTCTTCCACAGCTACAAGTTCTTGTATTGAAGTCAAATCATATGCATGGTTCCTTATGTGTCAATAGCTCCAAGTCTAGCCCTTTTTTCTCTAAAATCCAAATTTTTGATCTCTCAAGTAATTATTTTTCTGGACCCCTACCAGTGAGATACATCAACAGCTTCAAGGGTATCATAAATCTAGAGAAGATTGGGAGTACAATGTCGTACATGGGAGTGTATGTTCAGAGTGGTAGTGGCTTTTATACCTATTCCATTGGAATTGTTATGAAAGGACAATATATGGAATTGGTGAAAATTTTCACCATGTGGATGATCATTGATCTATCAAACAATCAGTTTGAAGGGGGTATTCCAAAGGTTATTGGGAAGCTTAACTTACTGAAAGGGCTCAACCTTTCTCATAATAACCTTAATGGTGGTATCCCCACCTCAATAGGGAATTTGACAAGTCTTGAATGGTTGGACCTATCTTCAAACAGGTTGTCTGGGACGATTCCAAATAGATTGGCAGATCTGGCATTTCTTTCGTCCTTCAATGTTTCTGAAAATCAACTCCATGGTCAGATTCCTCAAGGAAAACAATTCAACACATTTGGAAATGATTCGTATGAAGGGAATAAGGGACTATGTGGGTTTCCGGTCTCCAAAGGTTGCGACATCGTTGAGCCAGCACCTCCAAATGTGCTTCAAAAAGATGGCTCAAAATCAAGCATTGCTTTTCGTTGGAAAGTGGTGTTGATAGGTTATGGATGCGGAGTGGTGTTCGGAATGTCCGTGGGATATGTTGTTTTCCTAACTGGTAAGCCGAAATGGTTGGTGAATTTGGTTGAAAACCAACAAGAGAAGAGGCGAAGAAGAAAGTCAAAGAAAGGAAATCGAAGCAATAGGCGAAGAAGGATCTAATTACTACAAATGACGTTTAAGAATTAGAGTTGTATTTTCATAATTTCTTGTTCTGTAGACCGCTTTGCCTATGGTGAAGGGTTGCATTGGTACGTGTCTGTCTTTATTATCGCACCAATTCCTCTGTCTTTCATTGCATTTCGTACTATCAGTAATGGTTTGTTTGAGTGTAACATTTTGTACGGTGGTGTTGTTTATGTCTTCTTTCATGACTTTCAATTTAGTCTCGGTAATCTTTGCTACTGCTCAGTAAAGGAGAAAGGAGAACAATATGTGTCAATGATCTGTGTTGTATTTTCATAATTTTTTTACAAGTTAGCAGTAAAAGGTTTGGTTATCTGGAGAAGGTAATAATATATAGCAGAGTTGAAGGGATGATGTAATGAATTGAAACATGGAAGAATGCAGACTGTAAAAGGTACATATAGGTTGCTTTAATTGGTGGATGTAAACTCCTTTTTTCCTTTAGTTAAGCTTATTAATTGAATTGGTGATTCAAAGATGGACTAATTTCTAGCTAGCAGTCTGCTTGCCATCTCATTGGCAAACCTATATGTAATAGGTGGTTTCTGTGCAAATTTTGATTGTTTGTGGTTGAGGACACTTACACACACACACACATTTTGTAGCCATGTAAGTGTTATATGGAACTTAAAATTGAATTGAATTTTATTTGATTATCATAGCACCCGTAAAAGTGAGAATTTAATAAGACATTTGATGAGTGTTATGTAATTTGCAACGCCAGAAAGCAATCAAATTAAAGCAAAAAGGAGTTTAAAGGGACCAAGGATGAAATTTTATCAAAAGTGAAACGCTACAAAGTTTGGCAAAAACAACATAAATTAATTTATGTGCAGGTTTTACTTAGCGGTAATTATGGTGCAGAAATCTTGTGGGGTTAATATCAACTCTAATTTCACCCAAGTGAATGGGCATATTCTGCCAGCACCAGGGTAGGTGAATATGCCTGTGTATTGTTCCTTGATAGAACAAACATTTGTGTGTGTTGTTGAGAGTTACATTTTATACGAGATCTTGCTGCTATTTGAGTTCTCTTGAGTGGGCAATGGTGAAGATATCTTTCCAAGGAATGGACGTTAGAATTTTAACAATAAGGTCATTGCCCTTTGTAATCTTTCAGCCTTCTATCCTGTAGTTGTTTTATCCATTGATTTCTTTAACAGTTTATGTATGCTTTCAGAAAATTGGCGGAGCCATCTAGGATTGAAAGATGAGCTGTTGTGATCCAAACAACATTGCAAGGGATTTGAACCGTTTTCAGCGTATTGATCCTCCATTTGATGTATTCAATGAGATGAACCAGAATAGACGCCTTTCACCTATGTTTCCTTCTTTGAAAAATGTTTTGAACAGGTACAATCTAAAGTTCCTGGAGCTAATAGGCTTGCAAGTCCCTGTGATTAGGATTCCAAATGTGATCAAGGAATTTGCAATCTAAAATGTTGCATCAACATCTTTATCATTAACTTGGATAAAACATTTCTACTATAATAGGCTTGCAAGTTCCTTGATGAGAATTGAAATCCTAAGTTTGCACAAAAAAACCATCCTACCAAGTTTTTTCCAGCAAGGATCTCCTGACAATGTGCTTCCTGGTGATTTTTTAATAAAGATCAGGCAGGACAACTCTTGTAGTCGTTAAAGCTGGTGATTATTCTAGGGTGCAGGTACTGTCATTGACAACAAAGTATGCCTTCAGAACAAAGTATTCCTATGGTGAAAGGTTGCATTGCCATGCATCTGTCTTTATTATTGTAACCATTCATCTATATTTCATTGCATTATGTAGTATTCGTAAAGGTTTGTTTTAAATGTAACATTTTGTATGGTTCAACTATTTTTGTCTTCTTTCATGACTTTCATTTTTTAGTCTCAATAATCTCTGCATTCAAGATTTTGTCAGTAAAAAGCATAGTTCTATGGACATAGTACTATAGGGAATTCAAACATTAATTGCTGGATCAAATGTCTAGCAATCTTCATGCTCATCTCATCATCTTTTTCTCGAGTTAAACATAGTCAATACTGTACAAATTCCTTCCGTGTGGAAAATAATTTGGCATTTTGCAAATTTCCACAGTGCTTGTGGATGACCTTTGGTTGACAGCTATACATATAAAGGAAGGAAACAAGACCATGTCAAAATTTTCAAAAATTAGTCATTGATTTTTGAACGGTTAAACTTTCGTATTCTATTTTTCAAAAGTGTAAATTCTCAAATAATGTAAATTAGTCCTAAAACTCAAGTTTTGAAATATTTACAATTTAACCCCTTATAGTTTCAAACTTTACTATTTTATGCTCAACTTTCTAAATTTTCATATTTCATAGTCATATAATTTAGTTACTACATCGATATTTTATATTTCACCACTCAAACCCTTACTTCATTTTGGTCCTTACTTCAATTTTATCAAATTAAATCATTTTTCAACTTACTCATCCAAATAGTATTCAAAATAAATATTTATCACTTTCAACTTAATTAAACATAAATTTATATTCTCTAGTGTACAAAATTAATAATTAAGCTTAATTAAGTAAATTAAGATTAATTAAAACTAAAATATGATTAATTAAAATATATATAAGTTTTATGAAATAAACTCAAGTAAACAATGAAAACATAACAAAATTTCAAATATATGTTTATTTCATTAAAAATAATTTTTATGAAATATTTTCACCAAAATTTGTCAAACACCAAAAAATATTAACTTTTTCAGAAACTAAAATTATTTTTTAAAAATCATTTTTAGTGTAACAAACGGAGTGTTAGTCCATATTGTAAATTATTTTGTGGGTGTGGAATTCTGGTACATTATGCTGCAAATGACTGAAATTTCCTTATTGCTAGTCGATCAAGTTTGGTTGACGGTAATAGGAAGCAAGACCAAGTGAAGTGAATAGACATTGTAGTCTTGGTATTTGAGCAAGACCAACTAATCTATTTTGAAATTGAATGCACTGATGTGAAATTGAGGGACCACTAAACAATGTTGATGCGTGTTTTGATAAAATTGGTGGATCCCATCTCTTTAGTAATTTCTTTATGGATGTAGCTGCTTTCACACCGGTGGAGGATGATGAATCATTTGACAATCAAACACAGAATTTTTAAATACAAAAATGAACGGGGACAGATATATTGAATTCATTATTGAAATTATAATCAAATTTAATATATTTTTTATTGGCTTAAGGGCGTAAAAAATTTTCAAATTTTTTTATAAAAATAAAAATTAAGTCCCTCATTTTTTATACTCAATTGAGCACTTGAACTTTTAAAATGTATCAAAAATACCTCATACTTCTTTAGAAAAAGTAATTAAACCCCTATTTTTTTCTACTTAATTGGGTACTTGAACTTTCATAATCCATCAAAAATATCTTAATTTTTTTCAAAAAAACAATTAAGCCCCTGTTTTTTTCCCACTCAATGGGTACTTGAACTTTCATAATGCATCAAAAAGGCCTTAAAGTTTTTCAAAAAAGCAATTAAGTCCCTACTCTTATTAAAATTAGAAAAAAATCATAAAAAATAAATTTTAGAAAAAAGGCCTTGTTTGCTAGGAAAGAGAGTGAATAGAGCACCATTTTCTTCTTCTGCGTGGAAAATAAGTTGGCATTATGCCAATTTCCACATTCATACATAGAAAGGAAGCAAGACCAAGTCAATATACTTTGTAATCTCATCAATTCTTCTTCTTTCTTTAGGGAGTTCAAATGAAGTACAAATTTTTGGTAAATCAACTCTTCATTTTTATGAATAAAAATTATATGGTAAAAAGGAAGTGGTGTTCTATGGTAAAATTTTACAAATTTTTATATATTTTTAATAAATTTTTAATATTTGATTTTTATTAAAATTTAATAATATTATAGATTTTATTGATTTTAATTTTTTTTCTAATTTTTAATAAAAGTAGGGGCTTAATTGCTTCTTTTTTTTTTAAGTTTGAGGGTCTTTTTGATGCATTTTGAAAGTTCAAGTACCCAATTGAGTGCAAAAAAAAAGGGGCTTAATTGCTTTTTTTGAAAAGGTTTGAGGGCCTTTTTGTTGTATTTTGAAAGTTCAAATATCCAAATGAGTGCAAAAAAAAAATAGGGGTTTAGTTGCTATTTTTGAAAAAGTTTGAGGACTTTTTGCACCCTTAAACCTTTTTTCTTTTTCTAAATTTAATATAGAACCAACTTTGAGTAAAGACTTGGGAAATTTAATTAGCAAAATTTCTTTCCATGTAAAAATTTCCCCTATTTCTTGTTTGAATTTAAAGCAATACAATATTTTTCTAGCAAGTAATAGAAAATGACAGTCTAATATTAATTCCAAGCAATACAAAATTTCCGGTCCAGTGGAGAATTTGTTTCTTAGATAGTACAATTCTTCAACTTTTATGGCATAAGTTTGAATAAAGGGACTAAATTTTTAAAGTGTTGTTTACTTTAAAATCTATTAATATATACACACTTAGGGACCATAAATATATATTTAATTTGTATGCTCTAGATTAGAGTAAAAGGAATTAGTGTTGAAGTTTGGGTTATTCAATTGTTGGAATTCATGTGTGTATTGTTTTTGAGTATCTGGGTCCTTGTCGTGTTTTGTTGGTTGGCTATGGCCTTCTTCTTGTTTCCACTGTTTGTGGTCTTTGTTTCTAAGTCATAAGTGACAATATAGAGAGAGAAAATTTGACCGCGAGTCTTAAAACTTGAATTTAAAATAATTTCTAAAAAATATTTATATGAACATATTGGAAAAAAAAGTTCATTTTGTCTCAAATCTTAGGGGAAAACTTACATGAAACAACCCTTCCATCTATATGACAAGTTGGCTCGATTCCCGTGGAAAACTTTTTGAACTTCTGGAAGATTAAAGTAAAATTGCACCCTTAATGGAAGACAAATGTCTACTTCTGTGCTAACTATATGAACCAAGACTAAAAAATAAATTTTTACACTTTTGATATAACCAATAAAAGAAAAATATATAGCACAAAATTAATTTTACTCAATTGATTAGTTAATTCAATTCTATCGGAACTTATTTTATATGTACTTTCGAATTAAAGTAAAGTAAGAGGAATGTAAAGAAATAAATGAAAACATGTTTTCCTAAGTCCAAATCTAGCTCATTTTCAGCATTTAGGAGGGCGAACGACAACAAATAGCTTTTGTGGGGAGTAATTATGAGCATTGGTCTTCAAAGTAGCCAAACCGGCCTCGAACTCAAGGTTTTTGCATTTTGCACTTCAAGTGCTTGCAGCATCAATGAGACACCACCTCCAAATGTGCTGGAAAAGGATGGCTCAAACGCAAACATTGCTTTTGGTTGGAAAGTGGTGTTGATAGGTTATGGATGCGGGGTAGTGTTTGGAATGGCCATGGGATGTGTTGTTTTCCAAACCGGTAAGGCGAAAAGGTTCGTGAATTTGGTTGAAAACCAACATGAGAAGAGGCGAAGAAGAAAGCCAAAATATAGCAATCGCATCAATGGATGAAGAAGGATCTAGTTGGTGCAAATGAAGTTAAAGCATTTGTGCTGTGTCTTCATAATTTCTTGTTTAGTAGTCTGTCAGAAAGTTTTTCCCATGGTGAAAAGTTGCATTAGTATGGTGTTTTTATGATATTGTACCAATTCCTCTGTATTTCATTGCATTTCGTACTACTTGTAAGGGTTTAGTTCGAGTGTAACATCTTGTATGGTGCAACTATGTATGTCTTCTTTCTTGAATTTCAATTTTTAGTAAACATTATACTGCTCACCATAATAAAAAAATGCATGTAGAATTACAAAAGATTCAATCATTCAAGTTTGAGTTGCATTTATAAACACGTGATGATGAGAATTCATGAACATAAGGTATGGTTTGAGCCCTTTTGCTATATGCATTTATGTTGCAGATGTTCAAACATGGAATAATTCAACCTGCCTTTGTGTATTCTTAATTTTGTGCCAAAATTTAAGAGTAATATTTACAGTAGAAGTGCAGAGTAACATATTTAAGATTCGATTACACTGTCAAAAGATTGCAGCAACGTAAGATTAATCCAATTATAGGAATTGATATCCTAAATGGCTTTTAGGTACGTAGCTTCATTGACGGTACAAACTAGTTAAAATTTCCAGCATTCATGTCTTTGTTTTCCCTCAAGCAAACGTAGTCAATACTGCAAATGGTGTGGAAGTATTGTTCATTGTGGCCCAAATGTCCAAAATTTCCACATTGCTTGTAAATTAAGGAGGAAGCAACAGCAAGTGTGAAGTCAATAGACAATTGATAGTCTTAGTCTTTTTTTGCGGAGTTAAAGTATAGTCAATAGAGAATCGATAGTTAAATTTGTAGCAGTCTTCTTCCTCTTTATTCTTTTGTGTGGAAATTTATTTGGGACCAAACTTGACGTGTTATAAGGAATAAGACTTTGTAATCTCAGGAATGTTAATTATTTTACTTCTTTGGTAAAAAAAAGTAATCAATTTTATGTTAAATTTGTAGCAGTCTTCTTCCTCTTTATTCTTTTGTGTGGAAATTTATTTGGGACCAAACTTGACGTGTTATAAGGAATAAGACTTTGTAATCTCAGGAATGTTAATTATTTTACTTCTTTGGTAAAAAAAAGTAATCAATTTTATGAATGAAAAATATATGGTAAAAAGGAAGTAGTTGTTGATCACTAACAACATGATGATTGTGGAAATTATACAAAAATTCCCATATATGTGTTGAATTCTGCATAATGTAAATGTCTCGCATTGCATGTGAATTCTGCAATACACCAAACTTTACTTGTTATAGTCGTGTAAACTAAGTTAATGAAAAGTAACCATTCTTATCAAAATTAGTTATACTCTTAATTTATAACAAAGGAAAGAGTAATTTGAGTTTAACTCAAAGGTTAATATGTCATCAATGGGTGATGGCGTGGGTGATGGCGTGGCTCTATCATGTTAGCGATTATTGATCATGTGGCATTGTCACGTCAACAAACAGTGTTGGTGTGGTATCTGTTAACAACTACGTAGGTGTTGCCATTAACTACTAAGGGTCAACATTAGCCACGTAGGTGCTAGTTTTGTTAGTCATTTTCATCATTTTTTTGGGGTGATTTAACGAACCATATAAGTTTCAAAGCTAAAAGAGATAAAAAAAATGGAAAGCTAAAATGACTTTTTATTTGTAAAGTTAAAAAATGCCAAATAAATCATTATGTCTTTTTAGTTTTAATTTTTTTACTTGATTAAAAGAGATATAATTAACGAATGAAAAATAACTATTTCCAAATAAATTTATCAGAATTTATAACAAATGAGATTTTAGATTTGAATTATGAGTTTATAAATATATATATATAAATATACATGTTTTTATAGAATCAGTGAATTAAAATTGTAGCAGTCTTCTTCCTCAAACGTAGTGAATAGAACACAATTTTGTTCTTTTGTGTGGAAAAGAATTTTCACATCAATTAGCTTTGGTTGACAGGCAAGTGAATAGCCACACACATTCTTTACGTGTTATAGAGAAGACTAAATGAAAGACAAGATTTTGCTAAAAAAAAATCCAATTTTAAGAATGAAAAATATATGGTAAAAAGAAGACTAAGTGGTTGTTGATGATTGTGAAAAATACAAAAATTTTGGAAATCTAATATCCATAGCTTTTCAATGTAAAAGAAAAAAAAGACTGTAACACCAATGTTGTGGTATTATTTGTTGCCTATAAATACCATTCCTATCCTTCATCTTCCTCTACCAACATAACATGGCCCCCTATCTCTTTCTCTGCCTATTCCTCTTCTTTCTCCATCTTTATGCTTCTTTTTCTTCTTCAGGATCTCACTCCTGCTCTTCACTAATCCAGTTTAAGGACTCTTTTTCTATAACAGAGGATGCTTTTTCTGATTGCAATGAGATTGCTGGCCATAAATCTTATCCCAAGACAAATTCATGGAAGGAGGGTACAGATTGCTGCTCATGGGATGGGGTCACTTGTGACCACCTAAATGCTCATGTTATTGCCCTTGACTTGAGCTGCAGTTGGCTATATGGCAACTTCCCTTCCAATACCACTCTCTTCCTTCTTCCTCACCTTCAAAAACTCAACCTTGCCTACAATGATTTTAGTCTTTCCAAAATTCCATCCGAGTTCGGTCGGTTTACAAGCCTATTCTACCTCAACCTTTCCAATACAGGGTTTGCATGAGAAGTCCCATCCCAAGTCTCCCACCTGTCAAAATTGGTTTCACTTGATCTCTCCGGTTGGGCTCATGAAAACACAATTGACAAACATGCTCTGGAGGGACTTGTTCACAACCTAACCATGGTCAGACATCTGTTTTTGGATGGAATGGGCATGTCTTCTGTTAATGCTCATGTCTTCATGAATCTATCCTCTTCTCTAAGGTCTCTCAGTCTTGCTGGTTGTGATTTGCAAGGAAAATTCCCAAAAAACATTTTTGATTTGCCAAACCTCAATCTCCTCAACTTGGGAGATAACCAAAACCTCAATCTTGATCCTTTGGAGTTCAATAGGAGCAGCAATGTTGAACATTTGGATCTGTCGTCCATGTCCTTCTCTACAGAATTCATTGATTCAGTTGATAATCTACAGGCCTTAAAGTACTTAGATCTATCAGGAAATTCTTTCTTTCAAGGATTGTCTGTCTCAATCTGTTGGTGCAAGAGGCAGCAACAGACTGTTTTCAATCTTACTTGTTTAGCAAGCCTCGAGCCTTGCTAAAGAAACAAACTCAGAAGCAAGAACAGAAACACATGCGAATGGAAAACAAAAGAAATTGAGAGAGAGTATTTTGAATGAAAAGAACTGATATTTTCATTAACAACTCAGGAAGGCATAATGCCATTACATATATTAGATAACAACAACAAAATGAACAAGTCTTTACCTAATGACATACCTAACACCACTAAATTTACATTGGAAATTGTTAATCAGCTTACTTAAGTTTCTTTGCTGATTTTTCAGTCAATCAATCAACAAAACATCATAAGGTTTACCAACTTAGTTCAACATGAACTAGATTACAAAATGATAATTAAAAAATACAATCAAAACATAACAAGTAGTTAGGCAACTTCAAGCTCCAGTTTCTGCACTTCATAGCTCGACTGCTTGCTGCCACTTCTCCTTGCATGGCCACCTTTGTATGTCTTGCATGGGAACTAAATTGAACACTCCTCCTTAGTTTCCATGCTAGTGACACCTAATTGCCTTCTTAATTTAACAAATTTAGACACATTGAGTGCCTTTGTAAAGATATCAGCAATTTGCTCTTCTGAATTGCAATGAACCAGCTCGATTTCATGAGCTTGCTCCATCTCCCTTATGACATGTAGCTTGATGTTGAAGTGCTTTGTTCTACCATGAAAGATAGGATTCTTTGCAATTGCAACAGCAGATTTGTTGTCACAGTAAATCTCTGTTGCCTTTCCTTGATTTTGATTTAAATCAGCTAGGATTTTTCTAAGCCATATGGCTTGATTTACAGCAGATGCAGCAGCAACATATTCAGCTTCTGCTGTTAACTGTGCTACCAGACTTTGCTTTTTAGAACTCCAGCAAAACATGCCTGAGCCAAGACTAAAGGCATATCCAGATGTGCTTCTCATGTCATCACAAGATCCAGCCCAGTCACTATCAACATAGCCTATCAGCTTCATGTTTTC